>NW_024056359.1:0-346113 GCF_013401445.1 Tripterygium wilfordii | reverse complement strand
TATACTCTATTTAGTGTTCTTCGAAGTCTTAACTTGCTAGTTTAGCTTTTGGTCAACGTTTTCGTTAGGTAAAGAAGCCAATAGACCAATTAAGTTCAAATTGCATGAAACGTGAAAAACTTGTCTATGCATAGTATTGAGCATTCCTAAGGCATCAAAGTGGACTGTTATACTCTATTTAGTGTTCTTCGAAGTCTTAACTTGCTAGTTTAGCTTTTCGACAACGTTTCGTTAGGTAAAGAAGCCAATAGACCAAGTGAAGTCAAAATTGCACGAAACGTGAAAAACTTGTCTATGCATAGCATTGAGCATTCCTAACGCATCAAATTGGACTATTATACTCTATTTAGTGTTCTTAGAAGACTTAACTTACTAGTTTGGCTTTTGGACAATGTTTCGTTAGGTAAAGAAACCAATGGACCAACTTCAGTTCAAAATTGCACGAAACGTGAAAAACTTGTCTATGCATTGTATTGAGCATTCCTAAGGTATCAAATTGGACCATTATCATCTATTTAGTGTTCTTCGAAGTCTTAACATGCTAGTTTAGCTTTTAGACAACGTTTCGTTATGTAAAGAAGCGAATAGAGCAAGTTAAGTTCAAAATTGCACGAAAACGTGAAAAACTTGTCTATGCATAGCATTGAGCATTCCTAAGGCATCAAATTGGACCGTTATCATCTATTTAGTGTTCTTCGAAGTCTTAACTGGCTAGTTTAGCTTTTGGACAACGTTTCGTTAGGTAAAGAAGCGAATAGACCAAGTTAAGTTCAAAATTGCACGAAACGTGAAAAACTTGTCTATGCATAGAATTGATCATTCCTAAGGCATCAAATTGGACCGTTATACTCTATTTAGTGTTCTTAGAAGACTTAACTTGCTAGTTTAGCTTTTGGACAATGTTTCGTTAGGTAAAGAAGCCAATAGACCAAGTTAAGTTCAAAATTGCATGAAACGTGAAAAACTTGTCTATGCATAGCATTGAGCATTCCTAAGGCATCAAATTGGACTGTTATACTCTATTTAGTGTTCTTAGAAGACTTAATTTGCTAGTTTGGCTTTTGGACAACGTTTCGTTAGGTAAAGAAGCCAATAGACCAAGTTAAGTTCAAAATTGCATGAAACGTGAAAAACTTGTCTATGCATAGAATTGAGAATTCCTAAGGCATCAAAGTGGACTGTTATACTCTATTTAGTGTTCTTCGAAGTCTTAACTTTCTAGTTTAGCTTTCGGTCAACGTTTCGTTAGGTAAAGAAGCCAATAGACCAAGTTAAGTTCAAAATTGCACGAAACGTGAAAAACTTGTCTATGCATAGCATTGAGCATTCCTAAGGCATCAAATTGGACCATTATACTCTATTTAGTGTTCTTAGAAGACTTTACTTATTAGTTTGGCTTTTGGACAATGTTTCGTTAGGTAAAGAAACCAATGGACCAACTTCAGTTCAAAATTGCACGAAACGTGAAAAACTTGTCTATGCATAGTATTGAGCATTCCTAAGGTATCAAATTGGACCATTATCATCTATTTAGTGTTCTTCGAAGTCTTAACATGCTAGTTTAGCTTTTAGACAACGTTTCGTTATGTAAAGAAGCGAATAGAGCAAGTTAAGTTCAAACTTGCACGAAAACGTGAAATACTTGTCTATGCATAGCATTGAGCATTCCTAAGGCATCAAATTGGACCGTTATCATCTATTTAGTGTTCTTCGAAGTCTTAACTGGCTAGTTTAGCTTTTGGACAACGTTTCGTTAGGTAAAGAAGCGAATAGACCAAGTTAAGTTCAAAATTGCACGAAACGTGAAAAACTTGTCTATGCATAGAATTGATCATTCCTAAGGCATCAAATTGGACCTTTATACTCTATTTAGTGTTCTTAGAAGACTTAACTTGCTAGTTTAGCTTTTGGACAATGTTTCGTTAGGTAAAGAAGCCAATAGACCAAGTTAAGTTCAAAATTGCATGAAACGTGAAAAACTTGTCTATGCATAGCATTGAGCATTCCTAAGGCATCAAATTGGACTGTTATACTCTATTTAGTGTTCTTAGAAGACTTAATTTACTAGTTTGGCTTTTGGACAACGTTTCGTTAGGTAAAGAAGCCAATAGACCAAGTTAAGTTCAAAATTGCATGAAACGTGAAAAACTTGTCTATGCATAGAATTGAGAATTCCTAAGGCATCAAAGTGGACTGTTATACTCTATTTAGTGTTCTTCGAAGTCTTAACTTGCTAGTTTAGCTTTTGGTCAACGTTTCGTTAGGTAAAGAAGCCAATAGACCAAGTTAAGTTCAAAATTGCACGAAACGTGAAAAACTTGTCTATGCATAGCATTGAGCATTCCTAAGGCATCAAATTGGACCGTTATCATCTATTTAGTGTTCTTCGAAGTCTTAACTTGCTAGTTTAGCTTTTGGACAACGTTTCGTTAAGTAAAGAAGCCAATAGACCAAGTTAAGTTCAAAATTGCTACGGAAACGTGAAAAACTTAGTCTATGCATAGCATTGAGCATTCCTAAGGCATCAAATTGGACTCTTATACTCTATTTAGTGTTCTTAGAAGACTTAACTTGCTAGTTTGGCTTTTGGACAACGTTTTGTTAGGTAAAGAAGCCAATAGACCAAGTTAAGTTCAAAATTGCACGAAACGTGAAAAACTTGTCTATGCATAGAATTGAGCTTTCCTAAGGCATCAAAGTGGACTGTTATACTCTATTTAGTGTTCTTAGAAGACTTAACTTACTAGTTTGGCTTTTGGACCATGTTTCGTTAGGTAAAGAAGCCAATAGACCAACTTAAGTTCAAAATTACATGAAATGTGAAAAACTTGTCTATGCATAGTATTGAGCATTCCTAAGGCATCAAAGTGGACTGTTATAATCTATTTAGTGTTCTTCGAAGTCTTAACTTGCTAGTTTAGCTTTTCGACAACGTTTCGTTAGGTAAAGAAGCCAATAGACCAAGTGAAGTCAAAATTGCACAAAACGTGAAAAACTTGTCTATGCATAGCATTGAGCATTCCTAAGGCATCAAATTGGACTGTTATACTCGATTTAGTGTTCTTAGAAGACTTAACTTGGTAGTTTGGCTTTTGGACAACGTTTCGTTAGGTAAAGAAGCCAATAGACCAAGTGAAGTCAAAATTGCACAAAACGTGAAAAACTTGTCTATGCATAGCATGGAGCATTCCTAAGGCATCAAATTGGACCATTATACTCTATTTAGTGTTCTTCTATGTCTTAACTTGCTAGTTTAGCTTTTGGTCAACGTTTCGTTAGGTAAAGAAGCCAATAGACCAACTTAAGTTCAAAATTGCATGAAACGTGAAAAACTTGTCTATGCATAGTATTGAGCATTCCTAAGGCATCAAAGTGGACTGTTATACTCTATTTAGTGTTCTTCGAAGTCTTAACTTGCTAGTTTAGCTTTTCGACGACGTTTCGTTAGGTAAAGAAGCCAATAGACCAAGTGAAGTCAAAATTGCACGAAACGTGAAAAACTTGTCTATGCATAGCATTGAGCATTCCTAAGGCATCAAATTGGACCATTATACTCTATTTAGTGTTCTTAGAAGACTTAACTTACTAGTTTGGCTTTTGGACAATGTTTCGTTAGGTAAAGAAGCCAATGGACCAACTTAAGTTCAAAATTGCAAGAAACGTGAAAAACTTGTCTATGCATAGTATTGAGCATTCCTAAGGTATCAAATTGAACCATTATCATCTATTTAGTGTTCTTCGAAGTCTTAACATGCTAGTTTAGCTTTTAGACAACGTTTCGTTAGGTAAAGAAGCGAATAGAGCAAGTTAAGTTCAAAATTGCACGAAACGTGAAAAACTTGTCTATGCATAGCATTGAGCATTCCTAAGGCATCAAATTGGACCGTTATCATCTATTTAGTGTTCTTCGAAGTCTTAACTTGCTAGTTTAGCTTTTGGACAACGTTTCGTTAAGTAAAGAAGCCAATAGACCAAGTTAAGTTCAAAATTGCACGGAACGTGAAAAACTAGTCTATGCATAGCATTGAGCGTTCCTAAGGCATCAAATTGGACTCTTATACTCTATTTAGTGTTCTTAGAAGACTTCACTTGCTAGTTTGGCTTTTGGACAACGTTTTGTTAGGTAAAGAAGCCAATAGACCAAGTTAAGTTCAAAATTGCACGAAACGTGAAAATCTTGTCTATGCATAGCATTGAGCATTCCTAAGGCATCAAATTGGACCGTTATCATCTATTTAGTGTTCTTCGAAGTCTTAACTTGCTAGTTTAGCTTTTGGACAACGTTTCGTTAGGTAAAGAAGCGAATAGACCAAGTTAAGTTCAAAATTGCACGAAACGTGAAAAACTTGTCTATGCATAGAATTGATCATTCCTAAGGCATCAAATTGGACCGTTATACTCTATTTAGTGTTCTTAGAAGACTTAACTTGCTAGTTTAGCTTTTGGACAATGTTTCGTTAGGTAAAGAAGCCAATAGACCAAGTTAAGTTCAAAATTGCATGAAACGTGAAAAACTTGTCTATGCATACCATTGAGCATTCCTAAGGCATCAAATTGGACTGTTATACTCTATTTAGTGTTCTTAGAAGACTTAATTTGCTAGTTTGGCTTTTGGACAACGTTTCGTTAGGTAAAGAAGCCAATAGACCAAGTTAAGTTCAAAATTGCATGAAACGTGAAAAACTTGTCTATGCATAGAATTGAGCATTCCTAAGGCATCAAAGTGTACTATTATACTCTATTTAGTGTTCTTCGAAGTCCTAACTTGCTAGTTTAGCTTTTGGTCAACGTTTCGTTAGGTAAAGAAGCCAATAGACCAAGTTAAGTTCAAAATTGCACGAAACGTGAAAAACTTGTCTATGCATAGCATTGAGCATTCCTAAGGCATCAAATTGGACTGTTATACTCTATTTAGTGTTCTTAGAAGACTTAACTTGCTAGTTTGGCTTTTGGACAACGTTTTGTTAGGTAAAGAAGCCAAAAGACCAAGTTAAGTTAAAATTTGCACGAAACGTGAAAAACTTGTCTATGCATAGAATTGAGCTTTCCTAAGGCATCAAAGTCGACTGTTATACTCTATTTAGTGTTCTTCGAAGTCTTAACTTGCTAGTTTAGATTTTGGTTAACGTTTTGTTAGGTAAAGAAGCCAATAGACCAACTTAAGTTCAAAATTGCATGAAACGTGAAAAACTTGTCTATGCATAGAATTGATCATTCCTAAGGCATCAAAGTAGACTGTTATACTCTATTTAGTGTTCTTCGAAGTCTTAACTGGCTAGTTTAGCTTTTCGACAACGTTTCGTTGGGTAAAGTAGCCAATAGACCAAGTGAAGTGAAAATTGCACGAAACGTGAAAAACTTGTCTATGCATAGCATTGAGCATTCCTAAGGCATCAAATTGGACCATTATACTCTATTTAGTGTTCTTAGAAGACTTAACTTGCTAGTTTGGCTATTGGAGAATGTTTCGTTAGGTAAAGAAGCCAATAGACCAACTTAAGTTCAAAATTGCACGAAACGTGAAAAACTTGTCTATGCATAGTATTGAGCATTCCTAAGGTATCAAATTGGACCGTTATCATCAATTTAGTGTTCTTCAAAGTCTTAACTTGGTAGTTTAGCTTTGGACAACGTTTCGTTAGGTAAAGAAGCCAACAGGCCAAGTTAAGTTCAAAATTGCACGAAACGTGAAAAACTTGTCTATGCATAGCATTGAGCATTCCTAAGGCATCAAATTGGACCGTTATCATCTATTTAGTGTTCTTCGAAGTCTTAAGTTGCTAGTTTAGCTTTTGGACAACGTTTCGTTAAGTAAAGAAGGCAATACACCAAGTTAAGTTCAAAATTGCACGGAACGTGAAAAACTAGTCTATGCATAGCATTGAGCATTCCTAAGGCATCAAATTGGACTCTTATACTCTATTTAGTGTTCTTAGAAGACTTAACTTGCTAGTTTGGCTTTTGGACAACGTTTTGTTAGGTAAAGAAGCCAATAGACCAAGTTAAGTTCAAAATTGCACGAAACGTGAAAAACTTGTCTATGCATAGAATTGAGCTTTCCTAAGGCATCAAAGTGGACTGTTATACTCTATTTAGTGTTCTTAGAAGACTTAACTTGCTAGTTTGGCTTTTGGACAACGTTTTGTTAGGTAAAGAAGCCAATAGACCAACTTAAGTTCAAAATTGCATGAAACGTGAAAAACTTGTCTATGCATAGTATTGAGCATTCCTAAGGCATCAAAGTGGACTGTTATAATCTATTTAGTGTTCTTCGAAGTCTTAACTTGCTAGTTTAGCTTTTCGACAACGTTTCGTTAGGTAAAGAAGCCAATAGACCAAGTGAAGTCAAAATTGCACAAAACGTGAAAAACTTGTCCATGCATAGCATTGAGCATTCCTAAGGCATCAAATTGGACCATTATACTCTATTTAGTGTTCTTCGAAGTCTTAACTTGCTAGTTTAGCTTTTGGTCAACGTTTCGTTAGGTAAAGAAGCCAATAGACCAACTTAAGTTCAAAATTGCAGGAAACGTGAAAAACTTGTCTATGCATAGTATTGAGCATTCCTAAGGCATCAAAGTGGACTGTTATAATCTATTTAGTGTTCTTCGAAGTCTTAACTTGCTAGTTTAGCTTTTCGACAACGTTTCGTTAGGTAAAGAAGCCAATAGACCAAGTGAAGTCAAAATTGCACAAAACGTGAAAAACTTGTCGATGCATAGCATTGAGCATTCCTAAGGCATCAAATTGGACCATTATACTCTATTTAGTGTTCTTCGAAGTCTTAACTTGCTAGTTTAGCTTTTGGTCAACGTTTCGTTAGGTAAAGAAGCTAATAGACCAAGTTAAGTTCAAAATTGCACGAAACATGAAAAACTTGTCTATGCATAGTATTGAGCATTTCTAAGGTATCAAATTGGACCGTTATCATCTATTTAGTGTTCTTCAAAGTCTTAACTTGCTAATTTTGCTTTTGGACAACGTTTCTTTAGGTAAAGAAGCCAATAGACCAAGTTAAGTTCAAAATTGCACGAATCGTGAAAAACTTGTCTATGCATAGAATTGAGCATTCCGAAGGTATCAAATTGGACCATTATCATCTATTTAGTGTTCTTCGAAGTCTTAACATGCTAGTTTAGCTTTTAGACAACGTTTCGTTAGGTAAAGAAGCCAATAGACCAAGTTAAGTTCAAAATTGCAAGAAACGTGAAAAACTTGTCTATGCATAGAAGTAATCATTCCTAAGGCATCAAAGTGGACCGTTATACTCTATTTAGTGTTCTGAGAAGAATTAACTTGCTAGTTTAGCTTTTGGACAATGTTTCGTTAGGTAAAGAAGCCAATAGACCAAGTTAAGTTCAAAATTGCATGAAACGTGAAAAACTTGTCTATGCATAGCATTGAGCATTCCTCAGGCATCAATTTGGACTGTTATACTCTATTTAGTGTTCTTAGAAGACTTAACTTGCTAGTTTGGCTTTTGGACAACGTTTCGTTAGGTAAAGAAGCCAATAGACCAAGTTAAGTTCAAAATTGCACGAAACGTGAAAAACTTGTCTATGCATAGAATTGAGCATTCCTAAGGCATCAAAGTGGACTGTTATACTCTATTTAGTGTTCTTCGAAGTCTTAACTTGCTAGTTTAGCTTTTGGTCAACGTTTCGTTAAGTAAAGAAGCCAATATACCAAGTTAAGTTCAAAATTGCACGGAACGTGAAAAACTAGTCTATGCATAGCATTGAGCATTCCTAAGCCATCAAATTGGACTGTTATACTCTATTTAGTGTTCTTAGAAGACTTAACTTGCTAGTTTGGCTTTTGGACAACGTTTCGTTAGGTAAAGAAGCCAATAGACCAAGTTAAGTTCAAAATTGCACGAAACGTGAAAAACTTGTCTATGCATAGAATTGAGCTTTCCTAAGGCATCAAAGTGGACTGTTATACTCTATTTAGTGTTCTTAGAAGACTTAACTTGCTAGTTTGGCTTTTGGACAACGTTTTGTTAGGTAAAGAAGCCAATAGACCAAGTTAAGTTCAAAATTGCACGAAACGTGAAAAACTTGTCTATGCATAGTATTGAGCATTCCTAAGACATCAAAGTGGACAGTTATACTCTATTTAGTGTTCTTCGAAGTCTTAACTTGCTAGTTTAGCTTTTCGACAACGTTTCGTTAGGTAAAGAAGCCAATAGACCAAGTGAAGTCAAAATTGCACGAAACGTGAAAAACTTGTCTATGCATAGCATTGAGCATTCCTAAGGCATCAAATTGGACCATTATACTCTATTTAGTGTTCTTCGAAGTCTTAACTTGCTAGTTTAGCTTTTGGTCAACGTTTCGTTAGGTAAAGAAGCCAATAGACCAGCTTAAGTTCAAAATTACATGAAACGTGAAAAACTTGTCTATGCATAGTATTGAGCATTCCTAAGGCATCAAAGTGGACTGTTATACTCTATTTAGTGTTCTTCGAAGTCTTAACTTGCTAGTTTAGCTTTTCGACAACGTTTCGTTAGGTAAAGAAGCCAATAGACCAAGTGAAGTCAAAATTGCACGAAACGTGAAAAACTTGTCTATGCATAGCATTGAGCATTCCTAAGGCATCAAATTGGACCATTATACTCTATTTAGTGTTCTTCGAAGTCTTAACTTGCTAGTTTAGCTTTTGGTCAACGTTTCGTTAGGTAAAGAAGCCAATAGACCAACTTAAGTTCAAAATTGCATGAAACGTGAAAAACTTGTCTATGCATAGTATTGAGCATTCCTAAGGCATCAAAGTGGACTGTTATACTCTATTTAGTGTTCTTCGAAGTCTTAACATTGCTAGTTTAGCTTTTAGACAACGTTTCGTCAGGTAAAGAACCGAATAGACCAAGTTAAGTTCAAAATTGCACGAAACGTGAAAAACTTGTCTATGCATAGAATTGATCATTCCTAAGGCATCAAATTGGACTGTTATACTCTATTTAGTGTTCTTAGAAGAATAAACTTGCTAGTTTAGCTTTTGGACAATGTTTCGTTAGGTAAAGAAGCCAATAGACCAAGTTAAGTTCAAAATTGCATGAAACGTGCAAAACTTATCTGTGCATAGAAGTGAGCATTCCTAAAGGCATCAAAGTGGACTGTTATAGCTCTATTTAGTGTTCTTCGAAGTCTTAACTTGCTAGTTTAGCTTTTGGACAACGTTTCGTTAGGTAAAGAAGCCAATAGACCAAGTTAAGTTCAAAATTGCACGAAACGTGAAAACTTGTCTATGCATAGCATTGAGCATTCCTAAGCCATCAAATTGGACCGTTATACTCTATTTAGTGTTCTTAGAAGACTTAACTTGCTAGTTTGGCTGTTGGACAACGTTTCGTTTGGTAAAGAAGCCAATAGACCAAGTTAAGTTTAAAATTGCACGAAACATGAAAAAACTTGTCTATGCATAGTATTGAGCATTCCTAAGGTATCAAATTGGACCGTTATCATCTATTTAGTGTTCTTCAAAGTCTTAACTTAGCTAGTTTAGATTTTGGAGAACGTTTGGTTAGGTAAAGAAGCCAATAGACCAAGTTAAAATTCAAAATTGCACGAAACGTGAAAAACTTGTCTATGCATAGAAGTGAGCATTCCTAAGGCATCAAAGTGGACTGTTATACTCTATTTAGTGTTCTTCGAAGACTTAACTTGCTAGTTTAGCTTTTGGTCAACGTTTCGTTAGGTAAAGAAGCCAATAGACCAAGTTAAGTTCAAAATAGCACGAAACGTGAAAAACTTGTCTATACATAGCATTGAGCATTCCTAAGGCATCAAATATGACCATTATACTCTATTTAGTGTTCTTAGAAGACTTAACTTGCTAGTTTGGCTGTTGGACAACGTTTCGTTTGGTTAAGAAGCCAATAGACCAAGTTAAGTTTAAAATTGCACGAAACATGAAAAACTTGTCTATGCATAGTATTGAGCATTCCTAAGGTATCAAATTGGACCGTTATCATCTATTTAGTGTTCTTCAAAGTCTTAACTAGCTAGTTTAGATTTTGGAGAACGTTTCGGTTAGGTAAAGAAGCCAATAGACCAAGTTAAATTCAAAATTGCACGAAACGTGAAAAACTTGTCTATGCATAGAATTGAGCATTCCTAAGGCATCAAAGTTGATTGTTATACTCTATTTAGTGTTCTTCGAAATTTTAACTTGCTAGTTTAGCTTTTGGACAACGTTTCGTTAGGTAAGCAAGCCAATTGACCAACTTAAGTTCAAAATTGCACGAAACGTGAAAAACTTGTCTATGCATAGTATTGAGCAATACTAAGGTATCAAATTGGACCGTTATCATCTATTTAGTGTTCTTCGAAGTCTTAACTTGCTAGTTTAGCTTTTGCACAACGTTTCGTTAGGTAAAGAAGCCAATAGACCAACTTAAGTTCAAAATTGCACGAAACGTGAAAAACTTGTCTATGCATAGTATTGAGCATTCCTAAGGTATCAAATCGGACCGTTATCATCTATTTAATGTTCTTCGAAGTCTTAACATGCTAGTATAGCTTTTAGACAATGTTTCGTTAGGTAAAGAAGCGAATAGACCAAGTTAAGTTCAAAATTGCACCAAACGTGAAAAACTTGTCTATGCATAGAATTTATCATTCCTATGGCATCAAATTGGACCGTTATACTCTATTTAGTGTTCTTAGAAGACTTCACTTGCTAGTTTAGCTTTTGGACAACGGTTTCGTTAGGTAAAGAAGCCAATAGACCAAGTTAAGTTCAAAATTGCATGAAACATGAAAAACTTGTCTATGCATAGCATTGAGCATTCCTAAGGCATCAAATTGGACTGTTATACTCTATTTAGTGTTCTTAGAAAACTTAACTTGCTAGTTTGGCTTTTGGACAACGTTTCGTTAGGTAAAGTAACCAATAGACCAAGTTAAGTTCAAAATTGCACGAAACGTGAAAAACTTGTCTATGCATAGAATTGAGCATTCCTAAGGCATCAAAGTGGACTGTTATACTCTATTTAGTGTTCTTCGAAGTCTTAACTTGCTAGTTTAGCTTTTGGACAACGTTTCGTTAGGTAAAGAAGCGAATAGACCAAGTTAAGTTCAAAATTGCACGAAACGTGAAAAACTTGTCTATGCATAGTATTGAGCATTCCTAAGGCATCAAAGTGGACTGTTATACTCTATTTAGTGTTCTTCGAAGTCTTAACTTGCTAGTTTAGATTTTGGTTAACGTTTTGTTAGGTAAAGAAGCCAATAGACCAACTTAAGTTCAAAATTGCATGAAACGTGAAAAACTTGTCTATGCATAGAATTGATCATTCCTAAGGCATCAAAGTAGACTGTTATACTCTATTTAGTGTTCTTCGAAGTCTTAACTGGCTAGTTTAGCTTTTCGACAACGTTTCGTTGGGTAAAGAAGCCAATAGACCAAGTGAAGTGCAAAATTGCACGAAACGTGAAAAACTTGTCTATGCATAGCATTGAGCATTCCTAAGGCATCAAATTGGACCATTATACTCTATTTAGTGTTCTTAGAAGACTTAACTTGCTAGTTTAGGCTATTGGAGAATGTTTCGTTAGGTAAAGAAGCCAATAGACCAACTTAAGTTCAAAATTGCACGAAACGTGAAAAACTTGTCTATGCATAGTATTGAGCATTCCTAAGGCATCAAATTGGACCGTTATCATCTAATTTAGTGTTCTTCGAAGTCTTAACTTGGCTAGTTTAGCTTTGGACAACGTTTCGTTAGGTAAAGAAGCCAATAGGACCAAGTTAAGTTCAAAATTGCACGAAACGTGAAAAACTTGTCTATGCATAGCATTGAGCATTCCTAAGGCATCAAATTGGACCGTTATCATCTATTTAGTGTTCTTCGAAGTCTTAAGCTTGCTAGTTTAGCTTTTGGACAACGTTTCGTTAAGGTAAAGAAGGCCAATAGACCAAGTTAAGTTCAAAATTGCACGGAACGTGAAAAACTTAGTCTATGCATAGCATTGAGCATTCCTAAGGCATCAAATTGGACTCTTATACTCTATTTAGTGTTCTTAGAAGACTTAACTTGCTAGTTTGGCTTTTGGACAACGTTTCGTTAGGTAAAGAAGCCAATAGACCAAGTTAAGTTCAAAATTGCACGAAACGTGAAAAACTTGTCTATGCATAGAATTGAGCTTTCCTAAGGCATCAAAGTGGACTGTTATACTCTATTTAGTGTTCTTAGAAGACTTAACTTGCTAGTTTGGCTTTTGGACAACGTTTTGTTAGGTAAAGAAGCCAATAGACCAACTTAAGTTCAAAATTGCATGAAACGTGAAAAACTTGTCTATGCATAGTATTGAGCATTCCTAAGGCATCAAAGTGGACTGTTATAATCTATTTAGTGTTCTTCGAAGTCTTAACTTGCTAGTTTAGCTTTTCGACAACGTTTCGTTAGGTAAAGAAGCCAATAGACCAAGTGAAGTCAAAATTGCACAAAACGTGAAAAACTTGTCTATGCATAGCATTGAGCATTCCTAAGGCATCAAATTGGACCATTATACTCTATTTAGTGTTCTTCGAAGTCTTAACTTGCTAGTTTAGCTTTTGGTCAACGTTTCGTTAGGTAAAGAAGCCAATAGACCAACTTAAGTTCAAAATTGCATGAAACGTGAAAAACTTGTCTATGCATAGTATTGAGCATTCCTAAGGCATCAAAGTGGACTGTTATACTCTATTTAGTGTTCTTCGAAGTCTTAACTTGCTAGTTTAGCTTTTCGACAACGTTTCGTTAGGTAAAGAAGCCAATAGACCAAGTGAAGTCAAAATTGCACAAACGTGAAAAACTTGTCGATGCATAGCATTGAGCATTCCTAAGGCATCAAATTGGACCATTATACTCTATTTAGTGTTCTTCGAAGTCTTAACTTGCTAGTTTAGCTTTTGGTCAACGTTTCGTTAGGTAAAGAAGCTAATAGACCAAGTTAAGTTCAAAATTGCACGAAACATGAAAAACTTGTCTATGCATAGTATTGAGCATTTCTAAGGTATCAAATTGGACCGTTATCATCTATTTAGTGTTCTTCAAAGTCTTAACTTGCTAATTTTGCTTTTGGACAACGTTTCTTTAGGTAAAGAAGCCAATAGACCAAGTTAAGTTCAAAATTGCACGAATCGTGAAAAACTTGTCTATGCATAGAATTGAGCATTCCGAAGGTATCAAATTGGACCATTATCATCTATTTAGTGTTCTTCGAAGTCTTAACATTGCTAGTTTAGCTTTTAGACAACGTTTCGTTAGGTAAAGAAGCCAATAGACCAAGTTAAGTTCAAAATTGCAAGAAACGTGAAAAACTTGTCTATGCATAGAAGTGATCATTCCTAAGGCATCAAAGTGGACCGTTATACTCTATTTAGTGTTCTGAGAAGACTTAACTTGCTAGTTTAGCTTTTGGACAATGTTTCGTTAGGTAAAGAAGCCAATAGACCAAGTTAAGTTCAAAATTGCATGAAACGTGAAAAACTTGTCTATGCATAGCATTGAGCATTCCTAAGGCATCAAATTGGACTGTTATACTCTATTTAGTGTTCTTAGAAGACTTAACTTGCTAGTTTGGCTTTTGGACAACGTTTCGTTAGGTAAAGAAGCCAATAGACCAAGTTAAGTTCAAAATTGCACGAAACGTGAAAAACTTGTCTATGCATAGAATTGAGCATTCCTAAGGCATCAAAGTGGACTGTTATACTCTATTTAGTGTTCTTCGAAGTCTTAACTTGCTAGTTTAGCTTTTGGTCAACGTTTCGTTAAGTAAAGAAGCCAATATACCAAGTTAAGTTCAAAATTGCACGGAACGTGAAAAACTAGTCTATGCATAGCATTGAGCATTCCTAAGCCATCAAATTGGACTGTTATACTCTATTTAGTGTTCTTAGAAGACTTAACTTGCTAGTTTGGCTTTTGGACAACGTTTTGTTAGGTAAAGAAGCCAATAGACCAAGTTAAGTTCAAAATTGCACGAAACGTGAAAAACTTGTCTATGCATAGAATTGAGCTTTCCTAAGGCATCAAAGTGGACTGTTATACTCTATTTAGTGTTCTTAGAAGACTTAACTTGCTAGTTTGGCTTTTGGACAACGTTTTGTTAGGTAAAGAAGCCAATAGACCAAGTTAAGTTCAAAATTGCACGAAACGTGAAAAACTTGTCTATTCATAGTATTGACCATTCCTAAGGCATCAAAGTGGACTGTTATACTCTATTTAGTGTTCTTCGAAGTCTTAACTTGCTAGTTTAGCTTTTCGACAACGTTTCGTTAGGTAAAGAAGCCAATAGACCAAGTGAAGTCAAAATTGCACGAAACGTGAAAAACTTGTCTATGCATAGCATTGAGCATTCCTAAGGCATCAAATTGGACCATTATACTCTATTTAGTGCTCTTCGAAGTCTTAACTTGCTAGTTTAGCTTTTGGTCAACGTTTCGTTTGGTAAAGAAGCCAATAGACCAGCTTAAGTTCAAAATTACATGAAACGTGAAAACTTGTCTATGCATAGTATTGAGCATTCCTAAGGCATCAAAGTGGACTGTTATACTCTATTTAGTGTTCCTCGAAGTCTTAACTTGCTAGTTTAGCTTTTCGACAACGTTTCGTTAGGTAAAGAAGCCAATAGACCAAGTGAAGTCAAAATTGCACGAAACGTGAAAAACTTGTCTATGCATAGCATTGAGCATTCCTAAGGCATCAAATTGGACCATTATACTCTATTTAGTGTTCTTCGAAGTCTTAACTTGCTAGTTTAGCTTTTGGTCAACGTTTCGTTAGGTAAAGAAACCAATAGACCAACTTAAGTTCAAAATTGCATGAAACGTGAAAAACTTGTCTATGCATAGTATTGAGCATTCCAAAGGCATCAAAGTGGACTGTTATACTCTATTTAGTGTTCTTCGAAGTCTTAACATGCTAGTTTAGCTTTTAGACAACGTTTCGTCAGGTAAAGAACCGAATAGACCAAGTTAAGTTCAAAATTGCACGAAACGTGAAAAACTTGTCTATGCATAGAATTGATCATTCCTAAGGCATCAAATTGGACCGTTATACTCTATTTAGTGTTCTTAGAAGACTTAACTTGCTAGTTTAGCTTTTGGACAATGTTTCGTTAGGTAAAGAAGCCAATAGACCAAGTTAAGTTCAAAATTGCATGAAACGTGCAAAACTTATCTGTGCATAGAAGTGAGCATTCCTAAAGCATCAAAGTGGACTGTTATGCTCTATTTAGTGTTCTTCGAAGTTTTAACTTGCTAGTTTAGCTTTTGGACAACGTTTCGTTAGGTAAAGAAGCCAATAGACCAAGTTAAGTTCAAAATTGCACGAAACGTGAAAACTTGTCTATGCATAGCATTGAGCATTCCTAAGCCATCAAATTGGACCGTTATACTCTATTTAGTGTTCTTAGAAGACTTAACTTGCTAGTTTGGCTGTTGGACAACGTTTCGTTTGGTAAAGAAGCCAATAGACCAAGTTAAGTTTAAAATTGCACGAAACATGAAAAACTTGTCTATGCATAGTATTGAGCATTCCTAAGGTATCAAATTGGACCGTTATCATCTATTTAGTGTTCTTCAAAGTCTTAACTAGCTAGTTTAGATTTTGGAGAACGTTTGGTTAGGTAAAGAAGCCAATAGACCAAGTTAAAATCAAAATTGCACGAAACGTGAAAAACTTGTCTATGCATAGAAGTGAGCATTCCTAAGGCATCAAAGTGGACTGTTATACTCTATTTAGTGTTCTTCGAAGACTTAACTTGCTAGTTTAGCTGTTGGTCAACGTTTCGTTAGGTAAAGAAGCCAATAGACCAAGTTAAGTTCAAAATAGCACGAAACGTGAAAAACTTGTCTATACATAGCATTGAGCATTCCTAAGGCATCAAATATGACCATTATACTCTATTTAGTGTTCTTAGAAGACTTAACTTGCTAGTTTGGCTGTTGGACAACGTTTCGTTTGGTTAAGAAGCCAATAGACCAAGTTAAGTTTAAAATTGCACGAAACATGAAAAACTTGTCTATGCATAGTATTGAGCATTCCTAAGGTATCAAATTGGACCGTTATCATCTATTTAGTGTTCTTCAAAGTCTTAACTAGCTAGTTTAGATTTTGGAGAACGTTTGGTTAGGTAAAGAAGCCAATAGACCAAGTTAAAATCAAAATTGCACGAAACGTGAAAAACTTGTCTATGCATAGAATTGAGCATTCCTAAGGCATCAAAGTTGATTGTTATACTCTATTTAGTGTTCTTCGAAATTTTAACTTGCTAGTTTAGCTTTTGGACAACGTTTCGTTAGGTAAGCAAGCCAATTGACCAACTTAAGTTCAAAATTGCACGAAACGTGAAAAACTTGTCTATGCATAGTATTGAGCAATACTAAGGTATCAAATTGGACCGTTATCATCTATTTAGTGTTCTTCGAAGTCTTAACTTGCTAGTTTAGCTTTTGCACAACGTTTCGTTAGGTAAAGAAGCCAATAGACCAACTTAAGTTCAAAATTGCACGAAACGTGAAAAACTTGTCTATGCATAGTATTGAGCATTCCTAAGGTATCAAATCGGACCGTTATCATCTATTTAATGTTCTTCGAAGTCTTAACATGCTAGTATAGCTTTTAGACAATGTTTCGTTAGGTAAAGAAGCGAATAGACCAAGTTAAGTTCAAAATTGCACCAAACGTGAAAAACTTGTCTATGCATAGAATTTATCATTCCTATGGCATCAAATTGGACCGTTATACTCTATTTAGTGTTCTTAGAAGACTTCACTTGCTAGTTTAGCTTTTGGACAATGTTTCGTTAGGTAAAGAAGCCAATAGACCAAGTTAAGTTCAAAATTGCATGAAACATGAAAAACTTGTCTATGCATAGCATTGAGCATTCCTAAGGCATCAAATTGGACTGTTATACTCTATTTAGTGTTCTTAGAAAACTTAACTTGCTAGTTTGGCTTTTGGACCACGTTTCGTTAGGTAAAGTAACCAATAGACCAAGTTAAGTTCAAAATTGCACGAAACGTGAAAAACTTGTCTATGCATAGAATTGAGCATTCCTAAGGCATCAAAGTGGACTGTTATACTCTATTTAGTGTTCTTCGAAGTCTTAACTTGCTAGTTTAGCTTTTGGACAACGTTTCGTTAGGTAAAGAAGCGAATAGACCAAGTTAAGTTCAAAATTGCACGAAACGTGAAAAACTTGTCTATGCATAGTATTGAGCATTCCTAAGGCATCAAAGTGGACTGTTATACTCTATTTAGTGTTCTTCGAAGTCTTAACTTGCTAGTTTAGCTTTTCGACAACGTTTCGTTAGGTAAAGAAGCCAATAGACCAAGTGAAGTCAAAATTGCACGAAACGTGAAAAACTTGTCTGTGCATAGCATTGAGCATTCCTAAGGCATCAAATTGGACCATTATACTCTATTTAGTGTTCTTAGAAGACTTAACTTGCTAGTTTGGCTTTTGGACAATGTTTCGCTATGTAAAGAAGCCAATGGACCAACTTAAGTTCAAAATTGCACGAAACGTGAAAAACTTTTCTATGCATAGTATTGAGCATTCCTAAGGTATCAAATTGGACCGTTATCATCAATTTAGTGTTCTTCAAAGTCTTAACTTGGTACTTTAGCTTTTGGACAACGTTTCGTTAGGTAAAGAAGCCAACAGACCAAGTTAAGTTCAAAATTGCACGAAACGTGACAAACTTATCTATGCATAGAATTGAGCATTCCTAAGGCATCAAAGTGGACTGTTATACTCTATTTAGTGTTCTTCGAAGTCTTAACATGCTAGTTTAGCTTTTAGACAACATTTGGTCAGGTAAAGAACCGAATAGATCAAGTTAAGTTCAAAATTGCACGGAACGTGAAAAACTTGTCTATGCATAGAATTGATCATTCCTAAGGCATCAAATTGGACCGTTATACTCTATTTAGTGTTCTTAGAAGACTTAACTTGCTAGTTTAGCTTTTGGACAATGTTTCGTTAGGTAAAGAAGCCAATAGACCAAGTTAAGTTCAAAATTGCATGAAACGTGCAAAACTTATCTATGCATAGAAGTGAGCATTCCTAAGGCATCAAACTGGACTGTTATGCTCTATTTAGTGTTCTTCGAAGTTTTAACTTGCTAGTTTAGCTTTTGGACAACGTTTCGTTAGATAAAGAAGCCAATAGACCAAGTTAAGTTCAAAATTGCACGAAACGTGAAAAACTTGTCTATGCATAGCATTGAGCATTCCTAAGCCATCAAATTGGACCGTTATACTCTATTTAGTGTTCTTAGAAGACTTAACTTGCTAGTTTGGCTGTTGGACAACGTTTCGTTTGGTAAAGAAGCCAATAGACCAAGTTAAGTTTAAAATTGCACGAAACATGAAAAACTTGTCTATGCATAGTATTGAGCATTCCTAAGGTATCAAATTGGACCGTGATCATCTATTTAGTGTTCTTCGAAGTCTTAACCAGCTAGTTTAGATTTTGGACAACGTTTGGTTAGGTAAAGAAGCCAATAGACCAAGTTAAAATCAAAATTGCACGAAACGTGAAAAACTTGTCTATGCATAGAATTGAGCATTCCTAAGGCATCAAAGTTGATTGTTATACTCTATTTAGTGTTCTTCGAAATTTTAACTTGCTAGTTTAGCTTTTGGACAACGTTTCGTTAGGTAAGGAAGCCAATTGACCAACTTAAGTTCAAAATTGCACGAAACGTGAAAAACTTGTCTATGCATAGTATTGAGCATTCCTAAGGTATCAAATTGCACCGTGATCATCTATTTAGTGTTCTTCGAAGTCTTAACCAGCTAGTTTAGATTTTGGACAACGTTTGGTTAGGTAAAGAAGCCAATAGACCAAGTTAAAATCAAAATTGCACGAAACGTGAAAAACTTGTCTATGCATAGAATTGAGCATTCCTAAGGCATCAAAGTTGATTGTTATACTCTATTTAGTGTTCTTCGAAATTTTAACTTGCTAGTTTAGCTTTTGGACAACGTTTCGTTAGGTAAAGAAGCCAATAGACCAAGTTAAGTTCAAAATTGCACGAAACGTGAAAAACTTGTCTATGCATAGCATTGAGCATTCCTAAGCCATCAAATTGGACTGTTATACTCTATTTAGTGTTCTTAGAACACTTAACTTGCTAGTTTGGCTTTTGGACCACGTTTCGTTAGGTAAAGTAGCCAATAGACCAAGTTAAGTTCAAAATTGCACGAAACGTGAAAAACTTGTCTATGCATAGAATTGGGCATTCCTAAGGCATCAAAGTGGACTGTTATACTCTATTTAGTGTTCTTCGAAGTCTTAACTTGCTAGTTTAGCTTTTGGACAACGTTTCGTTAGGTAAAGAAGCGAATAGACCAAGTTAAGTTCAAAATTGCACGAAACGTGAAAAACTTGTCTATGCATAGAATTGATCATTCCTAAGGCATCAAATTGGACCGTTATACTCTATTTAGTGTTCTTAGAAGACTTAACTTGCTAGTTTCGCTTTTGGACAATGTTTCGTTAGGTAAAGAAGCCAATAGACCAAGTTAAGTTCAAAATTGCATG
Organism: Tripterygium wilfordii; assembly: GCF_013401445.1. Lineage (NCBI taxonomy): Eukaryota > Viridiplantae > Streptophyta > Magnoliopsida > Celastrales > Celastraceae > Tripterygium > Tripterygium wilfordii. The sequence continues at coordinate 326,569 of NW_024056359.1, read as the reverse complement.
AAACGTGAAAAACTTGTCTATGCATAGCATTGAGCATTCCTAAGGCATCAAATTGGACCGTTATACTCTATTTAGTGTTCTTAGAAGACTTAACTTGCTAGTTTGGCTTTTGCACAACGTTTCGTTAGGTAAAGAAGCCAATCGACCAAGTTAAGTTCAAAATTGCACGAAACATGAAAAACTTGTCTATGCATAGAATTGAGCATTCCTAAGGCATCAAAGTGGACGGTTATACTCTATTTAGTGTTCTTCGAAGTCTTAACTTGCTAGTTTAGCTTTTCGACAACGTTTCATTGGGTAAAGAAGCCAATATACGAAGTTAAGTTCAAAATTGCACGAAACGTGAAAAACTTGTCTATGCATAGCATTGAGCATTCCTAAGGCAGAAAATTGGACCATTATACTCTATTTAGTATTCTTAGAAGACTTAACTTGCTAGTTTGGCTTTTGGACAACGTTTCGTATGGTAAGGAAGCCAATTGACCAACTTAAGTTCAAAATTGCATGAAACGTGAAAAACTTGTCTATGCATAGTATTGAGCAGTCCTAAGGTATCAAATTGGACCGTTATCATCTATTTAGTGTTCTTCGAAGTCTTAACTTGCTAGTTTAGCTTTTGGACAACATTTCGTTAGGTAAAGAAGCGAATAGACCAAGTTAAGTTCAAAATTGCACGAAACGTGAAAAACTTGTCTATGCATGGAATTGATCATTCCTAAGCATCAAATTGGACCGTTATACTCTATTTAGTGTTCTTAGAAGACTTAACTTGCTAGTTTAGCTTTTGGACAATGTTTCGTTAGGTAAAGAAGCCAATAGACCAAGTTAAGTTCAAAATTGTATGAAACGTGAAAAACTTGTCTATGCATAGCATTGAGCATTCCTAAGGCATCAAATTAGACCGTTATACTCTATTTAGTGTTCTTAGAAGACTTAACTTGATAGTTTGGCTTTTGCACAACGTTTCGTTAGGTAAAGAAGCCAATAGACCAAGTTAAGTTCAAAATTGCACGAAACGTGAAAAACTTGTCTATGCATAGCATTGAGCATTCCTAAGGCATAAAATTGGACCATTATACTCTATTTAGTGTTCTTAGAAGACTTAACTTGCTAGTTTGGCTTTTGGACGACGTTTCGTTAGGTAAAGAAGCCAATGGACCAACTTAAGTTCAAAATTGCACGAAACGTGAAAAACTTGTCTACGCATAGTATTGAGCATTCCTAAGGTATCAAATTGGACCGTTATCATCTATTTAGTGTTCTTCGAAGTCTTAACTTGGTAGTTTAGCTTTTGGACAACGTTTCGTTTGGTAAAGAAGCCAACAGACCAAGTTAAGTTCAAAATTGCACGAAACGTGAAAAACTTGTCTATGCATAGAATTGAGCATTCCTAAGGCATCAAAGTGGACGGTTATACTCTATTTAGTGTTCTTCGAAGTCTTAACTTTCTAGTTTAGCTTTTCAACAACGTTTCTTTAGGTAAACAAGCCAATATACCAAGTTAAGTTCAAAATTGCACGAAACGTGAAAAACTTGTCTATGCATAGCATTGAGCATTCCTAAGGCAGAAAATTGGACCATTATACTCTATTTAGTATTCTTAGAAGACTTAACTTGCTAGTTTGGCTTTTGGACAACGTTTCGTTTGGTAAGGAAGCCAATTGACCAACTTAAGTTCAAAATTGCATAAAACGTGAAAAACTTGTCTATGCATAGTATTGAGCAGTCCTAAGGTATCAAATTGGACCGTTATCATCTATTTAGTGTTCTTCGAAGTCTTAACTTGCTAGTTTAGCTTTTGGACAACATTTCGTTAGGTAAAGAAGCGAATAGACCAAGTTAAGTTCAAAATTGCACGAATCGTGAAAAACTTGTCTATGCATGGAATTGATCATTCCTAAGGCATCAAATTGGACCGTTATACTCTATTTAGTGTTCTTAGAAGACTTAACCTGCTAGTTTAGCTTTTGGACAATGTTTCGTTAGGTAAAGAAGCCAATAGACCAAGTTAAGTTCAAAATTGTATGAAACGTGAAAAACTTGTCTATGCATAGCATTGAGCATTCCTAAGGCATCAAATTGGACCGTTATACTCTATTTAGTGTTCTTAGAAGACTTAACTTGATAGTTTGGCTTTTGCACAACGTTTCGTTAGGTAAAGAAGCCAATAGACCAAGTTAAGTTCAAAATTGCACGAAACGTGAAAAACTTGTCTATGCATAGCATTGAGCATTCCTAAGGCATAAAATTGGACCATTATACTCTATTTAGTGTTCTTAGAAGACTTAACTTGCTAGTTTGGCTTTTGGACGACGTTTCGTTAGGTAAAGAAGCCAATGGACCAACTTAAGTTCAAAATTGCACGAAACGTGAAAAACTTGTCTACGCATAGTATTGAGCATTCCTAAGGTATCAAATTGGACCGTTATCATCTATTTAGTGTTCTTCGAAGTCTTAACTTGGTAGTTTAGCTTTTGGACAATGTTTCGTTTGGTAAAGAAGCCAACAGACCAAGTTAAGTTCAAAATTGCACGAAACGTGAAAAACTTGTCTATGCATAGAATTGAGCATTCCTAAGGCATCAAAGTGGACGGTTATACTCTATTTAGTGTTCTTAGAAGACTTAACTTGCTAGTTTAGCTTTTGGACAATGTTTCGTTAAGTAAAGAAGCCAATAGGCCAAGTTATGTTCAAAATTGCATGAAACGTGAAAACTTGTCTATGCATAGCATTGAGCATTCCTAAGACATCAAATTGCACTGTTATACTCTATTTAGTGTTCTTAGAAGACTTAACTTGCTAGTTTGGCTTTTGGACAACGTTTCGTTAGGTAAAGAAGCCAATAGAGCAAGTTAAGTTCAAAATTGCACGAAACGTGAAAAACTTGTCTATGCATAGAATTGAGCATTCCTAAGGCATCAAAGTGGACTGTTATACTCTATTTAGTGTTCTTAGAACACTTAACTTGCTAGTTTGGCTTTTGGACAACGTATTGTTAGGTAAAGAAGCTAATAGACCAAGTTAAGTTCAAAATTGCACGAAACGTGAAAAACTTGTCTATGCATAGCGTTGAGCATTCCTAAGGCATCAAATTGGACCGTTATCATCTATTTAGTGTTCTTCGAAGTCTTAACTTGCTAGTTTAGCTTTTGGACAACGTTTCGTTAAGTAAAGAAGCCAATAGACCATGTTAAGTTCAAAATTGCACGGAACGTGAAAAACTAGTCTATGCATAGCATTGAGCATTCCTAAGGCATCAAAGTGGACTGTTATACTCTATTTAGTGTTCTTAGAAGTCTTAACTTGCTAATTTAGCTTTTGGACAACGTTTCTTTAGGTAAAGAAGCCAATAGACCAAGTTAAGTTCAAAATTGCACGAATCGTGAAAAACTTGTCTATGCATAGAATTGGGCATTCCGAAGGTATCAAATTGGACCATTATCATCTATTTAGTGTTCTTCGAAGTCTTAACATGCTAGTTTAGCTTTTAGACAACGTTTCGTTAGGTAAAGAAGCGAATAGACCAAGTTAAGTTCAAAATTGCACGAAACGTGAAAAACTTGTCTATGCATAGAAGTGATCATTCCTAACGCATCAAATTGGACCGTTATACTCTATTTAGTGTTCTTAGAAGACTTAACTTGCTAGTTTAGCTTTTGGACAATGTTTCGTTAGGTAAAGAAGCCAATAGACCAAGTTATGTTCAAAATTGCATGAAACGTGAAAAACTTGTCTATGCATAGCATTGAGCATTCCTAAGGCATCAAATTGGACTGTTATACTCTATTTAGTGTTCTTAGAAGACTTAACTTGCTAGTTTGGCTTTTGGACAACGTTTCGTTAGGTAAAGAAGCCAATAGACCAAGTTAAGTTCAAAATTGCACGAAACGTGAAAAACATGTCTATGCATAGAATTGAGCATTCCTAAGGCATCAAAGATGACTGTTATACTCTATTTAGTGTTCTTAGAAGACTTAACGAGCTAGTTTGGCTTTTGGACAACGTTTCGTTTTGTAAGAAAGCCAATTGACCAACTTAAGTTCAAAATTGCACGAAACGTGAAAAACTTGTCTATGCATAGTATTGAGCAGTCCTAAGGTATCAAATTGGACTGTTATCATCTATTTAGTGTTCTTCGAAGTCTTAACTTGCTAGTTTAGCTTTTGGACAACGTTTCGTTAAGTAAAGAAGCCAATAGACCAAGTTAAGTTCAAAATTGCACGGAACGTGAAAAACTAGTCTATGCATAGCATTGAGCATTCCTAAGCCATCAAATTGGACTGTTATACTCTATTTAGTGTTCTTAGAAGACTTAACGTGCTAGTTTGGCTTTTGGACAACGTTTCGTTTGGTAAGGAAGCCAATTGACCAACTTATATTCAAAATTGCACGAAACGTGAAAAACTTGTCTATGCATAGTATTGAGCAGTCCTAAGGTATCAAATTGGACTGTTATCATCTATTTAGTGTTCTTCGAAGTCTTAACTTGCTAGTTTAGCTTTTGGACAACGTTTCGTTAGGTAAAGAAGCCAATAGACCAAGTTAAGTTCAAAATTGCACGGAACGTGAAAAACTTGTCTATGCATAGCATTGAGCATTCCTAAGGCATCAAATTGGACGTTATACTCTATTTAGTATTCTTAGAAGACTTAACTTGCTAGTTTGGCTTTTGGACAACGTATTGTTAGGTAAAGAAGCTAATAGACCAAGTTAAGTTCAAAATTGCACGAAACGTGAAAAACTTGTCTATGCATAGTGTTGAGCATTCCTAAGGTATCAAATTGGACCGTTATCATCTATTTAGTGTTCTTCAAACTCTTAACTTGCTAATTTAGCTTTTGGACAACGTTTCTTTAGGTAAAGAAGCCAATAGACCAAGTTAAGTTCAAAATTGTACGAATCGTGAAAAACTTGTCTATGCATAGAATTGAGCATTCCGAAGGTATCAAATTGGACCATTATCATCTATTTAGTGTTCTTCAAAGTCTTAACTTGCTAGTTTAGCTTTTAGACAACGTTTCGTTAGGTAAAGAAGCGAATAGACCAAGTTAAGTTCAAAATTGCACGAAACGTGAAAAACTTGTCTATGCATAGAAGTGATCATTCCTAAGGCATCGAATTGGACCGTTATACTCTATTTAGTGTTCTTAGAAGACTTAACTTGCTAGTTTAGCTTTTGGACAATGTTTCGTTAGGTAAAGAAGCCAATAGACCAAGTTAAGTTCAAAATTGCATGAAACGTGAAAAACTTGTCTATGCATAGCATTGAGCATTCCTAAGGCATCAAATTGGACTGCTATACTCTATTTAGTGTTCTTAGAAGACTTAACTTGCTAGTTTGGCTTTTGGACAACGTTTCGTTAGATAAAGAAGCCAATAGACCAAGTTAAGTTCAAAATTGCACGAAACGTGAAAAACTTGTCTATGCATAGCATTGAGCATTCCTAAGGCATCAAATTGGACTGTTATACTCTATTTAGAGTTCTTAGAAGGCTTAACTTGCTAGTTTGGCTTTTGGACAACGTTTCGTTAGGTAAAGAAGCCAATAGACCAAGTTAAGTTCAAAATTGCACGAAACGTGAAAAACTTGTCGATGCATAGAATTAAGCATTCCTAAGGCATCAAAGTGGACTATTATACTCTATTTAGTGTTCTTCGAAGTCTTAACTTGCTAGTTTAGCTTTTGGTCAACGTTTCGTTAGGTAAAGAAGCCAATAGACCAAGTTAAGTTCAAAATTGCACGAAACGTGAAAAACTTGTCTATGCATAGCATTGAGCATTCCTAAGGCATCAAATTGGACCGTTATCATCTATTTAGTGTTCTTCGAAGTCTTAACTTGCTAGTTTAGCTTTTGGACAACGTTTCGTTAAGTAAAGAAGCCAATAGACCAAGTTAAGTTCAAAATTGCACGGAACGTGAAAAACTAGTCTATGCATAGCATTGAGCATTCCTAAGGCATCAAATTGGACTGTTATACTCTATTAAGTGTTCTTAGAAGACTTAACTTGCTAGTTTGGCTTTTAAACAACGTTTGGTTAGGTAAAGAAGCCAATAGACCAAATTAAAGTTCAAAATTGCACGAAACGTGAAAAACTTGTCTATGCATAGAATTAAGCTTTCCTAAGGCATCAAAGTGGACTGTTATACTCTATTTAGTGTTCTTAGAAGACTTAACTTGCTAGTTTGGCTTTTGGACAACGTATTGTTAGGTAAAGAAGCTAATAGACCAAGTTAAGTTCAAAATTGCACGAAACGTGAAAAACTTGTCTATGCATAGTATGGAGCATTCCTAAGGCATCAAATTGGACTGTTATACTCTATTTAGTGTTCTTAGAAGACTAAACTTGCTAGTTTGGCTTTTGGACAACGTTTTGTTAGGTAAAGAAGCCAATAGACCAAGTTAAGTTCAAAATTGCACGAAACGTGAAAAACTTGTCTATGCATAGAATCGAGCTTTCCTAAGGCATCAAAGTGGACAGTTATACTCTATTTAGTATTCTTAGAAGACTTAACTTGCTAGTTTGGCTTTTGGAAAACGTATTGTTAGATAAAGAAGCTAATAGACCAAGTTAAGTTCAAAATTGCACGAAACGTGAAAAACTTGTCTATGCATAGTATTGAGCATTCCTAAGGTATCAAATTGGACCGTTATCATCTATTTAGTGTTCTTCAAAGTCTTAACTTGCTAATTTAGCTTTTGGACAACGTTTCTTTAGGTAAAGAAGCCAATAGACCAAGTTAAGTTCAAAATTGCACGAATCGTGAAAAACTTGTCTATGCATAGAATTGAGCATTCCGAAGGTATCAAATTGGACCATTATCATCTATTTAGTGTTCTTCAAAGTCTTAACTTGCTAGTTTAGCTTTTAGACAACGTTTCGTTAGGTAAAGAAGCGAATAGACCAAGTTAAGTTCGAAATTGCACGAAACGTGAAAAATTTGTCTATGCATAGAAGTGATCCTTCCTAAGGCATCAAATTGGACCGTTATACTCTATTTAGTGTTCTTAGAAGACTTAACTTGCTAGTTTAGCTTTTGGACAATGTTTCGTTAGGTAAAGAAGCCAATAGACCAAGTTAAGTTCAAAATTGCATGAAACGTGAAAAACTTGTCTATGCATAGCATTGAGCATTCCTAAGGCATGAAATTGGACTGTTATACTCTATTTAGTGTTCTTAAAAGACTTAACTTGCTAGTTTGGCTTTTGGACGACGTTTCGTTAGGTAAAGAAGCCAATAGACCAAGTTAAGTTCAAAATTGCACGAAACGTGAAAAACTTGTCTATGCATAGCATTGAGCTTTCCTAAGGCATCAAATTGGACTGTTATACTCTATTTAGTGTTCTTAGAAGACTTAACTTGCTAGTTTGGCTTTTGGACAACGTTTCGTTAGGTAAAGAAGCCAATAGACCAAGTTAAGTTCAAAATTGCACGAAACGTGAAAAACTTGTCTATGCATACAATTGAGCATTCCTAAGGCATCAAAGTGGACTGTTATACTCTATTTAGTGTTCTTCGAAGTCTTAACTTGCTAGTTTAGCTTTTGGTCAACGTTTTGTTAGGTAAAGAAGCCAATAGACCAAGTTAAGTTCAAAATTGCACGAAACGTGAAAAACTTGTCTATGCATAGCATTGAGCATTCCTAAGGCATCAAATTGGACCGTTATCATCTATTTAGTGTTCTTCGAAGTCTTAACTTGCTAGTTTAGCTTTTGGACAACGTTTCGTTAAGTAAAGAAGCCAATAGACCAAGTTAAGTTCAAAATTGCACGCAATGTGAAAAACTAGTCTATGCATAGCATTGAGCATTCCTAAGGCATCAAATTGGACTGTTATACTCTATTTAGTGTTCTTAGAAGACTTAACTTGCTAGTTTTGCTTTTGGACAACGTTTGGTTAGGTAAAGAAGCAAATAGACCAAGTTAAGTTTAAAATTGCACGAAACGTGAAAAACTTGTCTATGCATAGAATTGAGCTTTCCTAAGGCATCAAAGTGGACTGTTATACTCTATTTAGTGTTCTTAGAAGACATAACTTGTAGTTTGGCTTTTGGAAAACGTATTGTTAGGTAAAGAAGCTAATAGACCAAGTTAAGTTCAAAATTGCACGAAACGTGAAAAACTTGTCTATGCATAGTATTGAGCATTCCTAAGGCAGCAAATTGGACTGTTATACTCTATTTAGTGTTCTTAGAAGACTTAACTTGCTAGTTTGGCTTTTGGACGACGTTTTGTTAGGTAAAGAAGCCAATAGACCAAGTTAAGTTCAAAATTGCACGAAACGTGAAAAACTTGTCTATGCATAGCATTGAGCATTCCTAAGGCATCAAATTGGACCGTTATCATCTATTTAGTGTTCTTCGAAGTCTTAACTTGCTAGTTTAGCTTTTGGACAACGTTTCGTTAAGTAAAGAAGCCAATAGACCAAGTTAAGTTCAAAATTGCACGGAACGTGAAAAACTAGTCTATGCATAGCATTGAGCATTCCTAAGGCATCAAATTGGACTGTTATACTCTATTAAGTGTTCTTAGAAGACTTAACTTGCTAGTTTGGCTTTTAAACAACGTTTGGTTAGGTAAAGAAGCCAATAGACCAAATTAAGTTCAAAATTGCACGAAACGTGAAAAACTTGTCTATGCATAGAATTAAGCTTTCCTAAGGCATCAAAGTGGACTGTTATACTCTATTTAGTGTTCTTAGAAGACTTAACTTGCTAGTTTGGCTTTTGTACAACGTATTGTTAGGTAAAGAAGCTAATAGACCAAGTTAAGTTCAAAATTGCACGAAACGTGAAAAACTTGTCTATGCATAGTATGGAGCATTCCTAAGGCATCAAATTGGACTGTTATACTCTATTTAGTGTTCTTAGAAGACTAAACTTGCTAGTTTGGCTTTTGGACAACGTTTTGTTAGGTAAAGAAGCCAATAGACCAAGTTAAGTTCAAAATTGCACGAAACGTGAAAAACTTGTCTATGCATAGAATCGAGCTTTCCTAAGGCATCAAAGTGGACAGTTATACTCTATTTAGTATTCTTAGAAGACTTAACTTGCTAGTTTGGCTTTTGGAAAACGTATTTTTAGATAAAGAAGCTAATAGACCAAGTTAAGTTCAAAATTGCACGAAACGTGAAAAACTTGTCTATGCATAGTATTGAGCATTCCTAAGGTATCAAATTGGACCGTTATCATCTATTTAGTGTTCTTCAAAGTCTTAACTTGCTAATTTAGCTTTTTGACAACGTTTCTTTAGGTAAAGAAGCCAATAGACCAAGTTAAGTTCAAAATTGCACGAATCGTGAAAAACTTGTCTATGCATAGAATTGAGCATTCCGAAGGTATCAAATTGGACCATTATCATCTATTTAGTGTTCTTCAAAGTCTTAACTTGCTAGTTTAGCTTTTAGACAACGTTTCGTTAGGTAAAGAAGCGAATAGACCAAGTTAAGTTCAAAATTGCACGAAACGTGAAAAATTTGTCTATGCATAGAAGTGATCCTTCCTAAGGCATCAAATTGGACCGTTATACTCTATTTAGTGTTCTTAGAAGACTTAACTTGCTAGTTTAGCTTTTGGACAATGTTTCGTTAGGTAAAGAAGCCAATAGACCAAGTTAAGTTCAAAATTGCATGAAACGTGAAAAACTTGTCTATGCATAGCATTGAGCATTCCTAAGGCATGAAATTGGACTGTTATACTCTATTTAGTGTTCTTAGAAGACTTAACTTGCTAGTTTGGCTTTTGGACGACGTTTCGTTAGGTAAAGAAGCCAATAGACCAAGTTAAGTTCAAAATTGCACGAAACGTGAAAAACTTGTCTATGCATAGCATTGAGCTTTCCTAAGGCATCAAATTGGACTGTTATACTCTATTTAGTGTTCTTAGAAGACTTAACTTGCTAGTTTGGCTTTTGGACAACGTTTCGTTAGGTAAAGAAGCCAATAGACCAAGTTAAGTTCAAAATTGCACGAAACGTGAAAAACTTGTCTATGCATACAATTGAGCATTCCTAAGGCATCAAAGTGGACTGTTATACTCTATTTAGTGTTCTTCGAAGTCTTAACTTGCTAGTTTAGCTTTTGGTCAACGTTTCGTTAGGTAAAGAAGCCAATAGACCAAGTTAAGTTCAAAATTGCACGGAACGTGAAAAACTTGTCTATGCATAGCATTGAGCATTCCTAAGGCATCAAATTGGACTGTTATACTCTATTTAGTGTTCTTAGAAGACTTAACTTGCTAGTTTTGCTTTTGGACAACGTTTGGTTAGGTAAAGAAGCAAATAGACCAAGTTAAGTTCAAAATTGCACGAAACGTGAAAAACTTGTCTATGCATAGAATTGAGCTTTCCTAAGGCATCAAAGTGGACTGTTATACTCTATTTAGTGTTCTTAGAAGACATAACTTGTAGTTTGGCTTTTGGAAAACGTATTGTTAGGTAAAGAAGCTAATAGACCAAGTTAAGTTCAAAATTGCACGAAACGTGAAAAACTTGTCTATGCATAGTATTGAGCATTCCTAAGGCAGTAAATTGGACTGTTATACTCTATTTAGTGTTCTTAGAAGACTTAACTTGCTAGTTTGGCTTTTGGACGACGTTTTGTTAGGTAAAGAAGCCAATAGACCAAGTTAAGTTCAAAATTGCACGAAACGCGAAAAACTTGTCTATGCATAGCATTGAGCATTCCTAAGGCATCAAATTGGACCGTTATCATCTATTTAGTGTTCTTCGAAGTCTTAACTTGCTAGTTTAGCTTTTGGACAACGTTTCGTTAAGTAAAGAAGCCAATAGACCAAGTTAAGTTCAAAATTGCACGGAACGTGAAAAACTAGTCTATGCATAGCATTGAGCATTCCTAAGGCATCAAATTGGACTGTTATACTCTATTAAGTGTTCTTAGAAGACTTAACTTGCTAGTTTGGCTTTTAAACAACGTTTGGTTAGGTAAAGAAGCCAATAGACCAAATTAAGTTCAAAATTGCACGAAACGTGAAAAACTTGTCTATGCATAGAATTAAGCTTTCCTAAGGCATCAAAGTGGACTGTTATACTCTATTTAGTGTTCTTAGAAGACTTAACTTGCTAGTTTGGCTTTTGTACAACGTATTGTTAGGTAAAGAAGCTAATAGACCAAGTTAAGTTCAAAATTGCACGAAACGTGAAAAACTTGTCTATGCATAGTATGGAGCATTCCTAAGGCATCAAATTGGACTGTTATACTCTATTTAGTGTTCTTAGAAGACTAAACTTGCTAGTTTGGCTTTTGGACAACGTTTTGTTAGGTAAAGAAGCCAATAGACCAAGTTAAGTTCAAAATTGCACGAAACGTGAAAAACTTGTCTATGCATAGAATTGAGCTTTCCTAAGGCATCAAAGTGGACTGTTATACTCTATTTAGTGTTCTTAGAAGACTTAACTTGTAGTTTGGCTTTTGGAAAACGTATTGTTAGGTAAAGAAGCTAATAGACCAAGTTAAGTTCAAATTTGCATGAAACGTGAAAAACTTGTCTATGCATAGTATTGAGCATTCCTAAGGCATCAAATTGGACTGTTATACTCTATTTAGTGTTCTTAGAAGACTTAACTTGCTAGTTTGGCTTTTGGACGACGTTTTGTTAGGTAAAGAAGCCAATAGACCAAGTTAAGTTCAAAATTGCACGAAACGTGAAAAACTTGTCTATGCATAGAATCGAGCTTTCCTAAGGCATCAAAATGGACTGTTATACTCTATTTAGTGTTCTTAGAAGACTTAACTTGCTAGTTTGGCTTTTGTACAACGTTTCGTTAGGTAAAGAAGCCAATAGACCAAGTTAAGTTCAAAATTGCACGAAACGTGAAAAACTTGTCTATGCATAGCATTGAGCATTCCTAAGGCATCAAATTGGACTGTTATACTCTATTTAGAGTTCTTAGAAGACTTAACTTGCTAGTTTGGCTTTTGGACAACGTTTCGTTAGGTAAAGAAGCCAATAGACCAAGTTAAGTTCAAAATTGCACGAAACGTGAAAAACTTGTCTATGCATACAATTGAGCATTCCTAAGGCATCAAAGTGGACTGTTATACTCTATTTAGTGTTCTTCGAAGTCTTAACTTGCTAGTTTAGCTTTTGGTCAACGTTTCGTTAGGTAAAGAAGCCAATAGACCAAGTTAAGTTCAAAATTGCACGAAACGTGAAAAACTTGTCTATGCATAGCATTGAGCATTCCTAAGGCATCAAATTGGACCGTTATCATCTATTTAGTGTTCTTCGAAGTCTTAACTTGCTAGTTTAGCTTTTGGACAACGTTTCGTTAAGTAAAAAAGCCAATAGACCAAGTTAAGTTCAAAATTGCACGGAACGTGAAAAACTAGTCTATGCATAGCATTGAGCATTCCTAAGGCATCAAATTGGACTGTTATACTCTATTTAGTGTTCTTAGAAGACTTAACTTGCTAGTTTGGCTTTTGGACAACTTTTCGTTAGGTAAAGAAGCCAATAGACCAAGTTAAGTTCAAAATTGCACGAAACTTGAAAAACTTGTCTATGTATAGAATTGAGCTTTCCTAAGGCATCAAAGTGGACTGTTATACTCTATTTAGTGTTCTTAGAAGACTTAGCTTGCTAGTTCGGCTTTTGGACAACGTATTGTTAGGTAAAGAAGCTAATAGACCAAGTTAAGTTCAAAATTGCACGAAACGTGAAAAACTTGTCTATGCATAGTATTGAGCATTCCTAAGGCATCAAATTGGACTGTTATACTCTATTTAGTGTTCTTCGAAGTCTTAACTTGCTAGTTTAGCTTTTGGTCAACGTTTCGTTAGGTAAAGAAGCCAATAGACCAAGTTAAGTTCAAAATTGCACGAAACGTGAAAAACTTGTCTATGCATAGCATTGAGCATTCCTAAGGCATCAAATTGGACCGTTATCATCTATTTAGTGTTCTTCGAAGTCTTAACTTGCTAGTTTAGCTTTTGGACAACGTTTCGTTAAGTAAAGAAGCCAATAGACCAAGTTAAGTTCAAAATTGCACGGAACGTGAAAAACTAGTCTATGCATAGCATTGAGCATTCCTAAGGCATCAAATTGGACTGTTATACTCTATTTAGTGTTCTTAGAAGACTTAACTTGCTAGTTTGGCTTTTGGACAACTTTTCGTTAGGTAAAGAAGCCAATAGACCAAGTTAAGTTCAAAATTGCACGAAACGTGAAAAACTTTTCTATGTATAGAATTGAGCTTTCCTAAGGCATCAAAGTGGACTGTTATACTCTATTTAGTGTTCTTAGAAGACTTAGCTTGCTAGTTTGGCTTTTGGACAACGTATTGTTAGGTAAAGAAGCTAATAGACCAAGTTAAGTTCAAAATTGCACGAAACGTGAAAAACTTGTCTATGCATAGTATTGAGCATTCCTAAGGCATCAAATTGGACTGTTATACTCTATTTAGTGTTCTTAGAAGACTTAACTTGCTAGTTTGGCTTTTGGACAGTGTTTTGTTAGGTAAAGAAGCCAATAGACCAAGTTAAGTTCAAAATTGCACGAAACGTGAAAAACTTGTCTATGCATAGAATCGAGCTTTCCTAAGGCATCAAAGTGGACTGTTATACTCTATTTAGTGTTCTTAGAAGACTTAACTTGCTAGTTTGGCTTTTGTACAACGTTTTGTTAGGTAAAGAAGCCAATAGACCAACTTAAGTTCAAAATTGCACGAAACGTGAAAAACTTGTCTATGCATAGAATTGAGCTTTCCTAAGGCTATCAAAGTGGACTGTTATACTCTATTTAGTATTCTTAGAAGACTTAACTTGCTAGTTTGGCTTTTGGAAAACGTATTGTTAGGTAAAGAAGCTAATAGACGAAGTTAAGTTCAAAATTGCACGAAACGTGAAAAACTTGTCTATGCATAGTATTGAGCATTCCTAAGGTATCAAATTGGACCGTTATCATCTATTTAGTGTTCTTCAAAGTCTTAACTTGCTAATTTAGCTTTTGGACAACGTTTCTTTAGGTAAAGAAGCCAATAGACCAAGTTAAGTTCAAAATTGCACGAATCTTGAAAAACTTGTCTATGCATAGAATTGAGCATTCCAAAGGTATCAAATTGGACCATTATCATCTATTTAGTGTTCTTCAAAGTCTTAACTTGCTAGTTTAGCTTTTAGACAACGTTTCGTTAGGTAAAGAAGCGAATAGACCAAGTTAAGTTCAAAATTGCACGAAACGTGAAAAACTTGTCTATGCATAGAAGTGATCATTCCTAAGGCATCAAATTGGACCGTTATACTCTATTTAGTGTTCTTAGAAGACTTAACTTGCTAGTTTAGCTTTTGGACAATGTTTCGTTAGGTAAAGAAGCCAATAGACCAAGTTAAGTTCAAAATTGCATGAAACGTGAAAAACTTGTCTATGCATAGCATTGAGCATTCCTAAGGCATCAAATTGGACTGTTATACTCTATTTAGTGTTCTTAGAAGACTTAACTTGCTAGTTTGGCTTTTGGACAACGTTTCGTTAGGTAAAGAAGCCAATAGACCAAGTTAAGTTCAAAATTGCACGAAACGTGAAAAACTTGTCTATGCATAGCATTGAGCATTCCTAAGGCATCAAATTGGACTGTTATACTCTATTTAGTGTTCTTAGAAGACTTAACTTGCTAGTTTGGCTTTTGGACAACGTTTCGTTAGGTAAAGAAGCCAATAGACCAAGTTAAGTTCAAAATTGCACGAAACGTGAAAAACTTGTCTATGCATAGAATTGAGCATTCCTAAGGCATCAAAGTGGGCTGTTATACTCTATTTAGTGTTCTTCGAAGTCTTAACTTGCTAGTTTAGCTTTTGGTCAACGTTTCTGTTAACAAAGGTAAAATTGTATCTGTATTCCAAAGGAGTATACAAGAGTATATATATACAATAACATATGAGAAGACCAAACTACCCTTCAAGACTAAAATTATACACATCTCTAACACCCCCCCCCCCCAAACTCAAGGTGGGTCAAACACCGAGAGTTTGTCAACGAGAAGCTGATGACGAGAAACAGTGTGAGACTTCGTGAAGAAATCCGCCAACTGTGCAGCAGAATAAGTGAAAGGTAGGGAGAGAATATCCGACAGAAACTGCTCACGAACAAAGTGACAATCAATCTCAATGTGTTTCGTCCTCTCGTGAAAAACAGGATTGCAAGCAATATGAATAGCACTCCTGTTGTCACAATGCATCGGTGTTGGTCCAGAAATATGGACACCCAAGTGACTAAGAAGACGACGAAGATGAACAATCTCCTTAGCTGTAGTGGCCATAGCACGATATTCTGCCTCAGTGCTCGAAAGCGATACTACATTCTGTTTCTTGCTGCGCCAAGATATAAGAGAGTCACCAAGAAACACACAGTAGCCTGTAATAGAGCGACGAGAAGTAGGATCACCTGCCCAATCAGCATCTGAGTAGGCCTGAAGAGTGAGGGAAGAAGATGATGATAAGAACAGGGACCGAGTCATAGTCCCACTGAGATACCTGAGAATCCGGAGAAGAACACCATAGTGAACTGAGCTAGGAGCAGACATAAACTGACTCACAATACTCACAGCATGAGCAATATCTGGACGAGTGATGCATAGGTACACAAGCTGACCAACAATCTGCCTGTAGCGAGTCGGATCAGGAAGAGGCTGACCATCAGTCGGACGAAGCTTCACATTAAGCTCAAGAGGAGTGTCAACACTGTGAGTATCTGAGAGAGTAGCCCGACTAAGAATGTCGGAGAGATACTTCTGCTGGGACAGCAGAATGCCATGATCAGAACGAGTAATCTCAATGCCAAGAAAATACCGGAGAGAGCCAAGATCTTTCATTCGGAACTGAGACTGAAGATGTCGCTGAAGATACTGAATGGCAACAGTATCATCACCTGTAATGATCATATCATCCACATACAACAACAGAATCGCCCGCCCCTGAGGGGATGACCGAACAAAGAGAGAGTGATCCTGAGAGCTCTCAATAAATCCAGCCTGAGTCACCACCTGACGAAACCGCTCAAACCAAGCTCGAGGGGCTTGTTTGAGACCATAGATAGCCCGGCGAAGACGACAAACATGCTGAACAGGAGTCCGAAGTCCAGGAGGGGGCTGCATGTAGACAATCTCTGAAAGATCACCATTGAGAAAGGCATTCTTCACATCCATCTGAAGAAGAGGCCACTGACTAACGGCGGCAACTGCCAATAAAGTGCGAATTGTAGTCATCTGAGCAACAGGAGCAAATGTCTCATCATAATCAATACCATGCACCTGAGAAAAACCTCTAGCAACAAGACGAGCCTTATAGCGCTCAATAGACCCATCAGGGCGATGTTTAACCCGATAAATCCATTTGCAGCCAATAGGCCTAACACCAGCAGGAAGAGGAACCACATCCCAAGTCCGAGTCTCCCTAAAAGCCTCAAACTCCTCTGCCATAGCCTGCTGCCACTGAACTAACTGAGAGGCCTCACTGTATGAGGTAGGCTCAGACTCCGAATGAAGAGTAGTGAGAAAAGCAGTAAACTGTGGAGCATAAGTGGAAACAGAACTATAACCATACCTCTCCACAGGACGTCGCTCGCGCTGAGGATAGCGAGGTGCAGGAGGATCCGTACTAGCAGAGGATGGACAAGTGGTCGAGGAGGATGAGGTAGCATCAAAACTAGAAGATGGGACATAGTCAAGATCACGGGTGTAGTGAAGAGGATAAGGAGTAATACCAGATGAAGGAGGAGGAGGAACAATATCAGTCGAGGATGATGAAGATGGAGATGGAGGATCATGTACAGTGGGAACGTGATCAGGGGCAACAGAGGACAAGGAAGATGGAGGATCAGGCTCAGTAGGAGTAGAATCCGAAAGAGTGGAAGAAATGGAAATATCTAGAATGGAGGTAGAGGAAACAGGAGGAGAGAGAGTAGAAATTTCGGGAGTGGGTAAGGGCGGAAGCGTAAGAAAGGTAAGATCCTGAGATGTCGAGGAGAAATAAGGAACATCCTCAAGAAAAGAGACATGACGAGAGATACGGACGCGTCGAGTCAAGGGATCGTAGCAACGGTAACCCTTGTGTTCAGCACTGATACCGAGGAGAACACATTTGACAGAAACAGGAGACAATTTGGAACGCTCAGGAGGAGGTAATAGGACAAAACAAGTGCAGCCAAATGTGCGAAGACGAGAGTAGTCAGGTGGGGAGCTGAAGAGCCGCTCATGAGGAGAGATACGACCAGGGAGAACTGAAGAGGGAGTAATGTTGATGAGATTGACTGAAGTGAGAACAGCCTCAGCCCAGTAAGAACGAGGCATAGAAGCTGAAAATAGAAGTGCCCGAGTAGTCTCTAGAATGTGTCGATGCTTCCTCTCAGCAACACCATTCTGCTCATGTGTGTGAGGACATGAGTGCTGAAAAATGGTACCATGAGAGGAGAGCAACGAGCGCATACTAGAAGACAAGTACTCAAGAGCACAATCAGAGCGAAGCGTCTTGATGCGACGACCGAACTGAGTGAAAATCATAGTGGTAAAGTGCTCATACACAGAGAGAATCTCAGAGCGATGCTGTAAGAGATAGACCCAAGTATAACGAGTAAAGTCATCAATAAAGGAAACATAATAACGATAACCATAAATAGAAGGGAGAGGTGCAGGGCCCCAAATATCTGAATGTAATAGATCAAAAACACTAGAAGTTTGGGATACACTGGGGGAAAAGGGAAGTGTTGTAGCTTTAGCAAGCTTACAACCAAGACCCTTGGACTCAAAGCAGAAAAAGGACCACGACCGAGAGCTCCAGACAGGGAGAGACTCTTCAGTCGCGATTCAGAAATATGACCTAATTGTCTATGCCAGATATCAGGAGTATGAGAGGCAAGACCACAAAAACTGGGACGCGAGGAGGGAATGTGGAGGGATTGAAGATGATAGAGGCCACCCACTCTACGACCACTGCCAATCACCCGGCTGGTAGACGGATCCTGCACACGACAAGAAGATGGTGTGAATAAAACATCATAGCCAAAATCACATATACCACCAACAGAAATAAGGTTCATGCTCAATTGAGGAGCATGAAGAACAGAGGGTAGAGAGAGATGGCCTGAGGGCTCTGAGGTAGTAGTAATAGAGCCAGCCTGAGAGACTCTCAATGGAGAACCATCAGCAGTGTAAATAGAGGGAATAGGAGGTGCGGGACTACAATCAGTCAACAGTGAGGCATCAGAGGTCATATGATGAGAGGCCCCAGAGTCAAAAATCCAAGTACTAGACATACCAGTGGCTGAGAAAGCAGAGGGTGCAGGAGTGCTACCAGTGCTAGAAGTAGTCATCTGCTCAAGACGCTGCTGATACTGCTGGAACTGCTGAAATTGCTGAATATCAATCTGAGGCAAAGCAAGAGCAGGAGCAGGAGAAGGAAGTGCATGAGTAACAGCCGCAACAGTGGAAGTGGAGGCACGGCGGCCACGGCCACGAGGTCCAACACGACACTCGGGGTGGAGCTTCCAACAGTCATCTATAGTATGACCTGGCCGCATGCAATGAGTGCAAGTAGGACGACTAGATGGAGGTGAAGGAGCTGTGGAAACACCAGAGGGGGCTGCAGCAAGAACACCGGAGAAACTAGAGGGTGCAGGAGGAGACTGGACCCCACCTAGTAGGCGAAGACGAGTCTCCTCGGCGACTAACTCAGCAACTGCAGTCTCTAGGCTGGGAGGGGGATCGCGATGTATAAGTTGACCAACCAGAGGACCAAACTCGGCGCGGAGAGCCATAAGAAACTCGTACATGTGACGCATATCCCAAAAAATCACATCATCAGCAATATGACTGCCAGCAGGGAGAAAAACCTCCAACTCACGCCAAAAACCACGCATGTGGTGATAGAACTGCTGAATAGACCGATCATCCTGACGAGCAGTAGTAGCCTGAGTGAGAAGTGAATACTGACGAGCCCCACTGCGCTCAACAAAACGAGCGGTAAGAGATCTCCAAACAACATGAGCAGATCGAGTAACTAGATCAGGACGGAGAGCCGGGTCGAGAGACTCAATCAGATAACTGGAGACCCGGTTAGTTCGAAGAGTCCAAGCAGCTAAAACATCATCAGAACCATCAGCAGGTGGACCATCTGTGAGATAAGATAAGAGCCCTCGGCCAAACAAGGCATTACGAACCGTGGCACTCCAAGTAGGCCATTCACTGGCTGAAGTGAGCCGAAAATCAGTCGAAGTGGGAAGAAAATCCCGAGGAAGGTCAGGGGTGGTCAAACCAACAGTCGTCGATGATGATGAGAGTGCCGTAGTAACAGCAGAGGTCGACAAAGACCGAGTGGCCGAGGAACCAGTCCCCGTCAAAGGTGGAAAATCAGCACCAAGAGTTGCCATCAACACAAACTACAATTTCAAAAAATCTGTAGGGACTAAACTGTAAGTTCAAAAATCTAGAGGGACCAAAATGCAATTTCAGAAATATGGAGGGACCAAACTGCAATGTCAGAAATCTGGAGGGACCAAACTGCAATGTCAGAAATCTGAAGGGACCAAACTGCAATGTCAGAAATCTGGAGGGACCAAACTGCAAAATCTGAAGGGACCAAACTGCAATTTCAGAAACTTAGAGGACCAAACTGCAATTTCAGAAGATCAAAAAACAGATCTGCTAGCTGGGTTGCGCGTGACAGTGGGAGAAGCAGCAGGAATGAAGACACGCACACGGCAGTGTGCAGGAGAGAGATCACCGGAGAAGCAGTTGAGCAGAGTGAGCAGGAGAGAGAGAGAGCTCGCCGGAGAAGCAGTGAGCAGGAGAGAGAGAGCTCACCGGAGAAGGAGAGTGCCGGAAGGAAAGAGGCGGCACGAAAAAAAAATTTTTTTGATAGAAAGTAAACCTAGCTCGATACCATGTTAACAAAGGTAAAATTGTATCTGTAGTCCAAAGGAGTATACAAGAGTATATATATACAATAAAATATGAGAAGACCAAACTACCCTTCAAGACTAAAATTATACACATCTCTAACAGTTTCGTTAGGTAAAGAAGCCAATAGACCAAGTTAAGTTCAAAATTGCACGAAACGTGAAAAACTTGTCTATGCATAGTATTGAGCAGTCCTAAGGTATCAAATTGGTCTGTTATCATCTATTTAGTGTTCTTCGAAGTCTTAATTTGCTAGTTTAGCTTTTGGACAACGTTTCGTTAGGTAAAGAAGCCAATAGACCAAGTGAAGTCAAAATTGCACGAAACGTGAAAAACTTGTCTATGCATAGAATTGATCATTCCTAAGGCATCAAATTGGACCGTTATACTCTATTTAGTGTTCTTAGAAGACTTAACTTGCTAGTTTAGCTTTTGGACAATGTTTCGTTAGGTAAAGAAGCCAATAGACCAAGTTAAGTTCAAAATTGCATGAAACGTGAAAAACTTGTCTATGCATAGCATTGAGCATTCCAAAGGCATCAAATTGGACTGTTATACTCTATTTAGTGTTCTTAGAAGACTTAACTTGCTAGTTTGGCTTTTGGACAACGTTTCGTTAGGTAAAGAAGCCAATAGACCAAGTTAAGTTCAAAATTGCACGAACCGTGAAAAACTTGTCTATGCATAGAATTGAGCATTCCTAAGGCATCAAAGTGGATTGTTATACTCTGTTTAGTGTTCTTCGAAGTGTTAACTTGCTAGTTTAGCTTTTGGTTAACGTTTCGTTAGGTAAAGAAGCCAATAGACCAAGTTAAGTTCAAAATTGCACGAAACGTGAAAAACTTTTCTATGCATAGCATTGAGCATTCCTAAGGCATCAAATTGGACCATTATCATCTATTTAGTGTTCTTCGAAGTCTTAACATGCTAGTTTAGCTTTTAGACAACGTTTCGTTAGGTAAAGAAGCGAATAGACCAAGTTAAGTTCAAAATTGCACGAAACGTGAAAAACTTGTCTATGCATAGAATTGATCATTCCTAAGGCATCAAATTGGACCGTTATACTCTATTTAGTGCTCTTAGAAGACTTAACTTGCTAGTTTAGCTTTTGGACAATGTTTCGTTAGGTAAAGAAGCCAATAGACAAAGTTAAGTTCAAAATTGCATGAAACGTGAAAAACTTGTGTATGCATAGCATTGAGCATTCCTAAGGCATCAAATTGGACTGTTATACTCTATTTAGTGTTCTTAGAAGACTTAACTTTCTAGTTTGGCTTTTGGACAACGTTTCGTTAGGTAAAGAAGCCAATAGAACAAGTTAAGTTCAAAATTGCACGAAACGTGAAAAACTTGTCTATGCATAGCATTGAGCATTCCTAAGGCATCAAATTGGACCATTATACTCTATTTAGTGTTCTTCGAAGTCTTAACTTTCTAGTTTAGCTTTTGGCCAACGTTTCGTTAGGTAAAGAAGCCAATAGACCAACTTAAGTTCAAAATTGCATGAAACGTGAAAAACTTGTCTATGCATAGTATTGAGCATTCCTAAGGCATCAAAGTGGACTGTTATACTCTATTTAGTGTTCTTCGAAGTCTTAACTTGCTAGTTTAGCTTTTCGACAACGTTTCGTTAGGTAAAGAAGCCAATAGACCAAGTGAAGTCAAAATTGCACGAAACGTGAAAAACTTGTCTATGCATAGCATTGAGCATTCCTAAGGCATCAAATTGGACCATTATACTCTATTTAGTGTTCTTAGAAGACTTAACTTGCTAGTTTGGCTTTTGGACAACGTTTTGTTAGGTAAAGAAGCCAATAGACCAAGTTAAGTTCAAAATTGCACGAAACGTGAAAAACTTGTCTATGCATAGTATTGAGCAGTCCTAAGGTATCAAATTGGTCTGTTATCATCTATTTAGTGTTCTTCGAAGTCTTAATTTGCTAGTTTAGCTTTTGGACAACGTTTCGTTAGGTAAAGAAGCCAATAGACCAAGTTAAGTTCAAAATTGCATGAAACGTGAAAAACTTGTCTATGCATAGTATTGAGCATTCCTAAGGCATCAAATTGGTCTGTTATCATCTATTTAGTGTTCTTCGAAGTCTTAATTTGCTAGTTTAGCTTTTGGACAACGTTTCGTTAGGTAAAGAAGCCAATAGACCAAGTTAAGTTCAAAATTGCACGGAACGTGAAAAACTTGTCTATGCATAGCATTGAGCATTCCTAAGGCATCAAATTGGACGTGATACTCTATTTAGTATTCTTAGAAGACTTAACTTGCTAGTTTAGCTTTTGGACAACGTTTCGTTAAGTAAAGAAGCCAATAGACCAAGTTAAGTTCAAAATTGCACGGAACGTGAAAAACTAGTCTATGTATAGCATTGAGCATTCCTAAGGCATCAAATTGAACTGTTATACTCTATTTAGTGTTCTTAGAAGACTTAACTTGCTAGTTTGGCTTTTGGACGACGTTTTGTTAGGTAAAGAAGCCAATAGACCAAGTTAAGTTCAAAATTGCACGAAACGTGAAAAACTTGTCTATGCATAGTATTGAGCAGTCCTAAGGTATCAAATTGGTCTGTTATCATCTATTTAGTGTTCTTCGAAGTCTTAATTTGCTAGTTTAGCTTTTGGACAACGTTTCGTTAGGTAAAGAAGCCAATAGACCAAGTTAAGTTCAAAATTGCACGAAACGTGAAAAACTTGTCTATGCATAGCATTGAGCATTCCTAAGGCATCAAATTGGACCATTATACTCTATTTAGTGTTCTTCGAAGTCTTAACTTTCTAGTTTAGCTTTTGGCCAACGTTTCGTTAGGTAAAGAAGCCAATAGACCAACTTAAGTTCAAAATTGCATGAAACGTGAAAAACTTGTCTATGCATAGTATTGAGCATTCCTAAGGCATCAATGTGGACTGTTATACTCTATTTAGTGTTCTTCGAAGTCTTAACTTGCTAGTTTAGCTTTTCGACAACGTTTCGTTAGGTAAAGAAGCCAATAGACCAAGTGAAGTCAAAATTGCACGAAACGTGAAAAACTTGTCTATGCATAGCATTGAGCATTCCTAAGGCATCAAATTGGACCATTATACTCTATTTAGTGTTCTTAGAAGACTTAACTTGCTAGTTTGGCTTTTGGACAACGTTTTGTTAGGTAAAGAAGCCAATAGACCAAGTTAAGTTCAAAATTGCACGAAACGTGAAAAACTTGTCTATGCATAGTATTGAGCATTCCTAAGGTATCAAATTGGTACTGTTATCATCTATTTAGTGTTCTTCGAAGTCTTAACTTTGCTAGTTTAGCTTTTGGACAACGTTTCGTTAGGTAAAGAAGCCAATAGACCAAGTTAAGTTCAAAATTGCATGAAACGTGAAAAACTTGTCTATGCATAGTATTGAGCATTCCTAAGGCATCAAATTGGTACTGTTATCATCTATTTAGTGTTCTTCGAAGTCTTAATTTGCTAGTTTAGCTTTTGGACAACGTTTCGTTAGGTAAAGAAGCCAATAGACCAAGTTAAGTTCAAAATTGCACGGAACGTGAAAAACTTGTCTATGCATAGCATTGAGCATTCCTAAGGCATCAAATTGGACGTGATACTCTATTTAGTATTCTTAGAAGACTTAACTTGCTAGTTTAGCTTTTGGACAACGTTTCGTTAAGTAAAGAAGCCAATAGACCAAGTTAAGTTCAAAATTGCACGGAACGTGAAAAACTAGTCTATGTATAGCATTGAGCATTCCTAAGGCATCAAATTGGACTGTTATACTCTATTTAGTGTTCTTAGAAGACTTAACTTGCTAGTTTGGCTTTTGGACAACGTTTTGTTAGGTAAAGAAGCCAATAGACCAAGTTAAGTTCAAAATTGCACGAAACGTGAAAAACTTGTCTATGCATAGTATTGGGCAGTCCTAAGGTATCAAATTGGTCTGTTATCATCTATTTAGTGTTCTTCGAAGTCTTAATTTGCTAGTTTAGCTTTTGGACAACGTTTCGTTAGGTAAAGAAGCCAATAGACCAAGTTAAGTTCAAAATTGCACGGAACGTGAAAAACTTGTCTATGCATAGCATTGAGCATTCCTAAGGCATCAAATTGGACGTGATACTCTATTTAGTATTCCTAGAAGACTTAACTTGCTAGTTTGGCTTTTGGACAACGTATTGTTAGGTAAAGAAGCTAATAGACCAAGTTAAGTTCAAAATTGCACGAAACGTGAAAAACTTGTCTATGCATAGTATTGAGCATTCCTAAGGTATCAAATTGGACCGTTATCATCTATTTAGTGTTCTTCAAAGTCTTAACTTGCTAATTTAGCTTTTGGACAACGTTTCTTTAGGTAAAGAAGCCAATAGACCAAGTTAAGTTCAAAATTGCACGAAACGTGAAAAACTTGTCTATGCATAGTATTGAGCAGTCCTAAGGTATCAAATTGGTCTGTTATCATCTATTTAGTGTTCTTCGAAGTCTTAATTTGCTAGTTTAGCTTTTGGACAACGTTTCGTTAGGTAAAGAAGCCAATAGACCAAGTTAAGTTCAAAATTGCACGAAACGTGAAAAACTTGTCTATACATAGCATTGAGCATTCCTAAGGCATCAAATTGGACCATTATACTCTATTTAGTGTTCTTCGAAGTCTTAACTTTCTAGTTTAGCTTTTGGCCAACGTTTCGTTAGGTAAAGAAGCCAATAGACCAACTTAAGTTCAAAATTGCATGAAACGTGAAAAACTTGTCTATGCATAGTATTGAGCATTCCTAAGGCATCAATGTGGACTGTTATACTCTATTTAGTGTTCTTCGAAGTCTTAACTTGCTAGTTTAGCTTTTCGACAACGTTTCGTTAGGTAAAGAAGCCAATAGACCAAGTGAAGTCAAAATTGCACGAAACGTGAAAAACTTGTCTATGCATAGCATTGAGCATTCCTAAGGCATCAAATTGGACCATTATACTCTATTTAGTGTTCTTAGAAGACTTAACTTGCTAGTTTGGCTTTTGGACAACGTTTTGTTAGGTAAAGAAGCCAATAGACCAAGTTAAGTTCAAAATTGCACGAAACGTGAAAAACTTGTCTATGCATAGTATTGAGCAGTCCTAAGGTATCAAATTGGTACTGTTATCATCTATTTAGTGTTCTTCGAAGTCTTAACTTGCTAGTTTAGCTTTTGGACAACGTTTCGTTAGGTAAAGAAGCCAATAGACCAAGTTAAGTTCAAAATTGCATGAAACGTGAAAAACTTGTCTATGCATAGTATTGAGCATTCCTAAGGCATCAAATTGGTACTGTTATCATCTATTTAGTGTTCTTCGAAGTCTTAACTTGCTAGTTTAGCTTTTGGACAACGTTTCGTTAGGTAAAGAAGCCAATAGACCAAGTTAAGTTCAAAATTGCACGGAACGTGAAAAACTTGTCTATGCATAGCATTGAGCATTCCTAAGGCATCAAATTGGACGTTATACTCTATTTAGTGTTCTTAGAAGACTTAACTTGCTAGTTTAGCTTTTGGACAACGTTTCGTTAAGTAAAGAAGCCAATAGACCAAGTTAAGTTCAAAATTGCACGGAACGTGAAAAACTAGTCTATGCATAGCATTGAGCATTCCTAAGGCATCAAATTGGACTGTTATACTCTATTTAGTGTTCTTAGAAGACTTAACTTGCTAGTTTGGCTTTTGGACAACGTTTTGTTAGGTAAAGAAGCCAATAGACCAAGTTAAGTTCAAAATTGCACGAAACGTGAAAAACTTGTCTATGCATAGTATTGAGCATTCCTAAGGTATCAAATTGGATCTGTTATCATCTATTTAGTGTTCTTCGAAGTCTTAACTTGCTAGTTTAGCTTTTGGACAACGTTTCGTTAGGTAAAGAAGCCAATAGACCAAGTTAAGTTCAAAATTGCACGGAACGTGAAAAACTTGTCTATGCATAGCATTGAGCATTCCTAAGGCATCAAATTGGACGTTATACTCTATTTAGTATTCTTAGAAGACTTAACTTGCTAGTTTGGCTTTTGGACAACGTATTCGTTAGGTAAAGAAGCTAATAGACCAAGTTAAGTTCAAAATTGCACGAAACGTGAAAAACTTGTCTATGCATAGTATTGAGCATTCCTAAGGTATCAAATTGGACCGTTATCATCTATTTAGTGTTCTTCAGAAGTCTTAACTTGCTAGTTTAGCTTTTGGACAACGTTTCTTTAGGTAAAGAAGCCAATAGACCAAGTTAAGGTTCAAAATTGCACGAAACGTGAAAAACTTGTCTATGCATAGTATTGAGCAGTCCTAAGGTATCAAATTGGACTGTTATCATCTATTTAGTGTTCTTCGAAGTCTTAACTTGCTAGTTTAGCTTTTGGACAACGTTTCGTTAGGTAAAGAAGCCAATAGACCAAGTTAAGTTCAAAATTGCACGAAACGTGAAAAACTTGTCTACGCATAGCATTGAGCATTCCTAAGGCATCAAATTGGACCATTATACTCTATTTAGTGTTCTTCGAAGTCTTAACTTGCTAGTTTAGCTTTTGGCCAACGTTTCGTTAGGTAAAGAAGCCAATAGACCAACTTAAGTTCAAAATTGCATGAAACGTGAAAAACTTGTCTATGCATAGAATTGAGCATTCCTAAGGCATCAAAGTGGACTGTTATACTCTATTTAGTGTTCTTCGAAGTCTTAACTTGCTAGTTTAGCTTTTGGTGAACGTTTCGTTAGGTAAAGAAGCCAATAGACCAAGTTAAGTTCAAAATTGCACGAAACGTGAAAAACTTGTCTATGCATAGCATTGAGCATTCCTAAGGCATCAAATTGGACTGTTATACTCTATTTAGTGTTCTTAGAAGACTTAACTTGCTAGTTTGGCTTTTGGACAACGTTTCGTTAGGTAAAGAAGCCAATAGACCAAGTTAAGTTCAAAATTGCACGAAACGTGAAAAACTTGTCTATGCATAGTATTGAGCAGTCCTAAGGTATCAAATTGGACTGTTATCATCTATTTAGTGTTCTTCGAAGTCTTAACTTGCTAGTTTAGCTTTTGGACAACGTTTCGTTAGGTAAAGAAGCCAATAGACCAAGTTAAGTTCAAAATTGCATGAAACGTGAAAAACTTGTCTATGCATAGTATTGAGCATTCCTAAGGCATCAAATTGGTACTGTTATCATCTATTTAGTGTTCTTCGAAGTCTTAACTTGCTAGTTTAGCTTTTGGACAACGTTTCGTTAGGTAAAGAAGCCAATAGACCAAGTTAAGTTCAAAATTGCACGAAACGTGAAAAACTTGTCTATGCATAGCATTGAGCATTCCTAAGGCATCAAATTGGACCATTATACTCTATTTAGTGTTCTTCGAAGTCTTAACTTGCTAGTTTAGCTTTTGGCCAACGTTTCGTTAGGTAAAGAAGCCAATAGACCAACTTAAGTTCAAAATTGCATGAAACGTGAAAAACTTGTCTATGCATAGTATTGAGCATTCCTAAGGCATCAATGTGGACTGTTATACTCTATTTAGTGTTCTTCGAAGTCTTAACTTGCTAGTTTAGCTTTTCGACAACGTTTCGTTAGGTAAAGAAGCCAATAGACCAAGTGAAGTTCAAAATTGCACGAAACGTGAAAAACTTGTCTATGCATAGCATTGAGCATTCCTAAGGCATCAAATTGGACCATTATACTCTATTTAGTGTTCTTAGAAGACTTAACTTGCTAGTTTGGCTTTTGGACAACGTTTCGTTAGGTAAAGAAGCCAATAGACCAAGTTAAGTTCAAAATTGCACGAAACGTGAAAAACTTGTCTATGCATAGTATTGAGCAGTCCTAAGGTATCAAATTGGTACTGTTATCATCTATTTAGTGTTCTTCGAAGTCTTAACTTGCTAGTTTAGCTTTTGGACAACGTTTCGTTAGGTAAAGAAGCCAATAGACCAAGTTAAGTTCAAAATTGCATGAAACGTGAAAAACTTGTCTATGCATAGTATTGAGCATTCCTAAGGCATCAAATTGGTACTGTTATCATCTATTTAGTGTTCTTCGAAGTCTTAACTTTGCTAGTTTAGCTTTTGGACAACGTTTCGTTAGGTAAAGAAGCCAATAGACCAAGTTAAGTTCAAAATTGCACGGAACGTGAAAAACTTGTCTATGCATAGCATTGAGCATTCCTAAGGCATCAAATTGGACGTGATACTCTATTTAGTATTCTTAGAAGACTTAACTTGCTAGTTTAGCTTTTGGACAACGTTTCGTTAAGGTAAAGAAGCCAATAGACCAAGTTAAGTTCAAAATTGCACGGAACGTGAAAAACTAGTCTATGTATAGCATTGAGCATTCCTAAGGCATCAAATTGGACTGTTATACTCTATTTAGTGTTCTTAGAAGACTTAACTTGCTAGTTTGGCTTTTGGACAACGTTTTGTTAGGTAAAGAAGCCAATAGACCAAGTTAAGTTCAAAATTGCACGAAACGTGAAAAACTTGTCTATGCATAGTATTGGAGCAGTCCTAAGGTATCAAATTGGTACTGTTATCATCTATTTAGTGTTCTTCGAAGTCTTAATTTGCTAGTTTAGCTTTTGGACAACGTTTCGTTAGGTAAAGAAGCCAATAGACCAAGTTAAGTTCAAAATTGCACGGAACGTGAAAAACTTGTCTATGCATAGCATTGAGCATTCCTAAGGCATCAAATTGGACGTGATACTCTATTTAGTATTCTTAGAAGACTTAACTTGCTAGTTTGGCTTTTGGACAACGTATTGTTAGGTAAAGAAGCTAATAGACCAAGTTAAGTTCAAAAT
This sequence comes from Tripterygium wilfordii, assembly GCF_013401445.1. Classification (NCBI taxonomy): domain Eukaryota; kingdom Viridiplantae; phylum Streptophyta; class Magnoliopsida; order Celastrales; family Celastraceae; genus Tripterygium; species Tripterygium wilfordii. Next base: position 297,892 of record NW_024056359.1, on the reverse strand, counting down.
TGCACGAAACGTGAAAAACTTGTCTATGCATAGTATTGAGCATTCCTAAGGTATCAAATTGGACCGTTATCATCTATTTAGTGTTCTTCAAAGTCTTAACTTGCTAATTTAGCTTTTGGACAACGTTTCTTTAGGTAAAGAAGCCAATAGACCAAGTTAAGTTCAAAATTGCACGAAACGTGAAAAACTTGTCTATGCATAGTATTGAGCATTCCTAAGGTATCAAATTGGACCGTTATCATCTATTTAGTGTTCTTCAAAGTCTTAACTTGCTAATTTAGCTTTTGGACAACGTTTCTTTAGGTAAAGAAGCCAATAGACCAAGTTAAGTTCAAAATTGCACGAATCGTGAAGAACTTGTCTATGCATAGAATTGAGCATTCTGAAGGTATCAAATTGGACCATTATAATCTATTTAGTGCTCTTCGAAGTCTTAACATGCTAGTTTAGCTTTTAGACAACGTTTCGTTAGGTAAAGAAGCGAATAGACCAAGTTAAGTTCAAAATTGCACGAAACGTGAAAAACTTGTCTATGCATAGCATTGAGCATTCCTAAGGCATCAAATTGGACCATTATCATCTATTTAGTGTTCTTCGAAGTCTTAACATGCTAGTTTAGCTTTTAGACAACGTTTCGTTAGGTAAAGAAGCGAATAGACCAAGTTAAGTTCAAAATTGCACGAAACGTGAAAAACTTGTCTATGCATAGAATTGATCATTCCTAAGGCATCAAATTGGACCGTTATACTCTATTTAGTGCTCTTAGAAGACTTAACTTGCTAGTTTAGCTTTTGGACAATGTTTCGTTAGGTAAAGAAGCCAATAGACCAAGTTAAGTTCAAAATTGCATGAAACGTGAAAAACTTGTCTATGCATAGTATTGAGCATTCCTAAGGCATCAAATTGGTACTGTTATCATCTATTTAGTGTTCTTCGAAGTCTTAACTTTGCTAGTTTAGCTTTTGGACAACGTTTCGTTAGGTAAAGAAGCCAATAGACCAAGTTAAGTTCAAAATTGCATGAAACGTGAAAAACTTGTCTATGCATAGTATTGAGCATTCCTAAGGCATCAAATTGGTCTGTTATCATCTATTTAGTGTTCTTCGAAGTCTTAATTTGCTAGTTTAGCTTTTGGACAACGTTTCGTTAGGTAAAGAAGCCAATAGACCAAGTTAAGTTCAAAATTGCATGAAACGTGAAAAACTTGTCTATGCATAGTATTGAGCATTCCTAAGGCATCAAATTGGTCTGTTATCATCTATTTAGTGTTCTTCGAAGTCTTAATTTGCTAGTTTAGCTTTTGGACAACGTTTCGTTAGGTAAAGAAGCCAATAGACCAAGTTAAGTTCAAAATTGCACGGAACGTGAAAAACTTGTCTATGCATAGCATTGAGCATTCCTAAGGCATCAAATTGGACGTGATACTCTATTTAGTATTCTTAGAAGACTTAACTTGCTAGTTTAGCTTTTGGACAACGTTTCGTTAAGTAAAGAAGCCAATAGACCAAGTTAAGTTCAAAATTGCACGAAACGTGAAAAACTAGTCTATGCTATAGCATTGAGCATTCCTAAGGCATCAAATTGGACTGTTATACTCTATTTAGTGTTCTTAGAAGACTTAACTTGCTAGTTTGGCTTTTGGACAACGTTTTGTTAGGTAAAGAAGCCAATAGACCAAGTTAAGTTCAAAATTGCACGAAACGTGAAAAACTTGTCTATGCATAGTATTGAGCAGTCCTAAGGTATCAAATTGGACTGTTATCATCTATTTAGTGTTCTTCGAAGTCTTAATTTGCTAGTTTAGCTTTTGGACAACGTTTCGTTAGGTAAAGAAGCCAATAGACCAAGTTAAGTTCAAAATTGCACGGAACGTGAAAAACTTGTCTATGCATAGCATTGAGCATTCCTAAGGCATCAAATTGGACGTGATACTCTATTTAGTATTCCTAGAAGACTTAACTTGCTAGTTTGGCTTTTGGACAACGTATTGTTAGGTAAAGAAGCTAATAGACCAAGTTAAGTTCAAAATTGCACGAAACGTGAAAAACTTGTCTATGCATAGTATTGAGCATTCCTAAGGTATCAAATTGGACCGTTATCATCTATTTAGTGTTCTTCAAAGTCTTAACTTGCTAATTTAGCTTTTGGACAACGTTTCTTTAGGTAAAGAAGCCAATAGACCAAGTTAAGTTCAAAATTGCACGAAACGTGAAAAACTTGTCTATGCATAGTATTGAGCATTCCTAAGGTATCAAATTGGACCGTTATCATCTATTTAGTGTTCTTCAAAGTCTTAACTTGCTAATTTAGCTTTTGGACAACGTTTCTTTAGGTAAAGAAGCCAATAGACCAAGTTAAGTTCAAAATTGCACGAATCGTGAAGAACTTGTCTATGCATAGAATTGAGCATTCCTGAAGGTATCAAATTGGACCATTATAATCTATTTAGTGCTCTTCGAAGTCTTAACATGCTAGTTTAGCTTTTAGACAACGTTTCGTTAGGTAAAGAAGCGAATAGACCAAGTTAAGTTCAAAATTGCACGAAACGTGAAAAACTTGTCTATGCATAGCATTGAGCATTCCTAAGGCATCAAATTGGACCATTATCATCTATTTAGTGTTCTTCGAAGTCTTAACATGCTAGTTTAGCTTTTAGACAACGTTTCGTTAGGTAAAGAAGCGAATAGACCAAGTTAAGTTCAAAATTGCACGAAACGTGAAAAACTTGTCTATGCATAGAATTGATCATTCCTAAGGCATCAAATTGGACCGTTATACTCTATTTAGTGCTCTTAGAAGACTTAACTTGCTAGTTTAGCTTTTGGTCAACGTTTCGTTAGGTAAAGAAGCCAATAGACCAAGTTAAGTTCAAAATTGCACGAAACGTGAAAAACTTGTCTATGCATAGCATTGAGCATTCCTAAGGCATCAAATTGGACCGTTATCATCTATTTAGTGTTCTTCGAAGTCTTAACTTGCTAGTTTAGCTTTTGGACAACGTTTCGTTAAGTAAAGAAGCCAATAGACCAAGTTAAGTTCAAAATTGCACGGAACGTGAAAAACTAGTCTATGTATAGATTTGAGCATTCCTAAGGCATCAAATTGGACTGTTATACTCTATTTAGTGTTCTTAGAAGACTTAACTTGCTAGTTTGGCTTTTGGACAACGTTTCGTTAGGTAAAGAAGCCAATAGACCAAGTTAAGTTCAAAATTGCACGAAACGTGAAAAACTTGTCTATGCATAGAATTGAGCATTCCTAAGGCATCAAAGTGGACTGTTATACTCTATTTAGTGTTCTTAGAAGACTTAACTTGCTAGTTTGGCTTTTGGACAACGTTTTGTTAGGTAAAGAAGCCAATAGACCAACTTAAGTTCAAAATTGCATGAAACGTGAAAAACTTGTCTATGCATAGTATTGAGCATTCCTAAGGCATCAAAGTGGACTGTTATACTCTATTTAGTGTTCTTCGAAGTCTTAACTTGCTAGTTTAGCTTTTCGACAACGTTTCCTTAGGTAAAGAAGCCAATAGACCAAGTTAAGTTCAAAATTGCACGAAACGTGAAAAACTTGTCTATGCATAGCATTGAGCATTCCTAAGGCATCAAATTGGACCATTATACTCTATTTAGTGTTCTTCAGAAGTCTTAACTTGCTAGTTTAGCTTTTGGACAATGTTTCGTTAGGTAAAGAAGCCAGTAGACCAACTTAAGTTCAAAATTGCATGAAACGTGAAAAACTTGTCTATGCATAGTATTGAGCATTCCTAAGGCATCAAAGTGGACTGTTATACTCTATTTAGTGTTCTTCGAAGTCTTAACTTGCTAGTTTAGCTTTTCGACAACGTTTCGTTAGGTAAAGAAGCCAATAGACCAAGTTAAGTTCAAAATTGCACGAAACGTGAAAAACTTGTCTATGCATAGCATTGAGCATTCCTAAGGCATCAAATTGGACCATTATACTCTATTTAGTGTTCTTAGAAGACTTAACTTGCTAGTTTGGCTTTTGGACAATGTTTCGTTAGGTAAAGAAGCCAATGGACCAACTTAAGTTCAAAATTGCACGAAACGTGAAAAACTTGTCTATGCATAGTATTGAGCATTCCTAAGGTATCAAATTGGACCGTTATCATCTATTTAGTGTTCTTCAAAGTCTTAACTTGCTAGTTTAGCTTTTGGACAACGTTTCGTTAGGTAAAGAAGCCAATAGACCAAGTTAAGTTCAAAATTGCACGAAACGTGAAAAACTTGTCTATGCATAGAATTGAGCATTCCTAAGGCATCAAAGTGGACTCTTATACTCTATTTAGTGTTCTTCGAAGTCTTAACATGCTATTTTAGCTTTTAGATTTCGTCAGGCAAAGAACCAAATAGACCAAGTTAAGTTCAAAATTGCATGAAACGTGAAAAACTTGTCTATGCATAGAATTGATCATTCCTAAGGCATCAAATTGGACTGTTATACTCTATTTAGTGTTCTTAGAAGACTTAACGTGCTAGTTTGGCTTTTGGACAACGTTTCGTTTGGTAAGGAAGCCAATTGACCAACTTAAGTTCAAAATTGCACGAAACGTGAAAAACTTGTCTATGCATAGTATTGAGCAGTCCTAAGGTATCAAATTGGACTGTTATCATCTATTTAGTGTTCTTCGAAGTCTTAACTTGCTAGTTTAGCTTTTGGACAACGTTTCGTTAGGTAAAGAAGCCAATAGACCAAGTTAAGTTCAAAATTGCACGGAACGTGAAAAACTTGTCTATGCATAGCATTGAGCATTCCTAAGGCATCAAATTGGACGTTATACTCTATTTAGTATTCTTAGAAGACTTAACTTGCTAGTTTGGCTTTTGGACAACGTATTGTTAGGTAAAGAAGCTAATAGACCAAGTTAAGTTCAAAATTGCACGAAACGTGAAAAACTTGTCTATGCATAGTATTGAGCATTCCTAAGGTATCAAATTGGACCGTTATCATCTATTTAGTGTTCTTCAAAGTCTTAACTTGCTAGTTTAGCTTTTGGACAACGTTTCGTTAGGTAAAGAAGCCAATAGACCAAGTTAAGTTCAAAATTGCACGAAACGTGAAAAACTTGTCTATGCATAGAATTGAGCATTCCTAAGGTATCAAATTGGACCATTATACTCTATTTAGTGTTCTTCGAAGTCTTAACATGCTAGTTTAGCTTTTGGACAACGTTTCGTTAGGTAAAGAAGCCAATAGACCAAGTTAAGTTCAAAATTGCACGAAACGTGAAAAACTTGTCTATGCATAGAAATGATCATTCCTAAGGCATCAAATTGGACCGTTATACTCTATTTAGCGTTCTTAGAAGACTTAACTTGCTAGTTTAGCTTTTGGACAATGTTTTGTTAGGTAAAGAAGCCAATAGACCAAGTTAAGTTCAAAATTGCATGAAACGTGAAAAACTTGTCTACGCATAGCATTGAGCATTCCTAAGGCATCAAATTGGACTGTTATACTCTATTTAGTGTTCTTAGAAGACTTAACTTGCTAGTTTGGCTTTTGGACAACGTTTCTTTAGGTAAAGAAGCCAATAGACCAAGTTAAGTTCAAAATTGCACGAAACGTGAAAAACTTGTCTATGCATAGAATTGAGGATTCCGAAGGTATCAAATTGGACCATTATAATCTATTTAGTGTTCTTCAAAGTCTTAACTTGCTAGTTTAGCTTTTGGACAATGTTTCGTTAGGTAAAGAAGCCAATAGACCAAGTTAAGTTCAAAATTGCATGAAACGTGAAAAACTTGTCTATGCATAGCATTGAGCATTCCTAAGGCATCAAATTGGACTGTTATACTCTATTTAGTGTTCTTAGAAGACTTAACTTGCTAGTTTGGCTTTTGGACAACGTTTCTTTAGGTAAAGAAGCCAATAGACCAAGTTAAGTTCAAAATTGCACGAAACGTGAAAAACTTGTCTATGCATAGAATTGAGCATTCCTAAGGTATCAAATTGGACCATTATAATCTATTTAGTGTTCTTCAAAGTCTTAACTTGCTAGTTTAGCTTTTGGTCAACGTTTCGTTAGGTAAAGAAGCCAATAGACCAAGTTAAGTTCAAAATTGCACGAAACGTGAAAAACTTGTCTATGCATAGCATTGAGCATTCCTAAGGCATCAAATTGGACCATTATCATCTATTTAGTGTTCTTCGAAGTCTTAACTTGCTAGTTTAGCTTTTGGACAACGTTTCGTTAAGTAAAGAAGCCAATAGACCAAGTTAAGTTCAAAATTGCACGGAACGTGAAAAACTAGTCTATGCATAGCATTGAGCATTCCTAAGGCATCAAATTGGACTGTTATACTCTATTTAGTGTTCCTAGAAGACTTAACTTGCTAGTTTGGCTTTTGGACAACGTTTCGTTTGGTAAGGAAGCCAATTGACCAACTTAAGTTCAAAATTGCACGAAACGTGAAAAACTTGTCTATGCATAGAATTGAGCTTTCCTAAGGCATCAAAGTGGACTGTTATTCTCTATTTAGTGTTCTTAGAAGACTTAACGTGCTAGTTTGGCTTTTGGACAACGTTTCGTTTGGTAAGGAAGCCAATTGACCAACTTAAGTTCAAAATTGCACGAAACGTGAAAAACTTGTCTATGCATAGTATTGAGCAGTCCTAAGGTATCAAATTGGACTATTATCATCTTTTTAGTGTTCTTCGAAGTCTTAATTTGCTAGTTTAGCTTTTGGACAACGTTTCGTTAGGTAAAGAAGCAAATAGACCAAGTTAAGTTCAAAATTGCACGGAACGTGAAAAACTTGTCTATGCATAGCATTGAGCATTCCTAAGGCATCAAATTGGACGTGATACTCTATTTAGTATTCTTAGAAGACTTAACTTGCTAGTTTGGCTTTTGGACAACGTATTGTTAGGTAAAGAAGCTAATAGACCAAGTTAAGTTCAAAATTGCACGAAACGTGAAAAACTTGTCTATGCATAGTATTGAGCATTCCTAAGGTATCAAATTGGACCGTTATCATCTATTTAGTGTTCTTCAAAGTCTTAACTTGCTAATTTAGCTTTTGGACAACGTTTCTTTAGGTAAAGAAGCCAATAGACCAAGTTAAGTTCAAAATTGCACGAATCGTGAAGAACTTGTCTATGCATAGAATTGAGCATTCCGAAGGTATCAAATTGGACCATTATAATCTATTTAGTGTTCTTCGAAGTCTTAACATGCTAGTTTAGCTTTTAGACAACGTTTCGTTAGGTAAAGAAGCGAATAGACCAAGTTAAGTTCAAAATTGCACGAAACGTGAAAAACTTGTCTATGCATAGAATTGATCATTCCTAAGGCATCAAATTGGACCGTTATACTCTATTTAGTGTTCTTAGAAGACTTAACTTGCTAGTTTAGCTTTTGGACAATGTTTCGTTAGGTAAAGAAGCCAATAGACCAAGTTAAGTTCAAAATTGCATGAAACGTGAAAAACTTGTCTATGCATAGCATTGAGCATTCCTAAGGCATCAAATTGGACTGTTATACTCTATTTAGTGTTCTTAGAAGACTTAACTTGCTAGTTTGGCTTTTGGACAACGTTTCGTTAGGTAAAGAAGCCAATAGACCAAGTTAAGTTCAAAATTGCACGAAACGTGAAAAACTTGTCTATGCATAGAATTGAGCATTCCGAAGGTATCAAATTGGACCATTATACTCTATTTAGTGTTCTTCAGAAGTCTTAACTTGCTAGTTTAGCTTTTGGTACAACGTTTCGTTAGGTAAAGAAGCCAATAGACCAAGTTAAGTTCAAAATTGCACGAAACGTGAAAAACTTGTCTATGCATAGCATTGAGCATTCCTAAGGCATCAAATTGGACAGTTATCATCTATTTAGTGTTCTTCGAAGTCTTAACTTGCTAGTTTAGCTTTTGGACAACGTTTCGTTAGGTAAAGAAGCCAATAGACCAAGTTAAGTTCAAAATTGCACGGAACGTGAAAAACTAGTCTATGCATAGCATTGAGCATTCCTAAGGCATCAAATTGGACTGTTATACTCTATTTAGTGTTCTTAGAAGACTTAACTTGCTAGTTTGGCTTTTGGACAACGTTTCGTTAGGTAAAGAAGCCAATAGACCAAGTTAAGTTCAAAATTGCACGAAACGTGAAAAACTTGTCTATGCATAGAATTGAGCATTCCTAAGGCATCAAAGTGGACTGTTATACTCTATTTAGTGTTCTTAGAAGACTTAACTTGCTAGTTTGGCTTTTGGACAACGTTTCGTTAGGTAAAGAAGCCAATTGACCAACTTAAGTTCAAAATTGCACGAAACGTGAAAAACTTGTCTATGCATAGTATTGAGCAGTCCTAAGGTATCAAATTGGACTGTTATCATCTATTTAGTGTTCTTCGAAGTCTTAACTTGCTAGTTTAGCTTTTGGACAACGTTTCGTTAGGTAAAGAAGCCAATAGACCAAGTTAAGTTCAAAATTGCACGGAACGTGAAAAACTTGTCTATGCATAGCATTGAGCATTCCTAAGGCATCAAATTGGACGTTATACTCTATTTAGTATTCTTAGAAGACTTAACTTGCTAGTTTGGCTTTTGGACAACGTATTGTTAGGTAAAGAAGCTAATAGACCAAGTTAAGTTCAAAATTGCACGAAACGTGAAAAACTTGTCTATGCATAGTATTGAGCATTCCTAAGGTATCAAATTGGACCGTTATCATCTATTTAGTGTTCTTCAAAGTCTTAACTTGCTAATTTTGCTTTTGGACAATCGTTTCTTTAGGTAAAGAAGCCAATAGACCAAGTTAAGTTCAAAATTGCACGAATCGTGAAAAACTTGTCTATGCATAGAATTGAGCATTCCGAAGGTATCAAATTGGACCATTATCATCTATTTAGTGTTCTTCGAAGTCTTAACATGCTAGTTTAGCTTTTGGACAACGTTTCGTTAGGTAAAGAAGCCAATAGACCAAGTTAAGTTCAAAATTGCATGAAACGTGAAAAACTTGTCTACGCATAGCATTGAGCATTCCTAAGGCATCAAATTGGACTGTTATACTCTATTTAGTGTTCTTAGAAGACTTAACTTGCTAGTTTGGCTTTTGGACAACGTTTCGTTAGGTAAAGAAGCCAATAGACCAAGTTAAGTTCAAAATTGCACGAAACGTGAAAAACTTGTCTATGCATAGAATTGAGCATTCCTAAGGCATCAAAGTGGACTGTTATACTCTATTTAGTGTTCTTCGAAGTCTTAACTTGCTAGTTTAGCTTTTGGACAACGTTTCGTTAGGTAAAGAAGCCAATAGACCAAGTTAAGTTCAAAATTGCACGAAACGTGAAAAACTTGTCTATGCATAGCATTGAGCATTCCTAAGGCATCAAATTGGACCGTTATCATCTATTTAGTGTTCTTCGAAGTCTTAACTTGCTAGTTTAGCTTTTGGACAACGTTTCGTTAGGTAAAGAAGCCAATAGACCAAGTTAAGTTCAAAATTGCACGGAACGTGAAAAACTAGTCTATGCATAGCATTGAGCATTCCTAAGGCATCAAATTGGACTGTTATACTCTATTTAGTGTTCTTAGAAGACTTAACTTGCTAGTTTGGCTTTTGGACAACGTTTTGTTAGGTAAAGAAGCCAATAGACCAACTTAAGTTCAAAATTGCATGAAACGTGAAAAGCTTGTCTATGCATAGTATTGAGCATTCCTAAGGCATCAAAGTGGACTATTATACTCTATTTAGTGTTCTTCGAAGTCTTAACTTGCTAGTTTAGCTTTTCGACAACGTTTCGTTAGGTAAAGAAGCCAATAGATCAAGTGAAGTCAAAATTGCACGAAACGTGAAAAACTTGTCTATGCATAGCATTGAGCATTCCTAAGGCATCAAATTGGACCATTATACTCTATTTAGTGTTCTTCGAAGTCTTAACTTGCTAGTTTAGCTTTAGGTCAACGTTTCGTTTGGTAAAGAAGCCAATAGACCAACTTAAGTTTCAAAATTGCATGAAACGTGAAAAACTTGTCTATGCATAGTATTGAGCATTCCTAATGGCATCAAAGTGGACTGTTATACTCTATTTAGTGTTCTTCGAAGTCTTAACTTGCTAGTTTAGCTTTTCGACAACGTTTCGTTAGGTAAAGAAGCCAATAGACCAAGTTAAGTTCAAAATTGCACGAAACGTGAAAAACTTGTCTATGCATAGCATTGAGCATTCCTAAGGCATCAAATTGGACCATTATACTCTATTTAGTGCTCTTAGAAGACTTAACTTGCTAGTTTGGCTTTTGGACAATGTTTCGTTAGGTAAAGAAGCCAATAGACCAAGTTAAGTTCAAAATTGCACGAAACCGTGAAAAACTTGTCTATGCATAGTATTGAGCATTCCTAAGGTATCAAATTGGACTGTTATCATCTATTTAGTGTTCTTCAAAGTCTTAACTTGGTAATTTAGCTTTTGGACAACGTTTCGTTAGGTAAAGAAGCCAACAGACCAACTTAAGTTCAAAATTGCATGAAACGTGAAAAACTTGTCTATGCATAGTATTGAGCATTCCTAAGGCATCAAAGTGGACTCTTATACTCTATTTAGTGTTCTTCGAAGTCTTAACTTGCTAGTTTAGCTTTTCGACAACGTTTCGTTAGGTAAAGAAGCCAATAGACCAAGTTAAGTTCAAAATTGCACGAAACGTGAAAAACTTGTCTATGCATAGCATTGAGCATTCCTAAGGCATCAAATTGGACCATTATACTCTATTTAGTGTTCTTCGAAGTCTTAACTTGCTAGTTTAGCTTTTGGTCAACGTTTCGTTAGGTAAAGAAGCCAATAGACCAAGTTAAGTTCAAAATTGCACTGAAACGTGAAAAACTTGTCTATGCATAGTATTGAGCATTCCTAAGGCATCAAAGTGGACTGTTATACTCTATTTAGTGTTCTTCAAAGTCTTAACTTGCTAGTTTAGCTTTTCGACAACGTTTCGTTAGGTAAAGAAGCCAATAGACCAAGTTAAGTCAAAATTGCACGAAACGTGAAAAACTTGTCTATGCATAGCATTGAGCATTCCTAAGGCATCAAATTGGACCATTATACTCTATTTAGTGTTCTTAGAAGACTTAACTTGCTAGTTTGGCTTTTGGACAATGTTTCGTTAGGTAAAGAAGCCAATAGACCAACTTAAGTTCAAAATTGCACGAAACGTGAAAAACTTGTCTATGCATAGTATTGAGCATTCCTAAGGTATCAAATTGGACCGTTATCATCTATTTAGTGTTCTTCAGAAGTCTTAACTTGCTAGTTTAGCTTTTGGACAACGTTTCGTTAGGTAAAGAAGCCAATAGACCAAGTTAAGTTCAAAATTGCACGAAACGTGAAAAACTTGTCTATGCATAGCATTGAGCATTCCTAAGGCATCAAATTGGACCATTATACTCTATTTAGTGTTCTTCGAAGTCTTAACTTGCTAGTTTAGCTTTTGGTACAACGTTTCGTTAGGTAAAGAAGCCAATAGACCAAGTTAAGTTCAAAATTGCATGAAACGTGAAAAACTTGTCTATGCATAGTATTGAGCATTCCTAAGGCATCAAATTGGACTGTTATACTCTATTTAGTGTTCTTCGAAGTCTTAACTTGCTAGTTTAGCTTTTCGGACAACGTTTCGTTAGGTAAAGAAGCCAATAGACCAAGTTAAGTTCAAAATTGCACGAAACGTGAAAAACTTGTCTATGCATAGCATTGATGCATTCCTAAGGCATCAAATTGGACCAGTTATACTCTATTTAGTGTTCTTAGAAGACTTAACTTGCTAGTTTGGCTTTTGGACAATGTTTCGTTAGGTAAAGAAGCCAATAGACCAAGTTAAGTTCAAAATTGCACGAAACCGTGAAAAACTTGTCTATGCATAGTATTGAGCATTCCTAAGGTATCAAATTGGACTGTTATCATCTATTTAGTGTTCTTCAGAAGTCTTAACTTGCTAGTTTAGCTTTTGGACAACGTTTCGTTAGGTAAAGAAGCCAATAGACCAAGCTTAAGTTCAAAATTGCACTGAAACGTGAAAAACTTGTCTATGCATAGTATTGAGCATTCCTAAGGCATCAAAGTGGACTCGTTATACTCTATTTAGTGTTCTTCGAAGTCTTAACTTGCTAGTTTAGCTTTTCGACAACGTTTCGTTAGGTAAAGAAGCCAATAGACCAAGTGAAGTCAAAATTGCACGAAACGTGAAAAACTTGTCTATGCATAGCATTGAGCATTCCTAAGGCATCAAATTGGACCATTATACTCTATTTAGTGTTCTTCGAAGTCTTAACTTGCTAGTTTAGCTTTTGGTCAACGTTTCGTTAGGTAAAGAAGCCAATAGACCAAGTTAAGTTCAAAATTGCATGAAACGTGAAAAACTTGTCTATGCATAGTATTGAGCATTCCTAAGGCATCAAAGTGGACTGTTATACTCTATTTAGTGTTCTTCAAAGTCTTAACTTGCTAGTTTAGCTTTTCGACAACGTTTCGTTAGGTAAAGAAGCCAATAGACCAAGTGAAGTCAAAATTGCACGAAACGTGAAAAACTTGTCTATGCATAGCATTGAGCATTCCTAAGGCATCAAATTGGACCATTATACTCTATTTAGTGTTCTTAGAAGACTTAACTTGCTAGTTTGGCTTTTGGACAATGTTTCGTTAGGTAAAGAAGCCAATGGACCAACTTAAGTTCAAAATTGCACGAAACGTGAAAAACTTGTCTTTGCATAGTATTGAGCATTCCTAAGGTATCAAATTGGACCGTTATCATCAATTTAGTGTTCTTCAAAGTCTTAACTTGGTAGTTTAGCTTTTGGACAACGTTTCGTTAGGTAAAGAAGCCAACAGACCAAGTTAAGTTCAAAATTGCACGAAACGTGACAAACTTGTCTATGCATAGTATTGAGCATTCCTAAGGCATCAAAGTGGACTGTTATACTCTATTTAGTGTTCTTCGAAGTCTTAACATGCTAGTTTAGCTTTTAGACAACGTTTCGTCAGGTAAAGAACCGAATAGACCAAGTGAAGTTCAAAATTGCACGAAACGTGACAAACTTGTCTATGCATAGTATTGAGCATTCCTAAGGCATCAAAGTGGACTGTTATACTCTATTTAGTGTTCTTCGAAGTCTTAACATGCTAGTTTAGCTTTTAGACAACGTTTCGTTAGGTAAAGAAGCGAATAGACCAAGTTAAGTTCAAAATTGCACGAAACGTGAAAAACTTGTCTATGCATAGAATTGATCATTCCTAAGGCATCAAATTGGACCGTTATACTCTATTGAGTGTTCATAGAAGACTTAACTTGCTACTTTAGCTTTTGGACAATGTTTCGTTAGGTAAAGAAGCCAATAGACCAAGTTAAGTTCAAAATTGCATGAAACGTGAAAAACTTGTCTATGCATAGCATTGAGCATTCCTAAGGCATCAAATTGGACTGTTATACTCTATTTAGTGTTCTTAGAAGACTTAACTTGCTAGTTTGGCTTTTGGACAACGTTTCTTTAGGTAAAGAAGCCAATAGACCAAGTTAAGTTCAAAATTGCACGAAACGTGAAAAACTTGTATATGCATAGAATTGAGGATTCCGAAGGTATCAAATTGGACCATTATAATCTATTTAGTGTTCTTCAAAGTCTTAACTTGCTAGTTTAGCTTTTGGTCAACGTTTCGTTAGGTAAAGAAGCCAATAGACCAAGTTAAGTTCAAAATTGCACGAAACGTGAAAAACTTGTCTATGCATAGCAATGAGCATTCCTAAGGCATCAAATTGGACCATTATCATCTATTTAGTGTTCTTCGAAGTCTTAACTTGCTAGTTTAGCTTTTGGACAACGTTTCGTTAAGTAAAGAAGCCAATAGACCAAGTTAAGTTCAAAATTGCACGGAACGTGAAAAACTAGTCTATGCATAGCATTGAGCATTCCTAAGGCATCAAATTGGACTGTTATACTCTATTTAGTGTTCCTTAGAAGACTTAACTTGCTAGTTTGGCTTTTGGACAACGTTTCGTTAGGTAAAGAAGCCAATAGACCAAGCTTAAGTTCAAAATTGCACGAAACGTGAAAAACTTGTCTATGCATAGAATTGAGCTTTCCTAAGGCATCAAAGTGGACTGTTATTACTCTATTTAGTGTTCTTAGAAGACTTAACTGTGCTAGTTTGGCTTTTGGACAACGTTTCGTTTGGTAAGGAAGCCAATTGACCAACTTAAGTTCAAAATTGCACGAAACGTGAAAAACTTGTCTATGCATAGTATTGAGCAGTCCTAAGGTATCAAATTGGACTATTATCATCTTTTTAGTGTTCTTCGAAGTCTTAATTTGCTAGTTTAGCTTTTGGACAACGTTTCGTTAGGTAAAGAAGCAAATAGACCAAGTTAAGTTCAAAATTGCACGGAACGTGAAAAACTTGTCTATGCATAGCATTGAGCATTCCTAAGGCATCAAATTGGACGTGATACTCTATTTAGTATTCTTAGAAGACTTAACTTGCTAGTTTGGCTTTTCGACAACGTATTGTTAGGTAAAGAAGCTAATAGACCAAGTTAAGTTCAAAATTGCACGAAACGTGAAAAACTTGTCTATGCATATTATTGAGCATTCCTAAGGTATCAAATTGGACCGTTATCATCTATTTAGTGTTCTTCAAAGTCTTAACTTGCTAATTTTGCTTTTGGACATCGTTTCTTTAGGTAAAGAAGCCAATAGACCAAGTTAAGTTCAAAATTGCACGAATCATGAAAAACTTGTCTATGCATAGAATTGAGCATTCCGAAGGTATCAAATTGGACCATTATCATCTATTTAGTGTTCTTCGAAGTCTTAACATGCTAGTTTAGCTTTTAGACAACGTTTCGTTAGGTAAAGAAGCCAATAGACCAAGTTAAGTTCAAAATTGCATGAAACGTGAAAAACTTGTCTATGCATAGCATTGAGCATTCCTAAGGCATCAAATTGGACTGTTATACTCTATTTAGTGTTCTTAGAAGACTTAACTTGCTAGTTTGGCTTTTGGACAACGTTTCGTTAGGTAAAGAAGCCAATAGACCAAGTTAAGTTCAAAATTGCACGAAACGTGAAAAACTTGTCTATGCATAGAATTGAGCATTCCTAAGGCATCAAAGTGGACTGTTATACTCTATTTAGTGTTCTTCGAAGTCTTAACTTGCTAGTTTAGCTTTTGGTCAACGTTTCTTTAGGTAAAGAAGCCAATAGACCAAGTTAAGTTCAAAATTGCACGGAACGTGAAAAACTTGTCTATGCATAGCATTGAGCATTCCTAAGGCATCAAATTGGACCGTTATCATCTATTTAGTGTTCTTCGAAGTCTTAACTTGCTAGTTTAGCTTTTGGACAACGTTTCGTTAAGTAAAGAAGCCAATATACCAAGTTACGTTCAAAATTGCACGGAACGTGAAAAACTAGTCTATGCATAGCATTGAGCATTCCTAAGGCATCAAATTGGACTGTTATACTCTATTTAGTGTTCTTAGAAGACTTAACTTGCTAGTTTGGCTTTTGGACAACGTTTTGTTAGGTAAAGAAGCCAATAGACCAACTTAAGTTCAAAATTGCATGAAACATGAAAAGCTTGTCTATGCATAGTATTGAGCATTCCTAAGGCATCAAAGTGGACTATTATACTCTATTTAGTGTTCTTCGAAGTCTTAACTTGCTAGTTTAGCTTTTCGACAACGTTTCGTTAGGTAAAGAAGCCAATAGATCAAGTGAAGTCAAAATTGCACGAAACGTGAAAAACTTGTCTATGCATAGCATTGAGCATTCCTAAGGCATCAAATTGGACCATTATACTCTATTTAGTGTTCTTCGAAGTCTTAACTTGCTAGTTTAGCTTTTGGTCAACGTTTCGTTTGGTAAAGAAGCCAATAGACCAACTTAAGTTTAAAATTGCATGAAACGTGAAAAACTTGTCTATGCATAGTATTGAGCATTCCTAAGGCATCAAAGTGGACTGTTATACTCTATTTAGTGTTCTTCGAAGTCTTAACTTGCTAGTTTAGCTTTTCGACAACGTTTCGTTAGGTAAAGAAGCCAATAGACCAAGTGAAGTCAAAATTGCACGAAACGTGAAAAACTTGTCTATGCATAGCATTGAGCATTCCTAAGGCATCAAATTGGACCATTATACTCTATTTAGTGCTCTTAGAAGACTTAACTTGCTAGTTTGGCTTTTGGACAATGTTTCGTTAGGTAAAGAAGCCAATGGACCAACTTAAGTTCAAAATTACACGAAACCTGAAAAACTTGTCTATGCATAGTATTGAGCATTCCTAAGGTATCAAATTGGACTGTTATCATCAATTTAGTGTTCTTCAAAGTCTTAACTTGGTAATTTAGCTTTTGGACAACGTTTCGTTAGGTAAAGAAGCCAACAGACCAACTTAAGTTCAAAATTGCATGAAACGTGAAAAACTTGTCTATGCATAGTATTGAGCATTCCTAAGGCATCAAAGTGGACTCTTATACTCTATTTAGTGTTCTTCGAAGTCTTAACTTGCTAGTTTAGCTTTTCGACAACGTTTCGTTAGGTAAAGAAGCCAATAGACCAAGTGAAGTCAAAATTGCACGAAACGTGAAAAACTTGTCTATGCATAGCATTGAGCATTCCTAAGGCATCAAATTGGACCATTATACTCTATTTAGTGTTCTTCGAAGTCTTAACTTGCTAGTTTAGCTTTTGGTCAACGTTTCGTTAGGTAAAGAAGCCAATAGACCAAGTTAAGTTCAAAATTGCATGAAACGTGAAAAACTTGTCTATGCATAGTATTGAGCATTCCTAGGGCATCAAAGTGGACTGTTATACTCTATTTAGTGTTCTTCAAAGTCTTAACTTGCTAGTTTAGCTTTTCGACAACGTTTCGTTAGGTAAAGAAGCCAATAGACCAAGTGAAGTTCAAAATTGCACGAAACGTGAAAAACTTGTCTATGCATAGCATTGAGCATTCCTAAGGCATCAAATTGGACCATTATACTCTATTTAGTGTTCTTAGAAGACTTAACTTGCTAGTTTGGCTTTTGGACAATGTTTCGTTAGGTAAAGAAGCCAATGGACCAACGTTAAGTTCAAAATTGCACGAAACGTGAAAAACTTGTCTTATGCATAGTATTGAGCATTCCTAAGGTATCAAATTGGACCGTTATCATCAATTTAGTGTTCTTCAAAGTCTTAACTTGGTAGTTTAGCTTTTGGACAACGTTTCGTTAGGTAAAGAAGCCAACAGACCAAGTTAAGTTCAAAATTGCACGAAACGTGACAAACTTGTCTATGCATAGTATTGAGCATTCCTAAGGCATCAAAGTGGACTGTTATACTCTATTTAGTGTTCTTCGAAGTCTTAACATGCTAGTTTAGCTTTTAGACAACGTTTCGTCAGGTAAAGAACCGAATAGACCAAGTGAAGTTCAAAATTGCACGAAACGTGAAAAACTTGTCTATGCATAGAATTGATCATTCCTAAGGCATCAAATTGGACCGTTATACTCTATTTAGTGTTCTTAGAAGACTTAACTTGCTAGTTTAGCTTTTGGACAATGTTTCGTTAGGTAAAGAAGCCAATAGACCAAGTTAAGTTCAAAATTGCATGAAATGTGCAAAACTTATCTGTGCATAGAAGTGAGCATTCCTAAGGCATCAAAGTGGACTGTTATGCTCTATTTAGTGTTTTTCAAAGTTTTAACTTGCTAGTTTAGCTTTTGGACAACGTTTCGTTAGGTAAAGAAGCCAATAGACCAAGTTAAGTTCAAAATTATACGAAACGTGAAAAACTTGTCTATGCATAGCATTGAGCTTTCCTAAGCCATCAAATTGGACCGTTATACTCTATTTAGTGTTCTTAGAAGACTTAACTTGCTAGTTTGGCTTTTGGACAACGTTTCGTTTGGTAAAGAAGTCAATAGACCAAGTTAAGTTCAAAATTGCACGAAACGTGAAAAACTTATCTATGCATAGAAGTGAGCATTCCTAAGGCATCAAAGTGGACTGTTATACTCTATTTAGTGTTCTTCGAAGTCTTAACTTGCTAGTTTAGCTTTTGGTCAACGTTTCGTTAGGTAAAGAAGCCAATAGACCAAGTTAAGTTCAAAATAGCACGAAACGTGAAAAACTTGTCTATACATAGCATTGAGCATTCCTAAGGCATCAAATATGACCGTTATACTCTATTTAGTGTTCTTAGAAGTCTTAGCTTGCTAGTTTGGCTGTTGGACAACGTTTCGTTTGGTAAAGAAGCCAATAGACCAAGTTAAGTTTAAAATTGCACGAAACATGAAAAACTTGTCTATGCATAGTATTGAGCATTCCTAAGGTATCAAATTGGACCACTGTCATCTATTTAGTGTTCTTCGAAGTCTTAACTAGCTAGTTTAGATTTTGGGCAACGTTTGGTTAGGTAAAAAAGCCAATAGACCAACTTAAAATCAAAATTGCACGAAACGTGAAAAACTTGTCTATGCATAGTTTGGCTTTTGGACAACGTTTCGTTAGGTAAGGAAGCCAATTGACCAACTTAAGTTCAAAATTGCACGAAACGTGAAAAACTTGTCTATGCATAGTATTGAGCATTCCTAAGGTATCAAATTGGACTGTTATACTCTATTTAGTGTTCTTAGAAGACTTAACTTGCTAGTTTGGCTTTTGGACAACGTTTCGTTAAGTAAAGAAGCCAATAGACCAAGTTAAGTTCAAAATTGCACGTAACGTGAAAAACTAGTCTATGCATAGCATTGAGCATTCCTAAGGCATCAAATTGAACTGTTATACTCTATTTAGTGTTCTTAGAAGACTTAACTTGCTAGTTTGGCTTTTGGACAACGTTTTGTTAGGTAAAGAAGCCAATAGACCAAGTTAAGTTCAAAATTGCACGAAACGTGAAAAACTTGTCTATGCATAGTATTGAGCATTCCTAAGGTATCAAATTGGACCGTTATCATCTATTTAGTGTTCTTCGAAGTCATAACTTTCTAGTTTAGCTTTTGGACAACGTTTCGTTAAGTAAACAAGCCAATAGACCAAGTTAAGTTGAAAATTGCACGGAACGTCAAAAACTAGTCTATGCATAGCATTGAGCATTCCTAAGGCATCAAATTGGACTGTTATACTCTATTTAGTGTTCTTAGAAGACTTAACTTGCTAGTTTGGCTTTTGAACAACGTTTTGTTAGGTAAAGAAGCCAATAGACCAAGTTAAGTTCAAAATTGCACGAAAACGTGAAAAACTTGTCTATGCATAGAATTGAGCTTTCCTAAGGCATCAAAGTGGACTGTTATACTCTAATTAGTGTTCTTAGAAGACTTAACTTGCTAGTTTGGCTTTTGGACAACGTTTTGTTAGGTAAAGAAGCCAATAGACCAACTTAAGTTCAAAATTGCATGAAACGTGAAAAGCTTGTCTATGCATAGTATTGAGCATTCCTAAGGCATCAAAGTGGACTGTTATACTCTATTTAGTGTTCTTCGAAGTCTTAACTTGCTAGTTTAGCTTTTCGACATCGTTTCGTTAGGTAAAGAAGCCAATAGACCAAGTGAAGTCAAAATTGCACGAAACGTGAAAAACTTGTCTATGCATAGCATTGAGCATTCCTAAGGCATCAAATTGGACAATTATACTCTATTTAGTGTTCTTCGAAGTCTAAACTTGCTAGTTTAGCTTTTGGTCAACGTTTTGTTAGGTAAAGAAGCCAATAGACCAACTTAAGTTCAAAATTGCATGAAACGTGAAAAACTTGTCTATGCATAGTATTGAGCATTCCTAAGGCATCAAAGTGGACTGTTATACTCTATTTAGTGTTCTTCGAAGTCTTAACTTGCTAGTTTAGCTTTTCGACAACGTTTCGTTAGGTAAAGAAGCCAATAGACCAAGTGAAGTCAAAATTGCACGAAACGTGAAAAACTTATCTATGCATAGCATTGAGCATTCCTAAGGCATCAAATTGGACCATTATACTCTATTTAGTGTTCTTAGAAGACTTAACTTGCTAGTTTGGCTTTTGTACAATGTTTCGTTAGGTAAAGAAGCCAATGGACCAACTTAAGTTCAAAATTGCACGAAACGTGAAAAACTTGTCTATGCATAGTATTGAGCATTCCTAAGGTATCAAATTGGACCGTTATCATCAATTTAGTGTTCTTCAAAGTCTTAACTTGGTAGTTTAGCTTTTGGACAACGTTTCGTTAGGTAAAGAAGCCAACAGACCAAGTTAAGTTCAAAATTGCACGAAACGTGAAAAACTTGTCTATGCATAGAATTGAGCATTCCTAAGGCATCAAAGTGGACTGTTATACTCTATTTAGTGTTCTTCGAAGTCTTAACATGCTAGTTTAGCTTTTAGACAACGTTTCGTCAGGTAAAGAACCGAATAGACCAAGTTAAGTTCAAAATTGCACGAAACGTGAAAAACTTGTCTATGCATAGAATTGATGATTCCTATGGCATCAAATTGGACTGTTATACTCTATTTAGTGTTCTTAGAAGACTTAATGTGCTAGTTTGGCTTTTGGACAACGTTTCGTTTGGTAAGGAAGCCAATTGACCAACTTAAGTTCAAAATTGCACGAAACGTGAAAAACTTGTCTATGCATAGTGTTGAGCAGTCCTAAGGTATCAAATTGGACTGTTATCATCTATTTAGTGTTCTTCGAAGTCTTAATTTGCTAGTTTAGCTTTTGGACAACGTTTCGTTAGGTAAAGAAGCCAATAGACCAAGTTAAGTTCAAAATTGCATGGAACGTGAAAAACTTGTCTATGCCTAGCATTGAGCATTCCTAAGGCATCAAATTGTACGTTATACTCTATTTAGTATTCTTAGAAGACTTAACTTGCTAGTTTGGCTTTTGGACAACGTATTGTTAGGTAAAGAAGCTAATAGACCAAGTTAAGTTCAAAATTGCACGAAACGTGAAAAACTTGTCTATGCATAGTATTGAGCATTCCTAAGGTATCAAATTGAACCGTTATCATCTACTTAGTGTTCTTCAAAGTCTTAACTTGCTAATTTAGCTTTTGGACAACGTTTCTTTAGGTAAAGAAGCCAATAGACCAAGTTAAGTTCAAAATTGCACGAATCGTGAAAAACTTGTCTATGCATAGAATTGAGCATTCCGAAGGTATCAAATTGGACCATTATCATCTATTTAGTGTTCTTCGAAGTCTTAACGTGCTAGTTTAGCTTTTAGACAACGTTTCGTTAGGTAAAGAAGCGAATAGACCAAGTTAAGTTCAAAATTGCACGAAACGTGAAAAACTTGTCTATGCATAGAATTGATCATTCCTAAGGCATCAAATTGGACCGTTATACTCTATTTAGTGTTCTTAGAAGACTTAACTTGCTAGTTTAGCTTTTGGACAATGTTTCGTTAGGTAAAGAAGCCAATAGACCAAGTTAAGTTCAAAATTGCATGAAACGTGAAAAACTTGTCTATGCATAGCATTGAGCATTCCTAAGGCATCAAATTGGACTATTATACTCTATTTAGTGTTCTTAGAAGACTTAACTTGCTAGTTTGGCTTTTAGACAACGTTTCGTTAGGTAAAGAAGCCAATAGACCAAGTTAAGTTCAAAATTGCACGAAACGTGAAAAACTTGTCTATGCATAGAATTGATGATTCCTATGGCATCAAATTGGACTGTTATACTCTATTTAGTGTTCTTAGAAGACTTAATGTGCTAGTTTGGCTTTTGGACAACGTTTCGTTTGGTAAGGAAGCCAATTGACCAACTTAAGTTCAAAATTGCACGAAACGTGAAAAACTTGTCTATGCATAGTGTTGAGCAGTCCTAAGTTATCAAATTGGACTGTTATCATCTATTTAGTGTTCTTCGAAGTCTTAATTTGCTAGTTTAGCTTTTGGACAACGTTTCGTTAGGTAAAGAAGCCAATAGACCAAGTTAAGTTCAAAATTGCATGGAACGTGAAAAACTTGTCTATGCCTAGCATTGAGCATTCCTAAGGCATCAAATTGTACGTTATACTCTATTTAGTATTCTTAGAAGACTTAACTTGCTAGTTTGGCTTTTGGACAACGTATTGTTAGGTAAAGAAGCTAATAGACCAAGTTAAGTTCAAAATTGCACGAAACGTGAAAAACTTGTCTATGCATAGTATTGAGCATTCCTAAGGTATCAAATTGAACCGTTATCATCTACTTAGTGTTCTTCAAAGTCTTAACTTGCTAATTTAGCTTTTGGACAACGTTTCTTTAGGTAAAGAAGCCAATAGACCAAGTTAAGTTCAAAATTGCACGAATCGTGAAAAACTTGTCTATGCATAGAATTGAGCATTCCGAAGGTATCAAATTGGACCATTATCATCTATTTAGTGTTCTTCGAAGTCTTAACATGCTAGTTTAGCTTTTAGACAACGTTTCGTTAGGTAAAGAAGCGAATAGACCAAGTTAAGTTCAAAATTGCACGAAACGTGAAAAACTTGTCTATGCATAGAATTGATCATTCCTAAGGCATCAAATTGGACCGTTATACTCTATTTAGTGTTCTTAGAAGACTTAACTTGCTAGTTTAGCTTTTGGACAATGTTTCGTTAGGTAAAGAAGCCAATAGACCAAGTTAAGTTCAAAATTGCATGAAACGTGAAAAACTTGTCTATGCATAGCATTGAGCATTCCTAAGGCATCAAATTGGACTGTTATACTCTATTTAGTGTTCTTAGAAGACTTAACTTGCTAGTTTGGCTTTTAGACAACGTTTCGTTAGGTAAAGAAGCCAATAGACCAAGTTAAGTTCAAAATTGCACGAAACGTGAAAAACTTGTCTATGCATAGAATTGAGCATTCCTAAGGCATCAAAGTGGACGTTGTACTCTATTTAGTATTCTTAGAAGACTTAACTTGCTAGTTTGTCTTTTGGACAACGTATTGTTAGGTAAAGAAGCTAATAGACCAAGTTAAGTTCAAAATTGCATGAAACGTGAAAAACTTGTCTATGCATAGTATTGAGCATTCTGAAGGTATCAAATTGGACCATTATAATCTATTTAGTGCTCTTCGAAGTCTTAACATGCTAGTTTAGCTTTTAGACAACGTTTCGTTTGGTAAGGAAGCCAATTGACCAACTTAAGTTCAAAATTGCACGAAACGTGAAAAACTTGTCTATGCATAGTGTTGAGCAGTCCTAAGTTATCAAATTGGACCGTTATCATCTATTTAGTGTTCTTCAAAGTCTTAACTTGCTAATTTAGCTTTTGGACAACGTTTCTTTAGGTAAAGAAGCCAATAGACCAAGTTAAGTTCAAAATTGCACGAATCGTGAAGAACTTGTCTATGCATAGAATTGAGCATTCTGAAGGTATCAAATTGGACCATTATAATCTATTTAGTGCTCTTCGAAGTCTTAACATGCTAGTTTAGCTTTTAGACAACGTTTCGTTTGGTAAGGAAGCCAATTGACCAACTTAAGTTCAAAATTGCACGAAACGTGAAAAACTTGTCTATGCATAGTGTTGAGCAGTCCTAAGTTATCAAATTGGACTGTTATCATCTATTTAGTGTTCTTCGAAGTCTTAATTTGCTAGTTTAGCTTTTGGACAACGTTTCGTTAGGTAAAGAAGCCAATAGACCAAGTTAAGTTCAAAATTGCATGGAACGTGAAAAACTTGTCTATGCCTAGCATTGAGCATTCCTAAGGCATCAAATTGTACGTTATACTCTATTTAGTATTCTTAGAAGACTTAACTTGCTAGTTTGGCTTTTGGACAACGTATTGTTAGGTAAAGAAGCTAATAGACCAAGTTAAGTTCAAAATTGCACGAAACGTGAAAAACTTGTCTATGCATAGTATTGAGCATTCCTAAGGTATCAAATTGAACCGTTATCATCTACTTAGTGTTCTTCAAAGTCTTAACTTGCTAATTTAGCTTTTGGACAACGTTTCTTTAGGTAAAGAAGCCAATAGACCAAGTTAAGTTCAAAATTGCACGAATCGTGAAAAACTTGTCTATGCATAGAATTGAGCATTCCGAAGGTATCAAATTGGACCATTATCATCTATTTAGTGTTCTTCGAAGTCTTAACGTGCTAGTTTAGCTTTTAGACAACGTTTCGTTAGGTAAAGAAGCGAATAGACCAAGTTAAGTTCAAAATTGCACGAAACGTGAAAAACTTGTCTATGCATAGAATTGATCATTCCTAAGGCATCAAATTGGACCGTTATACTCTATTTAGTGTTCTTAGAAGACTTAACTTGCTAGTTTAGCTTTTGGACAATGTTTCGTTAGGTAAAGAAGCCAATAGACCAAGTTAAGTTCAAAATTGCATGAAACGTGAAAAACTTGTCTATGCATAGCATTGAGCATTCCTAAGGCATCAAATTGGACTGTTATACTCTATTTAGTGTTCTTAGAAGACTTAACTTGCTAGTTTGGCTTTTAGACAACGTTTCGTTAGGTAAAGAAGCCAATAGACCAAGTTAAGTTCAAAATTGCACGAAACGTGAAAAACTTGTCTATGCATAGAATTGAGCATTCCTAAGGCATCAAAGTGGACGTTGTACTCTATTTAGTATTCTTAGAAGACTTAACTTGCTAGTTTGTCTTTTGGACAACGTATTGTTAGGTAAAGAAGCTAATAGACCAAGTTAAGTTCAAAATTGCATGAAACGTGAAAAACTTGTCTATGCATAGTATTGAGCATTCCTAAGGTATCAAATTGGACCATTATCATCTATTTAGTGTTCTTCATAGTCTTAACTTGCTAATTTTGCTTTTGGACAACGTTTCTTTAGGTAAAGAAGCCAATAGACCAAGTTAAGTTCAAAATTGCACGAATAGTGAAAAACTTGTCTATGCATAGAATTGAGCATTCCGAAGGTATCAAATTGGACCATTATCATCTTATTAGTGTTCTTCGAAGTCTTAACATGCTAGTTTAGCTTTTAGACAAGTTTTCGTTAGGTAAAGAAGCCAATAGACCAAGTTAAGTTCAAAATTGCACGAAACGTGAAAAACTTGTCTATGCATAGAAGTGATCATTCCTAAGGCATCAAAGTGGACCGTTATACTCTATTTAGTGTTCTTAGAAGACTTAACTTGCTAGTTTAGCTTTTGGACAATGTTTCGTTAGGTTAAGAAGCCAATAGACCAAGTTAAGTTCAAAATTGCATGAAACGTGAAAAACTTGTCTATGCATAGCATTGAGCATTCCTAGGGCATCAAATTGGACTGTTATACTCTATTTAGTGTTCTTAGAAGACTTAACTTGCTAGTTTGGCTTTTGGACAACGTTTCGTTAGGTAAAGAAGCCAATAGACCAAGTTAAGTTCAAAATTACACGAAACGTCAAAAACTTGTCTATGCATAGAATTGAGCATTCCTAAGGCATCAAAGTGGACTGTTATACTCTATTTAGTGTTCTTCGAAGTCTTAACTTGCTAGTTTAGCTTTTGGTCAACGTTTCCTTAGGTAAAGAAGCCAATAGACCAAGTTAAGTTCAAAATTGCACGAAACGTGAAAAACTTGTCTATGCATAGCATTGAGCATTTCTAAGGCATCAAATTGAACCGTTATCATCTATTTAGTGTTCTTCGAAGTCTTAACTTGCTAGTTTAGCTTTTGGACAACGTTTCGTTAAGTGAAGAAGCCAATAGACCAAGTTAAGTTCAAAATTGCACGGAACGTGAAAAACTAGTCTATGCATAGCATTGAGCATTCTGAAGGCATCAAATTGGACTGTTATACTCTATTTAGTGTTCTTAGAAGACTTAACTTGCTAGTTTGGCTTTTGGACAACGTTTTGTTAGGTAGAGAAGCCAATAGACCAAGTTATGTTCAAAATTGCACGAAACGTGAAAAACTTGTCTATGCATAGAATTGAGCTTTCCTAAGGCATCAAAGTGGACTATTATACTCTATTTAGTGTTCTTGGAAGGCTTAACGTGCTAGTTTGGCTTTTGGACAACGTTTCGTTTGGTAAGGAAGCCAATTGACCAACTTAAGTTCAAAATTGCACGAAACGTGAAAAACTTGTCTATGCATAGTATTGAGCAGTTCTAAGGTATCAAATTGGACTGTTATCATCTATTTAGTGTTCTTCGAAGTCTTAACTTGCTAGTTTAGCTTTTGGACAACGTTTCGTTAGGTAAAGAAGCCAATAGACCAAGTTAAGTTCAAAATTGCATGGAACGTGAAAAACTTCTCTATGCATAGCATTGAGCATTCCTAAGGCATCAAATTGGACGTTATACTCTATTTAGTATTCTTAGAAGACTTAACTTGCTAGTTTGGCTTTTGGACAACGTATTGTTAGGTAAAGAAGCTAATAGACCAAGTTAAGTTCAAAATTGCATGAAACGTGAAAAACTAGTCTATGCATAGTATTGAGCATTCCTAAGGTATCAAATTGGACCATTATCATCTATTTAGTGTTCTTCAAAGTCATAACTTGCTAATTTTGCTTTTGGACAACGTTTCTTTAGGTCAAGAAGCCAATAGACCAAGTTAAGTTCAAAATTGCACGAATCGTGAAAAAGTTGTCTATGCATAGAATTGAGCATTCCGAAGGTATCAAATTGGACCATTATCATCTTATTAGTGTTCTTCGAAGTCTTAACATGCTAGTTTAGCTTTTAGACAAGTTTTCATTAGGTAAAGAAGCCAATAGACCAAGTTAACTTCAAAATTGCACGAAACGTGAAAAACTTGTCTATGCATAGAAGTGATCATTCCTAAGGCATCAAAGTGGACCGTTATACTCTATTTAGTGTTCTTAGAAGACTTAACTTGCTAGTTTAGCTTTTGGACAATGTTTCGTTAGGTAAAGAAGCCAATAGACCAAGTTAAGTTCAAAATTGCATGAAGCGTGAAAAACTTATCTATGCATAGTATTGAGTATTCCTAAGGTATCAAATTGGACCGTTATCATCTATTTAGTGTTCTTCAAAGTCTTAACTTGCTAATTTAGCTTTTGGACAATGTTTCTTTAGGTAAAGAAGCCAATAGACCAAGTTAAGTTCAAAATTGCACGAATCGCGAAAAACTTGTCTATGCATAGAATTGAGCATTCCGAAGGTATCAAATTGGACCATTATCATCTATTTAGTGTTCTTCGAAGTCTTAACATGCTAGTTTAGCTTTTAGACAACGTTTCGGTAGGTAAAGAAGCGAATAGACCAAGTTAAGTTCAAAATTGCACAAAACGTGAAAAACTTGTCTATGCATAGAATTGATCATTACTAAGGCATCAAATTGGACCGTTATACTCCATTTAGTGTTCTTAGAAGACTTAACTTGCTAGTTTAGCTTCTGGACAATGTTTCGTTAGGTAAAGAAGCCAATAGACCAAGTTAAGTTCGAAATTGCATGAAACGTGAAAAACTTGTCTATGCATAGCATTGAGCATTCCTAAGGCATCAAATTGGACTATTATACTCTACTTAGTGTTCTTAGAAGACTTAACTTGCTAGTTTGGCTTTTGGACAACGTTTCGTTAGGTAAAGAAGCCAATAGACCAAGTTAAGTTCAAAATTGCACGAATCGTGACAAACTTGTCTATGCATAGAATTGAGCATTCCGAAGGTATCAAATTGGACCATTATCATCTATTTAGTGTTCTTCGAAGTCTTAACATGCTAGTTTAGCTTTTAGACAACGTTTCGTTAGGTAAAGAAGCGAATAGACCATGTTAAGTTCAAAATTGCACGAAACGTGAAAAACTTGTCTATGCATAGAATGGATCATTCCTAAGGCATCAAATTGGACCGTTATACTCTATTTAGTGTTCTTAGAAGACTTAACTTGCTAGTTTAGCTTTTGGACAATGTTTCGTTAGGTAAAGAAGCCAATAGACCAAGTTAAGTTCAAAATTGCATGAAACGTGAAAAACTTGTCTATGCATAGTATTGAGCATTCCTAAGGTATCAAATTGGACCGTTATCATCTATTTAGTGTTCTTCAAAGTCTTAACTTGCTAATTTAGCTTTTGGACAATGTTTCTTTAGGTAAAGAAGCCAATAGACCAAGTTAAGTTCAAAATTGCACGAATCGCGAAAAACTTGTCTATGCATAGAATTTAGCATTCCGAAGGTATCAAATTGGACCATTATCATCTATTTAGTGTTCTTCAAAGTCTTAACATGATAGTTTAGCTTTTAGACAACGTTTCGGTAGGTAAAGAAGCGAATAGACCAAGTTAAGTTCAAAATTGCACAAAACGTGAAAAACTTGTCTATGCATAGAATTGATCATTACTAAGGCATCAAATTGGACCGTTATACTCCATTTAGTGTTCTTAGAAGACTTAACTTGCTAGTTTAGCTTCTGGACAATGTTTCGTTAGGTAAAGAAGCCAATAGACCAAGTTAAGTTCGAAATTGCATGAAACGTGAAAAACTTGTCTATGCATAGCATTGAGCATTCCTAAGGCATCAAATTGGACTATTATACTCTATTTAGTGTTCTTAGAAGACTTAACTTGCTAGTTTGGCTTTTGGACAACGTTTCGTTAGGTAAAGAAGCCAATAGACCAAGTTAAGTTCAAAATTGCACGAATCGTGAAAAACTTGTCTATGCATAGAATTGAGCATTCCGAAGGTATCAAATTGGACCATTATCATCTATTTAGTGTTCTTCGAAGTCTTAACATGCTAGTTTAGCTTTTAGACAACATTTCGTTAGGTAAAGAAGCGAATAGACCATGTTAAGTTCAAAATTGCACGAAACTTGAAAAACTTGTCTATGCATAGAATGGATCATTCCTAAGGCATCAAATTGGACCGTTATACTCTATTTAGTGTTCTTAGAAGACTTAACTTGCTAGTTTAGCTTTTGGACAATGTTTCGTTAGGTAAAGAAGCCAATAGACCAAGTTAAGTTCAAAATTGGATGAAACGTGAAAAACTTGTCTATGCATAGTATTGAGCATTCCTAAGGTATCAAATTGGACCGTTATCATCTATTTAGTGTTCTTCAAAGTCTTAACTTGCTAATTTAGCTTTTGGACAATGTTTCTTTAGGTAAAGAAGCCAATAGACCAAGTTAAGTTCAAAATTGCACGAATCGCGAAAAACTTGTCTATGCATAGAATTGAGCATTCCGAAGGTATCAAATTGGACCATTATCATCTATTTAGTGTTCTTCAAAGTCTTAACATGCTAGTTTAGCTTTTAGACAACGTTTCGGTAGGTAAAGAAGCGAATAGACCAAGTTAAGTTCAAAATTGCACAAAACGTGAAAAACTTGTCTATGCATAGAATTGATCATTACTAAGGCATCAAATTGGACCGTTATACTCCATTTAGTGTTCTTAGAAGACTTAACTTGCTAGTTTAGCTTCTGGACAATGTTTCGTTAGGTAAAGAAGCCAATAGACCAAGTTAAGTTCGAAATTACATGAAACGTGAAAAACTTGTCTATGCATAGCATTGAGCATTCCTAAGGCATCAAATTGGACTATTATACTCTATTTAGTGTTCTTAGAAGACTTAACTTGCTAGTTTGGCTTTTGGACAACGTTTCGTTAGGTAAAGAAGCCAATAGACCAAGTTAAGTTCAAAATTGCACGAATCGTGAAAAACTTGTCTATGCATAGAATTGAGAATTCCGAAGGTATCAAATTGGACCATTATCATCTATTTAGTGTTCTTCGAAGTCTTAACATGCTAGTTTAGCTTTTAGACAACGTTTCGTTAGGTAAAGAAGCGAATAGACCATGTTAAGTTCAAAATTGCACGAAACGTGAAAAACTTGTCTATGCATAGAATGGATCATTCCTAAGGCATCAAATTGGACCGTTATACTCTATTTAGTGTTCTTAGAAGACTTAACTTGCTAGTTTAGCTTTTGGACAATGTTTCGTTAGGTAAAGAAGCCAATAGACCAAGTTAAGTTCAAAATTGCATGAAACGTGAAAAACTTGTCTATGCATAGTATTGAGCATTCCTAAGGTATCAAATTGGACCGTTATCATCTATTTAGTGTTCTTAAAAGTCTTAACTTGCTAATTTAGCTTTTGGACAATGTTTCTTTAGGTAAAGAAGCCAATAGACCAAGTTAAGTTCAAAATTGCACGAATCGTGAAAAACTTGTCTATGCATAGAATTGAGCATTCCGAAGGTATCAAATTGGACCATTATCATCTATTTAGTGTTCTTCAAAGTCTTAACATGCTAGTTTAGCTTTTAGACAACGTTTCGGTAGGTAAAGAAGCGAATAGACCAAGTTAAGTTCAAAATTGCACCAAACGTGAAAAACTTGTCTATGCATAGAATTGATCATTACTAAGGCATCAAATTGGACCGTTATACTCCATTTAGTGTTCTTAGAAGACTTAACTTGCTAGTTTAGCTTCTGGACAATGTTTCGTTAGGTAAAGAAGCCAATAGACCAAGTTAAGTTCGAAATTGCATGAAACGTGAAAAACTTGTCTATGCATAGCATTGAGCATTCCTAAGGCATCAAATTGGACTATTATACTCTATTTAGTGTTCTTAGAAGACTTAACTTGCTAGTTTGGCTTTTGGACAACGTTTCGTTAGGTAAAGAAGCCAATAGACCAAGTTAAGTTCAAAATTGCACGAATCGTGAGAAACTTGTCTATGCATAGAATTGAGCATTCCGAAGGTATCAAATTGGACCATTATCATCTATTTAGTGTTCTTCGAAGTCTTAACATGCTAGTTTAGCTTTTAGACAACGTTTCGTTAGGTAAAGAAGCGAATAGACCATGTTAAGTTCAAAATTGCACGAAACGTGAAAAACTTGTCTATGCATAGAATGGATCATTCCTAAGGCATCAAATTGGACCGTTATACTCTATTTAGTGTTCTTAGAAGACTTAACTTGCTAGTTTAGCTTTTGGACAATGTTTCGTTAGGTAAAGAAGCCAATAGACCAAGTTAAGTTCAAAATTGCATGAAACGTGAAAAACTTGTCTATGCATAGTATTGAGCATTCCTAAGGTATCAAATTGGACCGTTATCATCTATTTAGTGTTCTTCAAAGTCTTAACTTGCTAATTTAGCTTTTGGACAATGTTTCTTTAGGTAAAGAAGCCAATAGACCAAGTTAAGTTCAAAATTGCACGAATCGTGAAAAACTTGTCTATGCATAGAATTGAGCATTCCGAAGGTATCAAATTGGACCATTATCATCTATTTAGTGTTCTTAAAAGTCTTAACATGCTAGTTTAGCTTTTAGACAACGTTTCGGTAGGTAAAGAAGCGAATAGACCAAGTTAAGTTCAAAATTGCACAAAACGTGAAAAACTTGTCTATGCATAGAAATGATCATTCCTAAGGCATCAAATTGGACCGTTATACTCCATTTAGTGTTCTTAGAAGACTTAACTTGCTAGTTTAGCTTCTGGACAATGTTTCGTTAGGTAAAGAAGCCAATAGACCAAGTTAAGTTCGAAATTGCATGAAACGTGAAAAACTTGTCTATGCATAGCATTGAGCATTCCTAAGGCATCAAATTGGACTATTATACTCTATTTAGTGTTCTTAGAAGACTTAACTTGCTAGTTTGGCTTTTGGACAACGTTTCGTTAGGTAAAGAAGCCAATAGACCAAGTTAAGTTCAAAATTGCACGAATCGTGAAAAACTTGTCTATGCATAGAATTGAGCATTCCGAAGGTATCAAATTGGACCATTATCATCTATTTAGTGTTCTTCGAAGTCTTAACATGCTAGTTTAGCTTTTAGACAACGTTTCGTTAGGTAAAGAAGCGAATAGACCATGTTAAATTCAAAATTGCACGAAACGTGAAAAACTTGTCTATGCATAGAATGGATCATTCCTAAGGCATCAAATTGGACCGTTATACTCTATTTAGTGTTCTTAGGAGACTTAACTTGCTAGTTTAGCTTTTGGACAATGTTTCGTTAGGTAAAGAAGCCAATAGACCAAGTTAAGTTCAAAATTGCATGAAACGTGAAAAACTTATCTATGCATAGTATTGAGCATTCCTAAGGTATCAAATTGGACCGTTATCATCTATTTAGTGTTCTTCAAAGTCTTAACTTGCTAATTTAGCTTTTGGACAATGTTTCTTTAGGTAAAAAAGCCAATAGACCAAGTTAAGTTCAAAATTGCACGAATCGTGAAAAACTTGTCTATGCATAGAATTGAGCATTCCGAAGGTATCAAATTGGACCATTATCATCTATTTAGTGTTCTTCGAAGTCTTAACATGCTAGTTTAGCTTTTAGACAACGTTTCGGTAGGTAAAGAAGCGAATAGACCAAGTTAAGTTCAAAATTGCACAAAACGTGAAAAACTTGTCTATGCATAGAATTGATCATTCCTAAGGCATCAAATTGGACTACTATACTCCATTTAGTGTTCTTAGAAGACTTAACTTGCTAGTTTGGCTTTTGGACAACGTTTCGTTAGGTAAAGAAGCCAATAGACCAAGTTAAGTTCAAAATTGCACGAAACGTGAAAAACTTGTCTATGCATAGAATTGAGCATTCTTGAGGCATCAAAGTGGACTGTTATACTCTATTTAGTGTTCTTTGAAGTCTTAACTTTCTTGTTTAGCTTTTGGTCAACGTCTCGTTTGGTAAAGAAGCCAATAGACCAAGTTAAGTTCAAAATTGCACGAAACGTGAAAAACTTGTCTATGCATAGCATTGAGCATTCCTAAGGCATCAAATTGGACCGTTATCATCTATTTAGTGTTCTTCGTAGTCTTAAATTGCTAGTTTAGCTTTTCGACAACGTTTCGTTAAGTAAAGAAGCCAATTGACCAAGGAAAGTTCAAAATTGCACGGAACGTGAAATACTAGTCTATGCATGGCATTGAGCATTCCTAAGGCATCAAATTGGACTCTTATACTCTATTTAGTGTTCTTAGAAGACTTAACTTGCTAGTTTGGCTTTTGGACAACGTTTCGTTAGGTAAAGAAGCCAATAGACCAAGTTAAGTTCAAAATTGCACGAATCGTGAAAAACTTGTCTATCCATAGAATTGAGCATTCCGAAGGTATCAAATTGGACCATTATCATCTATTTAGTGTTCTTCGAAGTCTTAACATGCTAGTTTAGCTTTTAGACAACGTTTCGTTAGGTAAAGAAGCGAATAGACCATGTTAAATTCAAAATTGCACGAAACGTGAAAAACTTGTCTATGCATAGAATGGATCATTCCTAAGGCATCAAATTGGACCGTTATACTCTATTTAGTGTTCTTAGAAGACTTAACTTGCTAGTTTAGCTTTTGGACAATGTTTCGTTAGGTAAAGAAGCCAATAGACCAAGTTAAGTTCAAAATTGCATGAAACGTGAAAAACTTATCTATGCATAGTATTGAGCATTCCTAAGGTATCAAATTGGACCGTTATCATCTATTTAGTGTTCTTCAAAGTCTTAACTTGCTAATTTAGCTTTTGGACAATGTTTCTTTAGGTAAAGAAGCCAATAGACCAAGTTAAGTTCAAAATTGCACGAATCGTGAAAAACTTGTCTATGCATAGAATTGAGCATTCCGAAGGTATCAAATTGGACCATTATCATCTATTTAGTGTTCTTCGAAGTCTTAACATGCTAGTTTAGCTTTTAGACAACGTTTCGGTAGGTAAAGAAGCGAATAGACCAAGTTAAGTTTAAAATTGCACAAAACGTGAAAAACTTGTCTATGCATAGAATTGATCATTCCTAAGGCATCAAATTGGACCGTTATACTCCATTTAGTGTTCTTAGAAGACTTAACTTGCTAGTTTGGCTTTTGGACAACGTTTCGTTAGGTAAAGAAGCCAATAGACCAAGTTAAGTTCAAAATTGCACGAAACGTGAAAAACTTGTCTATGCATAGAATTGAGCATTCTTAAGGCATCAAAGTGGACTGTTATACTCTATTTAGTGTTCTTTGAAGTCTTAACTTTCTTGTTTAGCTTTTGGTCAACGTCTCGTTTGGTAAAGAAGCCAATAGACCAAGTTAAGTTCAAAATTGCACGAAACGTGAAAAACTTGTCTATGCATAGCATTGAGCATTCCTAAGGCATCAAATTGGACCGTTATCATCTATTTAGTGTTCTTCGTAGTCTTAAATTGCTAGTTTAGCTTTTGGACAACGTTTCGTTAAGTAAAGAAGCCAATAGACCATGGAAAGTTCAAAATTACACGGAACGTGAAATACTAGTCTATGCATGGCATTGAGCATTCCTAAGGCATCAAATTGGACTGTTATACTCTATTTAGTGTTCTTAGAAGACTTAACATGCTAATTTAGCTTTTTGACAATGTTTCTTTAGGTAAAGAAGCCAATAGACCAAGTTAAGTACAAAATTGCACGAAACGTGAAAAACTTGTCTATGCATAGAATTGAGCATTCCTAAGTCATCAAAGTGGACTGTTATACTCTATTTAGTGTTCTTCGAAGTCTTACCTTGCTAGTTTACCTTTTGGTCAACGTTTCGTTAGGTAAAGAAGCCAATAGACCAACTTAAGTTCAAAAATGCACGAAACGTGAAAAACTTCTCTATGCATAGTATTGAGCATTCCTAAGGCATCAAAGTGGACTGTTATACTCTATTTAGTATTCTCCGAAGTCTTAACTTGCTAGTTTAGTTTTTGGTCAACGTTTCGTTAGGTAAAGAAGCCAATAGACCAAGTTAAGTTCAAAATTGCACGAAACGTGAAAAACTTGTCTATGCATAGAATTGAGCATTCCGAAGGTATCAAATTGGACCATTATCATCTATTTAGTGTTCTTCGAAGTCTTAACATGCTAGTTTAGCTTTTAGACAACGTTTCGTTAGGTAAAGAAGCGATTAGACCAAGTTAAGTTCAAAATTGCACGAAACGTGAAAAACTTGTCTATGCATAGAATTGATCATTCCTAAGGCATCAAATTGGACCGTTATACTCTATTTGGTGTTCTTAGAAGACTTAACTTGCTAGTTTAGCTTTTGGACAATGTTTCGTTAGGTAAAGAAGCCAATAGACCAAGTTAAGTTCAAAACTGCACGAAACGTGAAAAACTTTTCTATGCATAGTATTGAGAATTCCTAAGGTATCAAATTGGACCGTTATCATCTATTTAGTGTTCTTCGAAGTCTTAACTTTCTAATTTAGCTTTTGGACAATGTTTCTTTAGGTAAAGAAGCCAATAAACCAAGCTAAGTTCAAAATTGGACGAATCGTGAAAAACTTTTCTATGCATAGAATTGAGCATTCCGAACGTATCAAATTGGACCATTATCATCTATTTAGTGTTCTTCGAAGTCTTAACATGCTAGTTTAGCTTTTAGACAACGTTTCGTTAGGTAAAGAAGCGAATAGACCAAGTTAAGTTCAAAATTGCACGAAACGTGAAAAACTTGTCTATGCATAGAATTGATCATTCCTAAGGCATCAAATTGGACCGTTATACTCTATTTAGCGTTCTTAGAAGACTTAACTTGCTAGTTTAGCTTTTGGACAATGTTTCGTTAGGTAAAGAAGTCAATAGACTAAGTTAAGTTCAAAATTGCACGAAACGTGAAAAACTTGTCTATGCATAGTATTGAGCATTCCTAAGGTATCAAATTGGACCTTTATCATCTATTTAGTGTTCTTAGAAGTCTTAACTTGCTAATTTAGCTTTTGGACAATGTTTCTTTAGGTAAAGAAGCCAATAAACCAAGCTAAGTTCAAAATTGCACGAATCGTGAAAAACTTTTCTATGCATAGAATTGAGCATTCCGAACGTATCAAATTGGACCATTATCATCTATTTAGTGTTCTTCGAAGTCTTAACATGCTAGTTTAGCTTTTAGACAACGTTTCGTTAGGTAAAGAAGCGAATAGACCAAGTTAAGTTCAAAATTGCACGAAACGTGAAAAACTTGTCTATGCATAGAATTGATCATTCCTAAGGCATCAAATTGGACCGTTATACTCTATTTAGCGTTCTTAGAAGACTTAACTTGCTAGTTTAGCTTTTGGACAATGTTTCGTTAGGTAAAGAAGCCAATAGACTAAGTTAAGTTCAAAATTGCACGAAACGTGAAAAACTTGTCTATGCATATTGAGCATTCCTAAGGTATCAAATTGGACCTTTATCATCTATTTAGTGTTCTTAGAAGTCTTAACTTGCTAATTTAGCTTTTGGACAATGTTTCTTTAGGTAAAGAAGCCAATAGACCAAGTTAAGTTCAAAATTGCACGAATCGTGAAAAACTTGTCTATGCATAGAATTGAGCATTCCGAATGTATCAAATTGGACCATTATCATCTATTTAGTGTTCTTCGAAGTCTTAACATGCTAGTTTAGCTTTTAGACAACGTTTCGGTAGGTAAAGAAGCGAATAGACCAAGTTAAGTTCAAAATTGCACAAAACGTGAAAAACTTGTCTATGCATAGAATTGATCATTCCTAAGGCATCAAATTGGACCGTTATACTCTATTTAGTGTTCTTAGAAGACTTAACTTGCTAGTTTAGCTTTTGGACAATGTTTCGTTAGGTAAAGAAGCCAATAGACCAAGTTAAGTTCGAAATTGCATGAAACATGAAAAACTTGTCTATGCATAGCATTGAGCATTCCTAAGGCATCAAATTGGACTATTGTACTCTATTTAGTGTTCTTAGAAGACTTAACTTGCTAGTTTGGCTTTTGGACAACGTTTCGTTAGGTAAAGAAGCCAATAGACCAAGTTAAGTTCAAAATTGCACGAAACGTGAAAAACTTGTCTATGCATAGAATTGAGCATTCTTAAGGCATCAAAGTGGAGTGTTATACTCTATTTAGTGTTCTTCGAAGTCTTAACTTTCTATTTTAGCTTTTGGTCAACGTTTCGTTAGGTAAACATGCCAATAGACCAAGTTAAGTTCAAAATTGCACGAAACGTGAAAAACTTGTCTATGCATAGAATTGAGCATTCCGAAGGTATCAAATTGGACCATTATCATCTATTTAGTGTTCTTCGAAGTCTTAACATGCTAGTTTAGCTTTTAGACAACGTTTCGTTAGGTAAAGAAGCGATTAGACCAAGTTAAGTTCAAAATTGCACGAAACGTGAAAAACTTGTCTATGCATAGAATTGATCATTCCTAAGGCATCAAATTGGACCGTTATACTCTATTTGGTGTTCTTAGAAGACTTAACTTGCTAGTTTAGCTTTTGGACAATGTTTCGTTAGGTAAAGAAGCCAATAGACCAAGTTAAGTTCAAAACTGCACGAAACGTGAAAAACTTGTCTATGCATAGTATTGAGAATTCCTAAGGTATCAAATTGGACCGTTATCATCTATTTAGTGTTCTTCGAAGTCTTAACTTTCTAATTTAGCTTTTGGACAATGTTTCTTTAGGTAAAGAAGCCAATAAACCAAGCTAAGTTCAAAATTGCACGAATCGTGAAAAACTTTTCTATGCATAGAATTGAGCATTCCGGACGTATCAAATTGGACCATTATCATTTATTTAGTGTTCTTCGAAGTCTTAACATGCTAGTTTAGCTTTTAGACAACGTTTCGTTAGGTAAAGAAGCGAATAGACCAAGTTAAGTTCAAAATTGCACGAAACGTGAAGAACTTGTCTATGCATAGAATTGATCATTCCTAAGGCATCAAATTGGACCGTTATACTCTATTTAGCGTTCTTAGAAGACTTAACTTGCTAGTTTAGCTTTTGGACAATGTTTCGTTAGGTAAAGAAGCCAATAGACTAAGTTAAGTTCAAAATTGCACGAAACGTGAAAAACTTGTCTATGCATAGTATTGAGCATTCCTAAGGTATCAAATTGGACCTTTATCATCTATTTAGTGTTCTTAGAAGTCTTAACTTGCTAATTTAGCTTTTGGACAATGTTTCTTTAGGTAAAGAAGCCAATAAACCAAGCTAAGTTCAAAATTGCACGAATCGTGAAAAACTTTTCTATGCATAGAATTGAGCATTCCGAACGTATCAAATTGGACCATTATCATCTATTTAGTGTTCTTCGAAGTCTTAACATGCTAGTTTAGCTTTTAGACAACGTTTCGTTAGGTAAAGAAGCGAATAGACCAAGTTAAGTTCAAAATTGCATGAAACGTGAAAAACTTGTCTATGCATAGAATTGATCATTCCTAAGGCATCAAATTGGACCGTTATACTCTATTTAGCGTTCTTAGAAGACTTAACTTGCTAGTTTAGCTTTTGGACAATGTTTCGTTAGGTAAAGAAGCCAATAGACTAAGTTAAGTTCAAAATTGCACGAAACGTGAAAAACTTGTCTATGCATAGTATTGAGCATTCCTAAGGTATCAAATTGGACCTTTATCATCTATTTAGTGTTCTTAGAAGTCTTAACTTGCTAATTTAGCTTTTGGACAATGTTTCTTTAGGTAAAGAAGCCAATAGACCAAGTTAAGTTCAAAATTGCACGAATCGTGAAAAACTTGTCTATGCATAGAATTGAGCATTCCGAACGTATCAAATTGGACCATTATCATCTATTTAGTGTTCTTCGAAGTCTTAACATGCTAGTTTAGCTTTTAGACAACGTTTCGGTAGGTAAAGAAGCGAATAGACCAAGTTAAGTTCAAAATTGCACAAAACGTGAAAAACTTGTCTATGCATAGAATTGATCATTCCTAAGGCATCAAATTGGACCGTTATACTCTATTTAGTGTTCTTAGAAGACTTAACTTGCTAGTTTAGCTTTTGGACAATGTTTCGTTAGGTAAAGAAGCCAATAGACCAAGTTAAGTTCGAAATTGCATGAAACGTGAAAAACTTGTCTATGCATAGCATTGAGCATTCCTAAGGCATCAAATTGGACTATTGTACTCTATTTAGAGTTCTTAGAAGACTTAACTTGCTAGTTTGGCTTTTGGACAACGTTTCGTTAGGTAAAGAAGCCAATAGACCAAGTTAAGTTCAAAATTGCACGAAACGTGAAAAACTTGTCTATGCATAGAATTGAGCATTCTTAAGGCATCAAAGTGGAGTGTTATACTCTATTTAGTGTTCTTCGAAGTCTTAACTTTCTATTTTAGCTTTTGGTCAACGTTTCGTTAGGTAAACATGCCAATAGACCAAGTTAAGTTCAAAATTGCACGAAACGTGAAAAACTTGTCTATGCATAGCATTGAGCATTCCTAAGGCATCAAATTGGACCGTTATCATCTATTTAGTGTTCATTGTTGTCTTAAATTACTAGTTTAGCTTTTGGACAACGTTTCGTTAAGTAAAGAAGCCAATAGACCAAGTTAAGTTCAAAATTGCACGAATCGTGAAAAACTTGTCTATGCATAGAATTGAGCATTCCGAAGGTATCAAATTGGACCATTATCATCTATTTAGTGTTCTTCGAAGTCTTAACATGCTAGTTTAGCTTTTAGACAACGTTTCGTTAGGTAAAGAAGCGAATAAACCAAGTTAAGTTCAAAATTGCACGAAACGTGAAAAACTTGTCTATGCATAGAATTGTTCATTCCTAAGGCATCAAA
Organism: Tripterygium wilfordii; assembly: GCF_013401445.1. NCBI lineage: Eukaryota > Viridiplantae > Streptophyta > Magnoliopsida > Celastrales > Celastraceae > Tripterygium > Tripterygium wilfordii. The sequence continues at coordinate 258,531 of NW_024056359.1, read as the reverse complement.
TTGGACCGTTATACTCTATCTAGTCTTCTTAGAAGACTTAACTTGCTAGTTTAGCTTTTGGACAATGTTTCGTTAGGTAAAGAAGCCAATAGACCAAGTTAAGTTCAAAACTGCACGAAACATGAAAAACTTGTCTATGCATAGTATTGAGCATTCCTAAGGTATCAAATTGGACCGTTATCATCTATTTAGTATTCTTCGAAGTCTTAACTTGCTAATTTAGCTTTTGGACAATGTTTCTTTAGGTAAAGAAGCCAATAGACCAAGCTAAGTTCAAAATTGCACGAATCGTGAAAAACTTGTCTACGCATAGGATTGAGCATTCCGAAGGTATCAAATTGGACCATTATCATCTATTTAGTGTTCTTCGAAGTCTTAACATGCTAGTTTAGCTTTTAGACAACGTTTCGTTAGGTAAAGAAGCGAATAGACCAAGTTAAGTTCAAAATTGCACGAAACGTGAAAAACTTGTCTATGCATAGTATTGAGCATTCCTAAGGTATCAAATTGGACCGTTATCATCTATTTAGTGTTCTTAGAAGTCTTAACTTGCTAATTTAGCTTTTGGACAATGTTTCTTTAGGTAAAGAAGCCAATAGACCAAGTTAAGTTCAAAATTGCACGAATCGTGAAAAACTTGTCTATGCATAGAATTGATCATTCCGAACGTATCAAATTGGACCATTATCATCTATTTAGTGTTCTTCGAAGTCTTAACATGCTAGTTTAGCTTTTAGACAACGTTTCGGTAGGTAAAGAAGCGAATAGACCAAGTTAAGTTCAAAATTGCACAAAACGTGAAAAACTTGTCTATGCATAGAATTGATCATTCCTAAGGCATCAAATTGGACCGTTATACTCTATTTAGTGTTCTTAGAAGACTTAACTTGCTAGTTTAGCTTTTGGACAATGTTTCGTTAGGTAAAGAAGCCAATAGACCAAGTTAAGTTCGAAATTGCATGAAACGTGAAAAACTTGTCTATGCATAGCATTGAGCATTCCTAAGGCATCAAATTGGACTATTATACTCTATTTAGTTTTCTTAGAAGACTTAACTTGCTAGTTTGGCTTTTGGACAACATTTCGTTAGGTAAAGAAGCCAATAGACCAAGTTAAGTTCAAAATTGCACGAAACGTGAAAAACTTGTCTATGCATAGAATTGAGAATTCTTAAGGCATCAAAGTGGACTGTTATACTCTATTTAGTGTTCTTCGAAGTCTTAACTTTCTAGTTTAGCTTTTGGTCAACGTTTCGTTAGGTAAAGAAGCCAATAGACCAAGTTAAGTTCAAAATTGCACGAAACGTGAAAAATTTGTCTATGCATAGCATTGAGCATTCCTAGGGCATCAAATTGGACCGTTATCATATATTTAGTGTTCTTCGTAGTCTTAAATTGCTAGTTTAGCTTTTGGACAACGTTTCGTTAAGTAAAGAAGCCAATAGATCAAGGTAAGTACAAAATTGCACGAAACGTGAAAAACTTGTCTATGCATAGAATTGAGCATTCCTAAGGCATCAAAGGGGACTGTTATACTCTATTTAGTGTTCTTCGAAGTCTTAACTTGCTAGTTTACCTTTTGGTCAACGTTTCGTTAGGTAAAGAAGCCAATAGACCAAGATAAGTTCAAAATTGCGTTAAACGTGAAAAACTCGTCTATGCACAGAATTGAGCATTCCTGAGGCCTCAAATTTGACCGTTGTACTCTATTTAGTGTTCTTAGAAGTGTTAACTTGCTAGTTTAGCTTTTGGACAACGTTTCGTTAGGTAAAGAAGCCTATAGACCAAGTTAAGTTCAAAATTGCATGAAACGTGAAAAACTTGTCTATGCATAGAATTGAGCTTTCCTAAGGCATCAAAGTGGACTGTTATACTCTATTTAGTGTTCTTAGAAGACTTAACTTGGTAGTTTGGCTTTTGGACAACGTTTCGTTAGGTAAAGAAGCCAATAGACCAAGTTAAGTTCAAAATTGCACGAAACGTGAAAAACTTGTCTAAGCACATAATTGAGCATTCCTAAGGCATCAAAGTGGACTGTTATACTCTATTTAGTGTTCGTCGCAGTCTTAACTTGCTAGTTTAGCTTTTGGACAACATTTCGTTAGGTAAAGAAGCCAATAGACTAAGTTAAGTTCAAAATTACACGAAACGTGAAAAACTTGTCTATGCACAGAATTGAGCATTCCTAAGGCATCAAATTGAACCGTTATACTGTATTTAGTGTTCTTTGAAGACTTAACTTGCTAGTTTAGCTTTTGGACAACTTTTCGTTAGGTAAAGAAGCGAATAGACCAAGTTAAGTTCAAAATTGCACGAAACGTGAAAAATTTGTCTATGCATAGAAGTGAGCATTCCTAAGGCATTAAAGTGGACTCTTATACTCTATTTAGTGTTCTTCGCAGTCTTAACTTGCTAGTTTAGCTTTTGGACAACATTTCGTTAGGTAAAGAAGCTAATAGACTAAGTTATGTTCAAAATTACACCAAACGTGAAAAACTTGTCTATGCACAGAATTGAGCATTCCTAAGGCATCAAATTGAACCGTTATACTCTATTTAGTGTTCTTAGAAGGCTTAGCTTTCTAGTTTAGGTTTTGGCCAACGGTTCGTTAAGTAAAGAAGCCAATAGACCAAGTTAAGTTGAAAATTACACGCAACGTGAAAAACTTCTCTATGCATAGAGTTGAGCAATCCTAAGGCTTCAAATTGGACCGTTATTCTCTATTTAGTGTTCTTAGAAGTCTTCACTTGCTAGTTTAGCTTTTGGACAATGTTTCGTTAGGTAAAGAAGCCAATAGACCAAGTTAAGTTCAAAATTGCACGAAACGTGAAAAACTTGTCTATGCATAGAATTGAGCATTCCTAAGGCATCAAAGTGGACTCTTATACTCCATTTAGTGTTCTTCGCATTCTTAACTTGCTAGTTTAGCTTTTGGACAACATTTCGTTAGGTAAAGAAGCCAATAGACTAAGTTAAGTTCAAAATTACACGAAACGTGAAAAACTTGTCTATGCACAGAATTTAGCGTTCCTAAGGCATCAAATTGAACCGTTATACTGTATTTAGTGTTCTTAGAAGACTTAACTTGCTAGTTTAGCTTTTGGACAACTTTTCGTTAGGTAAAGAAGCGAATAGACCAAGTTAAGTTCAAAATTGCATGAAACGTGAAAAACTTGTCTATGCATAGAATTGAGCATTCCTAAGGCATCAAAGTGCACTCTTATACTCTATTTAGTGTTCTTCGCAGTCTTAACTTGCTAGTTTAGCTTTTGGACAACATTTCGTTAGGTAAAGAAGCCAAAAGACTAAGTTAAGTTAAAAATTACACGAAACGTGAAAAACTTGTCTATGCACAGAATTGAGCATTCCTAAGGCATCAAATTGAACCGTTATACTCTATTTAGTGTTCTTAGAAGACTTATCTTGCTAGTTTAGCTTTTTGGCCAACGGTTCGTTAAGTAAAGAAGCCAATAGACCAAGTTAAGTTGAAAATTACACGCAACGTGAAAAACTTGTCTATGCATAGAGTTGAGCATTCCTAAAACTTCAAATTGGACCGTTATTCTCTATTTAGTGTTCTTAGAAGTCTTCACTTGCTAGTTTAGCTTTTGGACAATGTTTCGTTAGGTAAAGAAGCCAATAGACCAAGTTAAGTTCAAAATTGCACGAAACGTGAAAAACTTGTCTATGCATAGAATTGAGCATTCCTAAGGCATCAAAGTGGACTCTTATACTCTATTTAGTGTTCTTCGCAGTCTTAACATGCTAGTTTAGCTTTTGGACAACATTTCGTTAGGTAAAGAAGCCAATAGACTAAGTTAAGTTCAAAATTACACGAAACGTGAAAAACTTGTCTATGCACAGAATTGAGCATTCCTAAGGCATCAAATTGAACCGTTATACTCTATTTAGTGTTCTTAGAAGACTTAGCTTGCTAGTTTAGGTTTTGGCCAACGGTTCGTTAAGTAAAGAAGCCAATAGACGAAGTTAAGTTGAAAATTACACGCAACGTGAAAAACTTGTCTATGCATAGAGTTGAGCCTTTCTAAGGCTTCAAATTGGACTGTTATTCTCTATTTGGTGTTCTTAGAAGTCTTCACTTGCTAGTTTAAAGAAGCCAATAGACCAAGTTAAGTTCAAAATTGCACGAAACGTGAAAAACTTATCTATGCACAGAATTGAGCATTCCTAAGGCATCAAATTGGACCGTTATACTCTATTTAGTGTTCTTAGAAGACTTAACTTGCTAGTTTAGGTGTTGGACAATTTTTCGTTAGGTAAAGAAGCCAATAGACCAAGTTAAGTTCAAAATTGCACGAAACGTGAAAAACTTGTCTATGCATAGAGTTGAGCATTCCTAAGGCCCCAAATTGGACCGTTATTCTCTATTTAGTGTTCTTAGAAGTCTTCACTTGCTAGTTTAGCTTTTGGACAAAGTTTCGTTAGGTAAAGAAGCCAATAGACCAATTTAAGTTCAAAATTGCACGAAACGTGAAAAACTTGTCTATGCACAGAATTGAGCATTCCTAAGGCATCAAATTGGACCGTTATACTCTATTTAGTGTTCTTAGAAGACTTAACATGCTAGTTTAGCTTTTGGAAAACTTTTCGTTAGGTGAAGAAGCCAATAGACCAAGTTAAGTTCAAAATTGCACGAAACGTGAAAAACTTGTCTAAGCACAGAATTGAGCATTCCTAAGGCATCAAATTGGACCGTTATACTCTATTTAGTGTTCTTAGAAGACTTAACTTGCTAGTTTAGCATTTGGACAACTTTTCGTTAGGTAAAGAAGCCAATAGACCAAGTTAATTCAAAATTGCACGAAACGTGAAAAACTTGTCTATGCATAGCATTGAGCATTCCTAAGGCATTAAATTGGACCGTTATACTCTATTTAGTGTTCTTAGAAGACTTAACTTCCTAGTTTTGCTTTTGGACAACGTTTCGTTAGGTAAAGAAGCCAATAGACCAAGTTAAGTTCAAAATTGTACGAAACGTGAAAAACTTGTCTATGCATAGAATTGAGCATTCCTAAGGTATCAAATTGGACTGTTATCATCTATTTAGTGTTCTTCGAAGTCTTAACTTCCTAGTTTAGCTTTTGGACAACGTTTTGTTAGGTAAAGAAGCCAATAGATCAATTTAAGTTCAAAATTGCATGAAACGTGAAAAACTTGTCTATGCACAGAATTGAGCATTCCTAAGGCATCAAATTGGACCGTTACTCTATTTAGTGTTCTTAGAAGACTTAACTTGCTAGTTTAGCTTTTGGACAACTTTTCGTTAGGTAAAGAAGCCAATAGACCAAGTTAAGTTCAAAATTGCACGAAACGTGAAAAACTTGTCTCTGCACAGAATTGAGCATTCCTAAGGCATCAAATTGGACCGTTATACTTTATTTAGTGTTCTTAGAAGACTTAACTTGCTAGTTTAGCTTTTGGACAACTTTTCGTTAGGTAAAGAAGCCAATAGACCAAGTTAAGTTCAAAATTGCACGAAACGTGAAAAACTTGTATATGCATAGCATTGAGCATTCCTAAGGCAATAAATTGGACCGTTATACTCTATTTAGTGTTCTTAGAAGTGTGAACTTGCTAGTTTAGCTTTTGGACAACGTTTCGTTAGGTAAAGAAGCCTATAGACCAAGTTAAGTTCAAAATTGCACGAAACGTGAAAAACTTGTCTATGCATAGAATTGAGCATTCCTAAGGCCACAAATTGGACCGTTATACTCTATTTAGTGTTCTTAGAAGTCTTAAATTGCTAGTTTAGCTTTTGGACAACGTTTCATTAGGTAAAGAAGCCAATAGACCAAGTTAAGTTCAAAATTGCACGAAACGTGAAAAACTTGTCTATGCACAGAATTGAGCATTCCTAAGGCATCAAATTGGACCGTTACTCTATTTAGTGTTCTTAGAAGACTTAACTTGCTAGTTTAGCTTTTGGACAACTTTTCGTTAGGTAAAGAAGCCAATAGACCAAGTTAAGTTCAAAATTGCACGAAACGTGAAAAACTTGTCTATGCACAGAATTGAGCATTCCTAAGGCATCAAATTGGACCGTTATACTTTATTTAGTGTTCTTAGAAGACTTAACTTGCTAGTTTAGCTTTTGGACAACTTTTCGTTAGGTAAAGAAGCCAATAGACCAAGTTAAGTTCAAAATTGCACGAAACGTGAAAAACTTGTCTATGCATAGCATTGAGCATTCCTAAGGCAATAAATTGGACCGTTATACTCTATTTAGTGTTCTTAGAAGTGTGAACTTGCTAGTTTAGCTTTTGGACAACGTTTCGTTAGGTAAAGAAGCCTATAGACCAAGTTAAGTTCAAAATTGCACGAAACGTGAAAAACTTGTCTATGCATAGAATTGAGCATTCCTAAGGCCACAAATTGGACCGTTATACTCTATTTAGTGTTCTTAGAAGTCTTAAATTGCTAGTTTAGCTTTTGGACAACGTTTCATTAGGTAAAGAAGCCAATAGACCAAGTTAAGTTCAAAATTGCACGAAACGTGAAAAACTCGTCTATGCACAGAATTGAGCATTCCTAAGGCGTCAAATTGCACCGTTATACTCTATTTAGTGTTCTTAAAAGTCTTAACTTGCTAGATTAGCTTTTGGACAACATTTCGTTAGGTAAACAAGCCAATAGACCAAGTTAAGTTCAAAATTGCACGAAACGAGAAAAACTTGTCAACGCAAAGAACTGAGCATTCCTAAGGCATCAAATTGGATAGTTATGCTCTATTTAGTGTTCTACGAAGTTTTGACTTGCTAGTTTAGCTATTGGACATCGTTTCGTTAGGTAAAGAAGCTAATAGACCAAGTGAAGTTCAAAATTGTACGAAACGTGAACAACTTGTCTATGCATAGAATTGAGCATTCCTAAGGTATCAAATTGGATCGTTGTCATCTATTTAGTGTTCTTCGAGGTCTCAAATTGCTAGTTTAGCTTTTGGACAACGTTTCGTTAGGTAAAGAAGCCAATAGACCAAGTTAAGTTCAAAATTGCACGAAAGGAGAAAAACTTGTCAACGTATAGAACTGAGCATTCCTAAGGCATCAAATAGGACCGTTATACTTTATTTAGTGTTCTACGAAGTTTTGACTTGCTACTTTAGCTGTTGGACATCGTTTCTTTAGGTAAAGAAGCCAATAGACCAAGTAAAGTTCAAAATTGCATGAAACGTTAAAAACTTGTCTATGCATAGAATTGAGCATTCCTAAGGCATCAAATTGGACCGTTATACTCTATTTAGTGTTCTTAGAAGTGTTAACTTGCTAGTTTAGCTTTTGGACAACGTTTCGTTTGGTAAAGTAGCCTATATACCAACTTAAGTTCAAAATTGCACGAAACGTGAAAAACTTGTCTATGCATAGAATTGGGCATTCCTAAGGTATCAAATTGGACTGTTATCATCTATTTAGTGTTGTTGGCAGTCTTCACTTCCCATTTTAGCTTTTGGACAACGTTTCGTTAGGTAAAGAAGCCAATAGACCAAGTTAAGTTCAAAACTGCACGAAACGTGAAAAACTTGTCCATGCATAGAATTGAGCATTCCTAAGGGCTCAAATTGGACCGTTATACTCTATTTAGTGTTCTTAGAAGTGTTAACTTGCTAGTTTAGCTTTTGGACAACGTTTCGTTAGGTAAAGAAGCCTATAGACCAAGTTAAGTTCAAAATTGCACGAACCGTGAAAAACTTGTCTATGCATACAATTGAGCATTCCTAAGGCCACAAATTGGACCGTTATACTCTATTTAGTTTTCTTAGAAGTGTTAACTTGCTAGTTTAGCTTTTGGACAACGTTTCGTTAGGTAAAGAAGCCAATAGACCAAGTTAAGTTCAAAATTGCACGAAATGTGAAAAACTTGTCCATGCATAGAATTGAGCATTCCTAAGGCCTCAAATTGGACCGTTATACTCTATTTAGCGCTCTTAGAAGTGTTAACCTGCTAGTTTAGCTTTTGGACAACGTTTCGTTAGGTAAAGAAGCCTATAGACCAAGTTAAGTTCAAAATTGCACGAAACGTGAAAAACTTGTCTATGCATAGAATTGGGCATTCCTAAGGTATCAAATTGGACTGTTATCATCTATTTAGTCTTGTTGGCAGTCTTCACTTGCCATTTTAGCTTTTGGACAACGTTTCGTTAGGTAAAGAAGCCAATAGACCAAGTTAAGTTCAAAATTGCACGAAACGTGAAAAACTTGTCTATGCATAGAATTGGGCATTCCTAAGGTATCAAATTGGACCGTTATCATCTATTTAGTGTTCTTCGTAGTCTTCACTTGTCAGTTTAGCTTTTGGACAATGTTTCGTTAGGTAAAGAAGCCAATAGACCAAGTTAAGTTCAAAATTGCACGAAACGTGAAAAACTTGTCCATGCATAGAATTGAGCATTCCTAAGGCCTCAAATTGGACCGTTATACTCTATTTAGCGCTCTTAGAAGTGTTAACCTGATAGTTTAGCTTTTGGACAACGTTTCGTTAGGTAAAGAAGCCAATAGACTAAGTTATGTTCAAAATTACACCAAACGTGAAAAACTTGTCTATGCACAGAATTGAGCATTCCTAAGGCATCAAATTGAACCGTTATACTCTATGTAGTGTTCTTAGAAGGCTTAGCTTTCTAGTTTAGGTTTTGGCCAACGGTTTGTTAAGTAAAGAAGCCAATAGACCAAGTTAAGTTGAAAATTACACGCAACGTGAAAAACTTGTCTATGCATAGAGTTGAGCAATCCTAAGGCTTCAAATTGGACCGTTATTCTCTATTTAGTGTTCTTAGAAGTCTTCACTTGCTAGTTTAGCTTTTGGACAATGTTTCGTTAGGTAAAGAAGCCAATAGACCAAGTTAAGTTCAAAATTGCATGAAACGTGAAAAACTTGTCTATGCATAGAATTGAGCATTCCTAAGGCATCAAAGTGGACTCTTATACTCTATTTAGTGTTCTTCGCGGTCTTAACTTGCTAGTTTAGCTTTTAGACAACATTTCGTTAGGTAAAGAAGCCAATAGACCAAGTTAAGTTCAAAATTGCATGAAACGTGAAAAACTTGTCTATGCATAGAATTGAGCATTCCTAAGGCATCAAAGTGGACTCTTACACTCTATTTAGTGTTCTTCGCGGTCTTAACTTGCTAGTTTGGCTTTTGGACAACGTTTCGTTAGGTAAAGAAGCCAATAGACCAAGTTAAGTTCAAAATTGCACGAAACGTGAAAAACTTGTCTATGCATAGAATTGAGCATTCCTAAGGTATCAAATTGGACTGTTATCATCTATTTAGTTTTCTTCGAAGTCTTAACTTCCTAGTTTAGCTTTTGGACAACGTTTTGTTAGGTAAAGAAGCCAATAGACCAATTTAAGTTCAAAATTGCATGAAACGTGAAAAACTTGTCTATGCACAGAATTGAGCATTCCTAAGGCATCAAATTGGACCGTTACTCTATTTAGTGTTCTTAGAAGACTTAACTTGCTAGTTTAGCTTTTGGACAACTTTTCGTTAGGTAAAGAAGCCAATAGACCAAGTTAAGTTCAAAATTGCACGAAACGTGAAAAACTTGTCTATGCACAGAATTGAGCATTCCTAAGGCATCAAATTGGACCGTTATACTCTATTTAGTGTTCTTAGAAGACTTAACTTGCTAGTTTAGCTTTTGGACAACTTTTCGTTAGGTAAAGAAGCCAATAGACCAAGTTAAGTTCAAAATTGCACGAAACGTGAAAAACTTGTCTATGCACAGAATTGAGCATTCCTAAGGCATCAAATTGGACCGTTACTCTATTTAGTGTTCTTAGAAGACTTAACTTGCTAGTTTAGCTTTTGGACAACTTTTCGTTAGGTAAAGAAGCCAATAGACCAAGTTCAGTTCAAAATTGCACGAAACGTGAAAAACTTGTCTATGCACAGAATTGAGCATTCCTAAGGCATCAAATTGGACCGTTATACTCTATTTAGTGTTCTTAGAAGACTTAACTTGCTAGTTTAGCTTTTGGACAACTTTTCGTTAGGTAAAGAAGCCAATAGACCAAGTTAAGTTCAAAATTGCACGAAACGTGAAAAACTTGTCTATGCATAGCATTGAGCATTCCTAAGGCAATAAATTGGACCGTTATACTCTATTTAGTGTTCTTAGAAGTGTGAACTTGCTAGTTTAGCTTTTGGACAACGTTTCGTTAGGTAAAGAAGCCTATAGACCAAGTTAAGTTCAAAATTGCACGAAACGTGAAAAACTTGTCTATGCATAGAATTGAGCATTCCTAAGGCCACAAATTGGACCGTTATACTCTATTTAGTGTTCTTAGAAGTCTTAAATTGCTAGTTTAGCTTTTGGACAACGTTTCATTAGGTAAAGAAGCCAATAGACCAAGTTAAGTTCAAAATTGCACGAAACGTGAAAAACTCGTCTATGCACAGAATTGAGCATTCCTAAGGCGTCAAATTGCACCGTTATACTCTATTTAGTGTTCTCAAAAGTCTTAACTTGCTAGATTAGCTTTTGGACAACGTTTCGTTAGGTAAACAAGCCAATAGACCAAGTTAAATTCAAAATTGCACGAAACGAGAAAAACTTGTAAACGCAAAGAACTGAGCATTCCTAAGGCATCAAATTGGACCGTAATACTCTATTTAGTGTTCTTAGAAGACTTAACTTGCTAGTTTAGCTTTTGGAAAACTTTTCGTTAGGTAAAGAAGCCAATAGACCAAGTTAAGTTCAAAATTGCACGAAACGTGAAAAACTTGTCTAAGCACAGAATTGAGCATTTCTAAGGCATCAAATTGGACCGTTATACTCTATTTAGTGTTCTTAGAAGACTTAACTTGCTAGTTTAGCATTTGGACAACTTTTCGTTAGGTAAAGAAAACCAATAGACCAAGTTAATTCAAAATTGCACGAAACGTGAAAAACTTGTCTATGCATAGCATTGAGCATTCCTAAGGCATTAAATTGGACCGTTATACTCTATTTAGTGTTCTTAGAAGACTTAACTTCCTAGTTTGGCTTTTGGACAACGTTTCGTTAGGTAAAGAAGCCAATAGACCAAGTTAAGTTCAAAATTGCACGAAACGTGAAAAACTTGTCTATGCATAGAATTGAGCATTCCTAAGGTATCAAATTGGACTGTTATCATCTATTTAGTTTTCTTCGAAGTCTTAACTTCCTAGTTTAGCTTTTGGACAACGTTTTGTTAGGTAAAGAAGCCAATAGACCAATTTAAGTTCAAAATTGCATGAAACGTGAAAAACTTGTCTATGCACAGAATTGAGCATTCCTAAGGCATCAAATTGGACCGTTACTCTATTTAGTGTTCTTAGAAGACTTAACTTGCTAGTTTAGCTTTTGGACAACTTTTCGTTAGGTAAAGAAGCCAATAGACCAAGTTAAGTTCAAAATTGCACGAAACGTGAAAAACTTGTCTATGCACAGAATTGAGCATTCCTAAGGCATCAAATTGGACCGTTATACTCTATTTAGTGTTCTTAGAAGACTTAACTTGCTAGTTTAGCTTTTGGACAACTTTTCGTTAGGTAAAGAAGCCAATAGACCAAGTTAAGTTCAAAATTGCACGAAACGTGAAAAACTTGTCTATGCACAGAATTGAGCATTCCTAAGGCATCAAATTGGACCGTTACTCTATTTAGTGTTCTTAGAAGACTTAACTTGCTAGTTTAGCTTTTGGACAACTTTTCGTTAGGTAAAGAAGCCAATAGACCAAGTTAAGTTCAAAATTGCACGAAACGTGAAAAACTTGTCTATGCACAGAATTGAGCATTCCTAAGGCATCAAATTGGACCGTTATACTCTATTTAGTGTTCTTAGAAGACTTAACTTGGTAGTTTAGCTTTTGGACAACTTTTCGTTAGGTAAAGAAGCCAATAGACCAAGTTAAGTTCAAAATTGCACGAAACGTGAAAAACTTGTCTATGCATAGAATTGAGCATTCCTAAGGTATCAAATTGGACTGTTATCATCTATTTAGTTTTCTTCGAAGTCTTAACTTCCTAGTTTAGCTTTTGGACAACGTTTTGTTAGGTAAAGAAGCCAATAGACCAAGTTAAGTTCAAAATTGCACGAAACGTGAAAAACTTGTCTATGCACAGAATTGAGCATTCCTAAGGCATCAAATTGGACCGTTATACTCTATTTAGTGTTCTTAGAAGACTTAACTTGCTAGTTTAGCTTTTGGACAACTTTTCGTTAGGTAAAGAAGCCAATAGACCAAGTTAAGTTCAACATTGCACGAAACGTGAAAAACTTGTCTATGCACAGAATTGAGCATTCCTAAGGCATCAAATTGGACCGTTACTCTATTTAGTGTTCTTAGAAGACTTAACTTGCTAGTTTAGCTTTTGGACAACTTTTCGTTAGGTAAAGAAGCCAATAGACCAAGTTAAGTTCAAAATTGCACGAAACGTGAAAAACTTGTCTATGCACAGAATTGAGCATTCCTAAGGCATCAAATTGGACCGTTATACTCTATTTAGTGTTCTTAGAAGACTTAACTTGGTAGTTTAGCTTTTGGACAACTTTTCGTTAGGTAAAGAAGCCAATAGACCAAGTTAAGTTCAAAATTGCACGAAACGTGAAAAACTTGTCTATGCATAGCATTGAGCATTCCTAAGGCAATAAATTGGACCGTTATACTCTATTTAGTGTTCTTAGAAGTGTGAACTTGCTAGTTTAGCTTTTGGACAACGTTTCGTTAGGTAAAGAAGCCTATAGACCAAGTTAAGTTCAAAATTGCACGAAACGTGAAAAACTTGTCTATGCATAGAATTGAGCATTCCCAAGGCCACAAATTGGACCGTTATACTCTATTTAGTGTTCTTAGAAGTCTTAAATTTCTAGTTTAGCTTTTGGACAACGTTTCATTAGGTAAAGAAGCCAATAGACCAAGTTAAGTTCAAAATTGCACGAAACGTGAAAAACTCGTCTATGCACAGAATTGAGCATTCCTAAGGCGTCAAATTGCACCGTTATACTCTATTTAGTGTTCTCCAAAGTCGTAACTTGCTAGATTAGCTTTTGGACAACGTTTCGTTAGGTAAACAAGCCAATAGACCAAGTTAAATTCAAAATTGCACGAAACGAGAAAAACTTGTCAACGCAAAGAACTGAGCATTCCTAAGGCATCAAATTGGATAGTTATGCTCTATTTAGTGTTCTACGAAGTTTTGACTTGCTAGTTTAGCTATTGGACATCCTTTCGTTAGGTAAAGAAGCTAATAGACCAAGTGAAGTTCAAAATTGTACGAAACGTGAACAACTTTCTATGCATAGAATTGAGCATTCCTAAGGTATCAAATTGGATCGTTGTCATCTATTTAGTGTTCTTCGAGGTCTCAAATTGCTAGTTTAGCTTTTGGACAACGTTTCGTTAGGTAAAGAAGCCAATAGACCAAGTTAAGTTCAAAATTGCACGAAAGGAGAAAAACTTGTCAACGTATAGAACTGAGCATTCCTAAGGCATCAAATAGGACCGTTATACTTTATTTAGTGTTCTACGAAGTTTTGACTTGCTACTTTAGCTGTTGGACATCGTTTCTTTAGGTAAAGAAGCCAATAGACCAAGTAAAGTTCAAAATTGCATGAAACGTGAAAAACTTGTCTATGCATAGAATTGAGCATTCCTAAGGCATCAAATTGGATTGTTATACTCTATTTAGTGTTCTTAGAAGTCTTAAATTTCTAGTTTAGCTTTTGGACAACGTTTTGTTAGGTAAAGAAGCCAATAGACCAAGTTAAGTTCAAAATTGCACGAAACGTGAAAAGCTTGTCTATGCATAGAATTGAGCATTCCTAAGGCCTCAAATTGGACCGTTATACTCTATTTAGTGTTCTTAGAAGTGTTAACTTGCTAGTTTAGCTTTTGGACAACGTTTCGTTTGGTAAAGTAGCCTATAGACCAACTTAAGTTCAAAATTGCACGAAACGTGAAAAACTTGTCTATGCATAGAATTGGGCATTCCTAAGGTATCAAATTGGACTGTTATCATCTATTTAGTGTTGTTGGCAGTCTTCACTTGCCATTTTAGCTTTTGGACAACGTTTCGTTAGGTAAAGAAGCCAATAGACCAAGTTAAGTTCAAAATTGCATGAAACGTGAAAAACTTGTCTATGCATAGAATTGAGCATTCCTAAGGCATCAAAGTGGACTCTTATACTCTATTTAGTGTTCTTCGCGGTCTTAACTTGCTAGTTTAGCTTTTAGACAACATTTCGTTAGGTAAAGAAGCCAATAGACCAAGTTAAGTTCAAAATTGCATGAAACGTGAAAAACTTGTCTATGCATAGAATTGAGCATTCCTAAGGCATCAAAGTGGACTCTTATACTCTATTTAGTGTTCTTCGCGGTCTTAACTTGCTAGTTTAGCTTTTGGACAACATTTCGTTAGGTAAAGAAGCCAATAGACTAAGTTAAGTTCAAAATTACACGAAACGTGAAAAACTTGTCTATGCACAGAATTGAGCATTCCTAAGGCATCAAATTGAACCGTTATACTGTATTTAGTGTTCTTAGAAGACTTAACTTGCTAGTTTAGCTTTTGGACAACTTTTCGTTAGGTAAAGAAGCGAATAGACCAAGTTAAGTTCAAAATTGCACGAAACGTGAAAAACTTGTCTATGCATAGAATTGAGCATTCCTAAGGCATCAAAGTGGACTCTTATACTCTATTTAGTGTTCTTCGCAGTCTTAACTTGCTAGTTTAGCTTTTGGACAACATTTCGTTAGGTAAAGAAGCCAATAGACTAAGTTAAGTTCAAAATTACACGAAACGTGAAAAACTTGTCTATGCACAGAATTGAGCATTCCTAAGGCATCAAATTGAACCGTTATACTCTATTTAGTGTTCTTAGAAGACTTATCTTGCTAGTTTAGCTTTTTGGCCAACGGTTCGTTAAGTAAAGAAGCCAATAGACCAAGTTAAGTTGAAAATTACACGCAACGTGAAAAACTTGTCTATGCATAGAGTTGAGCATTCCTAAGGCTTCAAATTGGACCGTTATTCTCTATTTAGTGTTCTTAGAAGTCTTCACTTGCTAGTTTAGCTTTTGGACAATGTTTCGTTAGGTAAAGAAGCCAATAGACCAAGTTAAGTTCAAAATTGCACGAAACGTGAAAAACTTGTCTATGCATAGAATTGAGCATTCCTAAGGCATCAAAGTGGACTCTTATACTCTATTTAGTGTTCTTCGCAGTCTTAACTTGCTAGTTTAGCTTTTGGACAACATTTCGTTAGGTAAAGAAGCCAATAGACTAAGTTAAGTTCAAAATTACACGAAACGTGAAAAACTTGTCTATGCACAGAATTGAGCATTCCTAAGGCATCAAATTGAACCGTTATACTCTATTTAGTGTTCTTAGAAGACTTAGCTTGCTAGTTTAGCTTTTGGCCAACGGTTCGTTAAGTAAAGAAGCCAATAGACCAAGTTAAGTTGAAAATTACACGCAACGTGAAAAACTTGTCTATGCATAGAGTTGAGCCTTTCTAAGGCTTCAAATTGGACTGTTATTCTCTATTTAGTGTTCTTAGAAGTCTTCACTTGCTAGTTTAAAGAAGCCAATAGACCAAGTTAAGTTCAAAATTGCACGAAACGTGAAAAACTTATTTATGCACAGAATTGAGCATTCCTAAGGCATCAAATTGGACCGTAATACTCTATTTAGTGTTCTTAGAAGACTTAACTTGCTAGTTTAGCTTTTGGAAAACTTTTCGTTAGGTAAAGAAGCCAATAGACCAAGTTAAGTTCAAAATTGCACGAAACGTGAAAAACTTGTCTAAGCACAGAATTGAGCATTTCTAAGGCATCAAATTGGACCGTTATACTCTATTTAGTGTTCTTAGAAGACTTAACTTGCTAGTTTAGCATTTGGACAACTTTTCGTTAGGTAAAGAAGCCAATAGACCAAGTTAATTCAAAATTGCACGAAACGTGAAAAACTTGTCTATGCATAGCATTGAGCATTCCTAAGGCATTAAATTGGACCGTTATACTCTATTTAGTGTTCTTAGAAGACTTAGCTTCCTAGTTTGGCTTTTGGACAACGTTTCGTTAGGTAAAGAAGCCAATAGACCAAGTTAAGTTTAAAATTGCACGAAACGTGAAAAACTTGTCTATGCATAGAATTGAGCATTTCTAAGGTATCAAATTGGACTGTTATCATCTATTTAGTTTTCTTCGAAGTCTTAACTTCCTAGTTTAGCTTTTGGACAACGTTTTGTTAGGTAAAGAAGCCAATAGACCAATTTAAGTTCAAAATTGCATGAAACGTGAAAAACTTGTCTATGCACAGAATTGAGCATTCCTAAGGCATCAAATTGGACCGTTACTCTATTTAGTGTTCTTAGAAGACTTAACTTGCTAGTTTAGCTTTTGGACAACTTTTCGTTAGGTAAAGAAGCCAATAGACCAAGTTAAGTTCAAAATTGCACGAAACGTGAAAAACTTGTCTATGCACAGAATTGAGCATTCCTAAGGCATCAAATTGGACCGTTATACTCTATTTAGTGTTCTTAGAAGACTTAACTTGCTAGTTTAGCTTTTGGACAACTTTTCGTTAGGTAAAGAAGCCAATAGACCAAGTTAAGTTCAAAATTGCACGAAACGTGAAAAACTTGTCTATGCACAGAATTGAGCATTCCTAAGGCATCAAATTGGACCGTTACTCTATTTAGTGTTCTTAGAAGACTTAACTTGCTAGTTTAGCTTTTGGACAACTTTTCGTTAGGTAAAGAAGCCAATAGACCAAGTTCAGTTCAAAATTGCACGAAACGTGAAAAACTTGTCTATGCACAGAATTGAGCATTCCTAAGGCATCAAATTGGACCGTTATACTCTATTTAGTGTTCTTAGAAGACTTAACTTGCTAGTTTAGCTTTTGGACAACTTTTCGTTAGGTAAAGAAGCCAATAGACCAAGTTAAGTTCAAAATTGCACGAAACGTGAAAAACTTGTCTATGCATAGCATTGAGCATTCCTAAGGCAATAAATTGGACCGTTATACTCTATTTAGTGTTCTTAGAAGTGTGAACTTGCTAGTTTAGCTTTTGGACAACGTTTCGTTAGGTAAAGAAGCCTATAGACCAAGTTAAGTTCAAAATTGCACGAAACGTGAAAAACTTGTCTATGCATAGAATTGAGCATTCCTAAGGCCACAAATTGGACCGTTATACTCTATTTAGTGTTCTTAGAAGTCTTAAATTGCTAGTTTAGCTTTTGGACAACGTTTCATTAGGTAAAGAAGCCAATAGACCAAGTTAAGTTCAAAATTGCACGAAACGTGAAAAACTCGTCTATGCACAGAATTGAGCATTCCTAAGGCGTCAAATTGCACCGTTATACTCTATTTAGTGTTCTCAAAAGTCTTAACTTGCTAGATTAGCTTTTGGACAACGTTTCGTTAGGTAAACAAGCCAATAGACCAAGTTAAATTCAAAATTGCACGAAACGAGAAAAACTTGTCAACGCAAAGAACTGAGCATTCCTAAGGCATCAAATTGGACCGTAATACTCTATTTAGTGTTCTTAGAAGACTTAACTTGCTAGTTTAGCTTTTGGAAAACTTTTCGTTAGGTAAAGAAGCCAATAGACCAAGTTAAGTTCAAAATTGCACGAAACGTGAAAAACTTGTCTAAGCACAGAATTGAGCATTTCTAAGGCATCAAATTGGACCGTTATACTCTATTTAGTGTTCTTAGAAGACTTAACTTGCTAGTTTAGCATTTGGACAACTTTTCGTTAGGTAAAGAAAACCAATAGACCAAGTTAATTCAAAATTGCACGAAACGTGAAAAACTTGTCTATGCATAGCATTGAGCATTCCTAAGGCATTAAATTGGACCGTTATACTCTATTTAGTGTTCTTAGAAGACTTAACTTCCTAGTTTGGCTTTTGGACAACGTTTCGTTAGGTAAAGAAGCCAATAGACCAAGTTAAGTTCAAAATTGCACGAAACGTGAAAAACTTGTCTATGCATAGAATTGAGCATTCCTAAGGTATCAAATTGGACTGTTATCATCTATTTAGTTTTCTTCGAAGTCTTAACTTCCTAGTTTAGCTTTTGGACAACGTTTTGTTAGGTAAAGAAGCCAATAGACCAATTTAAGTTCAAAATTGCATGAAACGTGAAAAACTTGTCTATGCACAGAATTGAGCATTCCTAAGGCATCAAATTGGACCGTTACTCTATTTAGTGTTCTTAGAAGACTTAACTTGCTAGTTTAGCTTTTGGACAACTTTTCGTTAGGTAAAGAAGCCAATAGACCAAGTTAAGTTCAAAATTGCACGAAACGTGAAAAACTTGTCTATGCACAGAATTGAGCATTCCTAAGGCATCAAATTGGACCGTTATACTCTATTTAGTGTTCTTAGAAGACTTAACTTGCTAGTTTAGCTTTTGGACAACTTTTCGTTAGGTAAAGAAGCCAATAGACCAAGTTAAGTTCAAAATTGCACGAAACGTGAAAAACTTGTCTATGCACAGAATTGAGCATTCCTAAGGCATCAAATTGGACCGTTACTCTATTTAGTGTTCTTAGAAGACTTAACTTGCTAGTTTAGCTTTTGGACAACTTTTCGTTAGGTAAAGAAGCCAATAGACCAAGTTAAGTTCAAAATTGCACGAAACGTGAAAAACTTGTCTATGCACAGAATTGAGCATTCCTAAGGCATCAAATTGGACCGTTATACTCTATTTAGTGTTCTTAGAAGACTTAACTTGGTAGTTTAGCTTTTGGACAACTTTTCGTTAGGTATAGAAGCCAATAGACCAAGTTAAGTTCAAAATTGCACGAAACGTGAAAAACTTGTCTATGCATAGAATTGAGCATTCCTAAGGTATCAAATTGGACTGTTATCATCTATTTAGTTTTCTTCGAAGTCTTAACTTCCTAGTTTAGCTTTTGGACAACGTTTTGTTAGGTAAAGAAGCCAATAGACCAAGTTAAGTTCAAAATTGCACGAAACGTGAAAAACTTGTCTATGCACAGAATTGAGCATTCCTAAGGCATCAAATTGGACCGTTATACTCTATTTAGTGTTCTTAGAAGACTTAACTTGCTAGTTTAGCTTTTGGACAACTTTTCGTTAGGTAAAGAAGCCAATAGACCAAGTTAAGTTCAAAATTGCACGAAACGTGAAAAACTTGTCTATGCACAGAATTGAGCATTCCTAAGGCATCAAATTGGACCGTTACTCTATTTAGTGTTCTTAGAAGACTTAACTTGCTAGTTTAGCTTTTGGACAACTTTTCGTTAGGTAAAGAAGCCAATAGACCAAGTTAAGTTCAAAATTGCACGAAACGTGAAAAACTTGTCTATGCACAGAATTGAGCATTCCTAAGGCATCAAATTGGACCGTTATACTCTATTTAGTGTTCTTAGAAGACTTAACTTGGTAGTTTAGCTTTTGGACAACTTTTCGTTAGGTAAAGAAGCCAATAGACCAAGTTAAGTTCAAAATTGCACGAAACGGGAAAAACTTGTCTATGCATAGCATTGAGCATTCCTAAGGCAATAAATTGGACCGTTATACTCTATTTAGTGTTCTTAGAAGTGTGAACTTGCTAGTTTAGCTTTTGGACAACGTTTCGTTAGGTAAAGAAGCCTATAGACCAAGTTAAGTTCAAAATTGCACGAAACGTGAAAAACTTGTCTATGCATAGAATTGAGCATTCCCAAGGCCACAAATTGGACCGTTATACTCTATTTAGTGTTCTTAGAAGTCTTAAATTTCTAGTTTAGCTTTTGGACAACGTTTCATTAGGTAAAGAAGCCAATAGACCAAGTTAAGTTCAAAATTGCACGAAACGTGAAAAACTCGTCTATGCACAGAATTGAGCATTCCTAAGGCGTCAAATTGCACCGTTATACTCTATTTAGTGTTCTCAAAAGTCTTAACTTGCTAGATTAGCTTTTGGACAACGTTTCGTTAGGTAAACAAGCCAATAGACCAAGTTAAATTCAAAATTGCACGAAACGAGAAAAACTTGTCAACGCAAAGAACTGAGCATTCCTAAGGCATCAAATTGGACCGTAATACTCTATTTAGTGTTCTTAGAAGACTTAACTTGCTAGTTTAGCTTTTGGAAAACTTTTCGTTAGGTAAAGAAGCCAATAGACCAAGTTAAGTTCAAAATTGCACGAAACGTGAAAAACTTGTCTAAGCACAGAATTGAGCATTTCTAAGGCATCAAATTGGACCGTTATACTCTATTTAGTGTTCTTAGAAGACTTAACTTGCTAGTTTAGCATTTGGACAACTTTTCGTTAGGTAAAGAAAACCAATAGACCAAGTTAATTCAAAATTGCACGAAACGTGAAAAACTTGTCTATGCATAGCATTGAGCATTCCTAAGGCATTAAATTGGACCGTTATACTCTATTTAGTGTTCTTAGAAGACTTAACTTCCTAGTTTGGCTTTTGGACAACGTTTCGTTAGGTAAAGAAGCCAATAGACCAAGTTAAGTTCAAAATTGCACGAAACGTGAAAAACTTGTCTATGCATAGAATTGAGCATTCCTAAGGTATCAAATTGGACTGTTATCATCTATTTAGTTTTCTTCGAAGTCTTAACTTCCTAGTTTAGCTTTTGGACAACGTTTTGTTAGGTAAAGAAGCCAATAGACCAATTTAAGTTCAAAATTGCATGAAACGTGAAAAACTTGTCTATGCACAGAATTGAGCATTCCTAAGGCATCAAATTGGACCGTTACTCTATTTAGTGTTCTTAGAAGACTTAACTTGCTAGTTTAGCTTTTGGACAACTTTTCGTTAGGTAAAGAAGCCAATAGACCAAGTTAAGTTCAAAATTGCACGAAACGTGAAAAACTTGTCTATGCACAGAATTGAGCATTCCTAAGGCATCAAATTGGACCGTTATACTCTATTTAGTGTTCTTAGAAGACTTAACTTGCTAGTTTAGCTTTTGGACAACTTTTCGTTAGGTAAGGAGCCAATAGACCAAGTTAAGTTCAAAATTGCACGAAACGTGAAAAACTTGTCTATGCACAGAATTGAGCATTCCTAAGGCATCAAATTGGACCGTTACTCTATTTAGTGTTCTTAGAAGACTTAACTTGCTAGTTTAGCTTTTGGACAACTTTTCGTTAGGTAAAGAAGCCAATAGACCAAGTTAAGTTCAAAATTGCACGAAACGTGAAAAACTTGTCTATGCACAGAATTGAGCATTCCTAAGGCATCAAATTGGACCGTTATACTCTATTTAGTGTTCTTAGAAGACTTAACTTGGTAGTTTAGCTTTTGGACAACTTTTCGTTAGGTATAGAAGCCAATAGACCAAGTTAAGTTCAAAATTGCACGAAACGTGAAAAACTTGTCTATGCATAGAATTGAGCATTCCTAAGGTATCAAATTGGACTGTTATCATCTATTTAGTTTTCTTCGAAGTCTTAACTTCCTAGTTTAGCTTTTGGACAACGTTTTGTTAGGTAAAGAAGCCAATAGACCAAGTTAAGTTCAAAATTGCACGAAACGTGAAAAACTTGTCTATGCACAGAATTGAGCATTCCTAAGGCATCAAATTGGACCGTTATACTCTATTTAGTGTTCTTAGAAGACTTAACTTGCTAGTTTAGCTTTTGGACAACTTTTCGTTAGGTAAAGAAGCCAATAGACCAAGTTAAGTTCAAAATTGCACGAAACGTGAAAAACTTGTCTATGCACAGAATTGAGCATTCCTAAGGCATCAAATTGGACCGTTACTCTATTTAGTGTTCTTAGAAGACTTAACTTGCTAGTTTAGCTTTTGGACAACTTTTCGTTAGGTAAAGAAGCCAATAGACCAAGTTAAGTTCAAAATTGCACGAAACGTGAAAAACTTGTCTATGCACAGAATTGAGCATTCCTAAGGCATCAAATTGGACCGTTATACTCTATTTAGTGTTCTTAGAAGACTTAACTTGGTAGTTTAGCTTTTGGACAACTTTTCGTTAGGTAAAGAAGCCAATAGACCAAGTTAAGTTCAAAATTGCACGAAACGTGAAAAACTTGTCTATGCATAGCATTGAGCATTCCTAAGGCAATAAATTGGACCGTTATACTCTATTTAGTGTTCTTAGAAGTGTGAACTTGCTAGTTTAGCTTTTGGACAACGTTTCGTTAGGTAAAGAAGCCTATAGACCAAGTTAAGTTCAAAATTGCACGAAACGTGAAAAACTTGTCTATGCATAGAATTGAGCATTCCCAAGGCCACAAATTGGACCGTTATACTCTATTTAGTGTTCTTAGAAGTCTTAAATTTCTAGTTTAGCTTTTGGACAACGTTTCATTTGGTAAAGAAGCCAATAGACCAAGTTAAGTTCAAAATTGCACGAAACGTGAAAAACTCGTCTATGCACAGAATTGAGCATTCCTAAGGCGTCAAATTGCACCGTTATACTCTATTTAGTGTTCTCCAAAGTCTTAACTTGCTAGATTAGCTTTTGGACAACGTTTCGTTAGGTAAACAAGCCAATAGACCAAGTTAAATTCAAAATTGCACGAAACGAGAAAAACTTGTCAACGCAAAGAACTGAGCATTCCTAAGGCATCAAATTGGATAGTTATGCTCTATTTAGTGTTCTACGAAGTTTTGACTTGCTAGTTTAGCTATTGGACATCGTTTCGTTAGGTAAAGAAGCTAATAGACCAAGTGAAGTTCAAAATTGTACGAAACGTGAACAACTTTCTATGCATAGAATTGAGCATTCCTAAGGTATCAAATTGGATCGTTGTCATCTATTTAGTGTTCTTCGAGGTCTCAAATTGCTAGTTTAGCTTTTGGACAACGTTTCGTTAGGTAAAGAAGCCAATAGACCAAGTTAAGTTCAAAATTGCACGAAAGGAGAAAAACTTGTCAACGTATAGAACTGAGCATTCCTAAGGCATCAAATAGGACCGTTATACTTTATTTAGTGTTCTACGAAGTTTTGACTTGCTACTTTAGCTGTTGGACATCGTTTCTTTAGGTAAAGAAGCCAATAGACCAAGTAAAGTTCAAAATTGCATGAAACGTGAAAAACTTGTCTATGCATAGAATTGAGCATTCCTAAGGCATCAAATTGGATTGTTATACTCTATTTAGTGTTCTTAGAAGTCTTAAATTTCTAGTTTAGCTTTTGGACAACGTTTTGTTAGGTAAAGAAGCCAATAGACCAAGTTAAGTTCAAAATTGCACGAAACGTGAAAAGCTTGTCTATGCATAGAATTGAGCATTCCTAAGGCCTCAAATTGGACCGTTATACTCTATTTAGTGTTCTTAGATGTGTTAACTTGCTAGTTTAGCTTTTGGACAACGTTTCGTTTGGTAAAGTAGCCTATAGACCAACTTAAGTTCAAAATTGCACGAAACGTGAAAAACTTGTCTATGCATAGAATTGGGCATTCCTAAGGTATCAAATTGGACTGTTATCATCTATTTAGTGTTGTTGGCAGTCTTCACTTGCCATTTTAGCTTTTGGACAACGTTTCGTTAGGTAAAGAAGCCAATAGACCAAGTTAAGTTCAAAATTGCACGAAACGTGAAAAACTTGTCCATGCATAGAATTGAGCATTCCTAAGGCTTCAAATTGGACCGTTATACTCTATTTAGTGTTCTTAGAAGTGTTAACTGGCTAGTTTAGCTTTTGGACAACGTTTCGTTAGGTAAAGAAGCCTATAGACCAAGTTAAGTTCAAAATTGCACGAACCGTGAAAAACTTGTCTATGCATACAATTGAGCATTCCTAAGGCCACAAATTGGACCGTTATACTCTATTTAGTTTTCTTAGAAGTGTTAACTTGCTAGTTTAGCTTTTGGACAACGTTTCGTTAGGTAAAGAAGCCAATAGACCAAGTTAAGTTCAAAATTGCACGAAATGTGAAAAACTTGTCCATGCATAGAATTGAGCATTCCTAAGGCCTCAAATTGGACCGTTATACTCTATTTAGCGCTCTTAGAAGTGTTAACCTGCTAGTTTAGCTTTTGGACAACGTTTCGTTAGGTAAAGAAGCCTATAGACCAAGTTAAGTTCAAAATTGCACGAAACGTGAAAAACTTGTCTATGCATAGAATTGGGCATTGCTAAGGTATCAAATTGGACTGTTATCATCTATTTAGTGTTTTTGGCAGTCTTCACTTGCCATTTTAGCTTTTGGACAACGTTTCGTTAGGTAAAGAAGCCAATAGACCAAGTTAAGTTCAAAATTGCACGAAACGTGAAAAACTTGTCTATGCATAGAATTGGGCATTCCTAAGGTATCAAATTGGACCGTTATCATCTATTTAGTGTTCTTCGTAGTCTTCACTTGTCAGTTTAGCTTTTGGACAATGTTTCGTTAGATAAAGAAGCCAATAGACCAAGTTAAGTTCAAAATTGCACGAAACGTGAAAAACTTGTCCATGCATAGAATTGAGCATTCCTAAGGCCTCAAATTGGACCGTTATACTCTATTTAGCGCTATTAGAAGTGTTAACCTGCTAGTTTAGCTTTTGGACAACGTTTCGTTAGGTAAAGAAGCCAATAGACCAAGTTAAATTCAAAATTGCACGAAACGTGAAAAACTTGTCCATGCATAGAATTGAGCATTCCTAAGGCCTCAAATTGGACCGTTACACTCTATTTAGTGTTCTTAGAAGTGTTAACTTGCTAGTTTAGCTTTTGGACAACGTTTCGTTAGGTAAAGAAGCCTATAGACCAAGTTAAGTTCAAAATTGCACGAACCGTGAAAAACTTGTCTATGCATACAATTGAGCATTCCTAAGGCCACAAATTGGACCGTTATACTCTATTTAGTTTTCTTAGAAGTGTTAACTTGCTAGTTTAGCTTTTGGACAACGTTTCGTTAGGTAAAGAAGCCAATAGACCAAGTTAAGTTCAAAATTGCACGAAATGTGAAAAACTTGTCCATGCATAGAATTGAGCATTCCTAAGGCCTCAAATTAGACCGTTATACTCTATTTAGCGCTCTTAGAAGTGTTAACCTGCTAGTTTAGCTTTTGGACAACGTTTCGTTAGGTAAAGAAGCCTATAGACCAAGTTAAGTTCAAAATTGCACGAAACGTGAAAAACTTGTCTATGCATAGAATTGGGCATTCCTAAGGTATCAAATTGGACTGTTATCATCTATTTAGTGTTGTTGGCGGTCTTCACTTGCCATTTTAGCTTTTGGACAACGTTTCGTTAGGTAAAGAAGCCAATAGACCAAGTTAAGTTCAAAATTGCACTAAACGTGAAAAACTTGTCTATGCATAGAATTGGGCATTCCTAAGGTATAAAATTGGACCGTTATCATCTATTTAGTGTTCTTCGTAGTCTTCACTTGCCAGTTTAGCTTTTGGACAACGTTTCGTTAGGTAAAGAAGCCAATAGACCAAGTTAAGTTCAAAATTGCACGAAACATGAAAAACTTGTCCATGCATAGAATTGAGCATTCCTAAGGCCTCAAATTGGACCGTTATACTCTATTTAGCGCTCTTAGAAGTGTTAACCTGCTAGTTTAGCTTTTGGACAACGTTTCGTTAGGTAAAGAAGCCTATAGACCAAGTTAAGTTCAAAATTGCACGAAACGTGAAAAACTTGTCTATGCATAGAATTGGGCATTCCTAAGGTATCAAATTGGACTGTTATCATCTATTTAGTGTTGTTGGCAGTCTTCACTTGCCATTTTAGCTTTTGGACAACGTTTCGTTAGGTAAAGAAGCCAATAGACCAAGTTAAGTTCAAAATTGCACGAAACGTGAAAAACTTGTCCATGCATAGAATTGAGCATTCCTAAGGCCTCAAATTGGACCGTTATACTCTATTTAGCGCTCTTAGAAGTGTTAACTTGCTAGTTTAGCTTTTGGACAACGTTTCGTTAGGTAAAGAAGCCAATAGACCAAGTTAAATTCAAAATTGCACGAAACGTGAAAAACTTGTCCATGCATAGAATTGAGCATTCCTAAGGCCTCAAATTGGACCGTTATACTCTATTTAGTGTTCTTAGAAGTGTTAACTTGCTAGTTTAGCTTTTGGACAACGTTTCGTTAGGTAAAGAAGCCTATAGACCAAGTTAAGTTCAAAATTGCACGAACCGTGAAAAACTTGTCTATGCATAGAATTGGGCATTCCTAAGGTATCAAATTGGACCGTTATCATCTATTTAGTGTTCTTCGTAGTCTTCACTTGTCAGTTTAGCTTTTGGACAATGTTTCGTTAGGTAAAGAAGCCAATAGACCAAGTTAAGTTCAAAATTGCACGAAACGTGAAAAACTTGTCCATGCATAGAATTGAGCATTCCTAAGGCCTCAAATTGGACCGTTATACTCTATTTAGTGTTCTTAGAAGTGTTAACTTGCTAGTTTAGCTTTTGGACAACGTTTCGTTAGGTAAAGAAGCCAATAGACCAAGTTAAGTTCAAAATTGCACGAAACGTGAAAAACTTGTCTATGCACAGAATTGAGCATTCGTAAGGCATCAAATTGGACCGTTATACTCTATTTAGTGTTCTTAGAAGACTTAACTTGCTAGTTTAGCTTTTGGACAACGTTTCATCAGGTAAAGAAGCCAATAGACCAAGTTAAGTTCAATATTGCACGAAACGTGAAAAACTTGTCTATGCACAGAATTGAGCATTCCTAAGGCATCAAATTGCACCGTTATACTCTATTTAGTGTTCTTTGAAGTCTTAACTCGCTAGATTAGCTTTTGGACGACGTTTCGTTAAGCAAAGAAGCCAATAGACCAAGTTAAGTTCAAAATTGCACCAAACGAGAAAAACTTGTCAATGCATAGAACTAAGCATTCCTAAGGCATCAAATTGGACCGTTATACTCTATTTAGTGTTCTACGAAGTTTTGACTTGCTAGTTTAGCTGTTGGACATCGTTTCGTTAGGTAAAGAAGCCAATAGACCAAGTGAAGTTCAAAATTGCACAAAACGTGAAAAACTTGTCTATGCATAGGATTGAGAATTCCTAAGGTATCAAATTGGACCATTGTCATCAATTTAGTATTCTTCGAAACCTCAACTTGCGAGTTTAGCTTTTGGACAACGTTTCGTTAGGTAAAGAAGCCAATAGACCAAGTGAAGTTCAAAATTGCACGAAACGAGAAAAACTTTTCAACGCATAGAACTGAGCATTCCTAAGGCATCAAATTGGACCGTCATACTCTATTTAGTGTTCTACGAAGTTTTGACTTGCTAGTTTAGCTGTTGGACATCGTTTCGTTAGGTAAAGAAGCCAATAGACCAAGTTAAGCTCAAAATTGCACGAAAGGTGAAAAACTTGTCTATGCATAGAATTGAGCATTCCTAAGGCCTCAAATTGGACAGTTATACTCTATTTAGTATTATTAGAAGTTTTAACTTGCTAGATATGCTTTTGGACAACGTTTCGTTAGGTAGAGAAGCCTATAAGACCAAGTTAAGTTCAAAATTGCACGAAACGTGAAAAACGTGTCTATGCACAGAATTGAGCATTCATAAGGCATCAAATTGGACCGTTATACTCTATTTAGTGTTCTTAGAAGACTTAACTTGCTAGTTTAGCTTTTGGACAACGTTTCATCAGGTAAAGAAGCCAATAGACCAAGTTAAGTTCAAAATTGCACGAAACGTGAAAAACTTGTCTATGCACAGAATTGAGCATTCCTAAGGCATCAAATTGCACCGTTATACTCTATTTAGTGTTCTTTGAAGTCTTAACTCGCTAGATTAGCTTTTGGACGACGTTTCGTTAAGCAAAGAAGCCAATAGACCAAGTTAAGTTCAAAATTGCACCAAACGAGAAAAACTTGTCAACGCATAGAACTAAGCATTCCTAAGGCATCAAATTGGACCGTTATACTCTATTTAGTGTTCTACGAAGTTTTGACTTGCTAGTTTAGCTGTTGGACATCGTTTCGTTAGGTAAAGAAGCCAATAGACCAAGTGAAGTTCAAAATTGCACAAAACGTGAAAAACTTGTCTATGCATAGGATTGAGAATTCCTAAGGTATCAAATTGGACCATTGTCATCAATTTAGTATTCTTCGAAACCTCAACTTGCGAGTTTAGCTTTTGGACAACGTTTCGTTAGGTAAAGAAGCCAATAGACCAAGTGAAGTTCAAAATTGCACGAAACGAGAAAAACTTTTCAACGCATAGAACTGAGCATTCCTAAGGCATCAAATTGGACCGTCATACTCTATTTAGTGTTCTACGAAGTTTTGACTTGCTAGTTTAGCTGTTGGACATCGTTTCGTTAGGTAAAGAAGCCAATAGACCAAGTTAAGCTCAAAATTGCACGAAACGTGAAAAACTTGTCTATGCACAGAATTGAGCATTCGTAAGGCATCAAGTTGGACCGTTATACTCTATTTAGTGTTCTTAGAATACTTAACTTGCTAGTTTAGCTTTTGGACAACGTTTCGTCAGGTAAAGAAGCCAATAGACCAAGTTAAGTTCAAAATTGCTTGAAACGTGAAAAACTTGTCTATGCACAGAATTGAGCATTCCTAAGGCATCAAATTGCACCGTTATACTCTATTTAGTGTTCTTTGAAGTCTTAACTCGCTAGATTAGCTTTTGGACGACGTTTCGTTAAGCAAAGAAGCCAATAGACCAAGTTAAGTTCAAAATTGCACCAAACGAGAAAAACTTGTCAACGCATAGAACTAAGCATTCCTAAGGCATCAAATTGGACCGTTATACTCTATTTAGTGTTCTACGAAGTTTTGACTTGCTAGTTTAGCTGTTGGACATCGTTTCGTTAGGTAAAGAAGCCAATAGACCAAGTTAAGTTCAAAATTGCACGAAAGGTGAAAAACTTGTCTATGCATAGAATTGAGCATTCCTAAGGCTTCAAATTGGACAGTTATACTCTATTTAGTGTTATTAGAAGTTTTAACTTGCTAGATATGCTTTTGGACAACGTTTCGTTAGGTAGAGAAGCCTATAAGACCAAGTTAAGTTCAAAATTGCACGAAACGTGAAAAACTTGTCTATGCACAGAATTGAGCATTCGTAAGGCATCAAATTGGACCGTTATACTCTATTTAGTGTTCTTAGAAGACTTAACTTGCTAGTTTAGCTTTTGGACAACGTTTCATCAGGTAAAGAAGCCAATAGACCAAGTTAAGTTCAAAATTGCATGAAACGTGAAAAACTTGTCTATGCACAGAATTGAGCATTCCTAAGGCATCAAATTGCACCGTTATACTCTATTTAGTGTTCTTTGAAGTCTTAACTCGCTAGATTAGCTTTTGGACGACGTTTCGTTAAGCAAAGAAGCCAATAGACCAAGTTAAGTTCAAAATTGCACCAAACGAGAAAAACTTGTCAACTCATAGAACTAAGCATTCCTAAGGCATCAAATTGGACCGTTATACTCTATTTAGTGTTCTACGAAGTTTTGACTTGCTAGTTTAGCTGTTGGACATCGTTTCGTTAGGTAAAGAAGCCAATAGACCAAGTGAAGTTCAAAATTGCACAAAACGTGAAAAACTTGTCTATGCATAGGATTGAGAATTCCTAAGGTATCAAATTGGACCATTGTCATCAATTTAGTATTCTTCGAAACCTCAACTTGCGAGTTTAGCTTTTGGACAACGTTTCGTTAGGTAAAGAAGCCAATAGACCAAGTGAAGTTCAAAATTGCACGAAACGAGAAAAACTTTTCAACGCATAGAACTGAGCATTCCTAAGGCATCAAATTGGACCGTCATACTCTATTTAGTGTTCTACGAAGTTTTGACTTGCTAGTTTAGCTGTTGGACATCGTTTCGTTAGGTAAAGAAGCCAATAGACCAAGTTAAGCTCAAAATTGCACGAAAGGTGAAAAACTTGTCTATGCATAGAATTGAGCATTCCTAAGGCCTCAAATTGGACAGTTATACTCTATTTAGCATTATTAGAAGTTTTAACTTGCTAGATTAGCTTTTGGACAACGTTTCGTTAGGTAGAGAAGCCAATAAGACCAAGTTAAGTTCAAAATTGCACGAAACGTGAAAAACTTGTCTATGCACAGAATTGAGCATTCGTAAGGCATCAAGTTGGACCGTTATACTCTATTTAGTGTTCTTAGAAGACTTAACTTGCTAGTTTAGCTTTTGGACAACGTTTCGTCAGGTAAAGAAGCCAATAGACCAAGTTAAGTTCAAAATTGCATGAAACGTGAAAAACTTGTCTATGCACAGAATTGAGCATTCCTAAGGCATCAAATTGCACCGTTATACTCTATTTAGTGTTCTTTGAAGTCTTAACTCGCTAGATTAGCTTTTGGACGACGTTTCGTTAAGCAAAGAAGCCAATAGACCAAGTTAAGTTCAAAATTGCACCAAACGAGAAAAACTTGTCAACGCATAGAACTAAGCATTCCTAAGGCATCAAATTGGACCGTTATACTCTATTTAGTGTTCTACGAAGTTTTGACTTGCTAGTTTAGCTGTTGGACATCGTTTCGTTAGGTAAAGAAGCCAATAGACCAAGTTAAGTTCAAAATTGCACGAAAGGTGAAAAACTTGTCTATGCATAGAATTGAGCATTCCTAAGGCCTCAAATTGGACAGTTATACTCTATTTAGTGTTATTAGAAGTTTTAACTTGCTAGATATGCTTTTGGACAACGTTTCGTTAGGTGGAGAAGCCTATAAGACCAAGTTAAGTTCAAAATTGCACGAAACGTGAAAAACTTGTCTATGCACAGAATTGAGCATTCGTAAGGCATCAAATTGGACCGTTATACTCTATTTAGTGTTCTTAGAAGACTTAACTTGCTAGTTTAGCTTTTGGACAACGTTTCATCAGGTAAAGAAGCCAATAGACCAAGTTAAGTTCAAAATTGCACGAAACGTGAAAAACTTGTCTATGCACAGAATTGAGCATTCCTAAGGCATCAAATTGCACTGTTATACTCTATTTAGTGTTCTTTGAAGTCTTAACTCGCTAGATTAGCTTTTGGACGACGTTTCGTTAAGCAAAGAAGCCAATAGACCAAGTTAAGTTCAAAATTGCACCAAACGAGAAAAACTTGTCAACGCATAGAACTAAGCATTCCTAAGGCATCAAATTGGACCGTTATACTCTATTTAGTGTTCTACGAAGTTTTGACTTGCTAGTTTAGCTGTTGGACATCGTTTCGTTAGGTAAAGAAGCCAATAGACCAAGTGAAGTTCAAAATTGCACAAAACGTGAAAAACTTGTCTATGCATAGGATTGAGAATTCCTAAGGTATCAAATTGGACCATTGTCATCAATTTAGTATTCTTCGAAACCTCAACTTGCGAGTTTAGCTTTTGGACAACGTTTCGTTAGGTAAAGAAGCCAATAGACCAAGTGAAGTTCAAAATTGCACGAAACGAGAAAAACTTTTCAACGCATAGAACTGAGCATTCCTAAGGCATCAAATTGGACCGTCATACTCTATTTAGTGTTCTACGAAGTTTTGACTTGCTAGTTTAGCTGTTGGACATCGTTTCGTTAGGTAAAGAAGCCAATAGACCAAGTTAAGCTCAAAATTGCACGAAAGGTGAAAAACTTGTCTATGCATAGAATTGAGCATTCCTAAGGCCTCAAATTGGACAGTTATACTCTATTTAGTGTTATTAGAAGTTTTAACTTGCTAGATATGCTTTTGGACAACGTTTCGTTAGGTAGAGAAGCCTATAAGACCAAGTTAAGTTCAAAATTGCACGAAACGTGAAAAACTTGTCTATGCACAGAATTGAGCATTCGTAAGGCATCAAATTGGACCGTTATACTCTATTTAGTGTTCTTAGAAGACTTAACTTGCTAGTTTAGCTTTTGGATAACGTTTCATCAGGTAAAGAAGCCAATAGACCAAGTTAAGTTCAAAATTGCACGAAACGTGAAAGACTTGTCTATGCACAGAATTGAGCATTCCTAAGGCATCAAATTGCACCGTTATACTCTATTTAGTGTTCTTTGAAGTCTTAACTCGCTAGATTAGCTTTTGGACGACGTTTCGTTAAGCAAAGAAGCCAATAGACCAAGTTAAGTTCAAAATTGCACCAAACGAGAAAAACTTGTCAACGCATAGAACTAAGCATTCCTAAGGCATCAAATTGGACCGTTATACTCTATTTAGTGTTCTACGAAGTTTTGACTTGCTAGTTTAGCTGTTGGACATCGTTTCGTTAGGTAAAGAAGCCAATAGACCAAGTTAAGTTCAAAATTGCACGAAAGGTGAAAAACTTGTCTATGCATAGAATTGAGCATTCCTAAGGCTTCAAATTGGACAGTTATACTCTATTTAGTGTTATTAGAAGTTTTAACTTGCTAGATATGCTTTTGGACAACGTTTCGTTAGGTAGAGAAGCCTATAAGACCAAGTTAAGTTCAAAATTGCACGAAACGTGAAAAACTTGTCTATGCACAGAATTGAGCATTCGTAAGGCATCAAATTGGACCGTTATACTCTATTTAGTGTTCTTAGAAGACTTAACTTGCTAGTTTAGCTTTTGGACAACGTTTCATCAGGTAAAGAAGCCAATAGACCAAGTTAAGTTCAAAATTGCACGAAACGTGAAAAACTTGTCTATGCACAGAATTGAGCATTCCTAAGGCATCAAATTGCACCGTTATACTCTATTTAGTGTTCTTTGAAGTCTTAACTCGCTAGATTAGCTTTTGGACGACGTTTCGTTAAGCAAAGAAGCCAATAGACCAAGTTAAGTTCAAAATTGCACCAAACGAGAAAAACTTGTCAACGCATAGAACTAAGCATTCCTAAGGCATCAAATTGGACCGTTATACTCTATTTAGTGTTCTACGAAGTTTTGACTTGCTAGTTTAGCTGTTGGACATCGTTTCGTTAGGTAAAGAAGCCAATAGACCAAGTTAAGTTCAAAATTGCACGAAAGGTGAAAAACTTGTCTATGCATAGAATTGAGCATTCCTAAGGCTTCAAATTGGACAGTTATACTCTATTTAGTGTTATTAGAAGTTTTAACTTGCTAGATATGCTTTTGGACAACGTTTCGTTAGGTAGAGAAGCCTATAAGACCAAGTTAAGTTCAAAATTGCACGAAACGTGAAAAACTTGTCTATGCACAGAATTGAGCATTCGTAAGGCATCAAATTGGACCGTTATACTCTATTTAGTGTTCTTAGAAGACTTAACTTGCTAGTTTAGCTTTTGGACAACGTTTCATCAGGTAAAGAAGCCAATAGACCAAGTTAAGTTCAAAATTGCACGAAACGTGAAAAACTTGTCTATGCACAGAATTGAGCATTCCTAAGGCATCAAATTGCACCGTTATACTCTATTTAGTGTTCTTTGAAGTCTTAACTCGCTAGATTAGCTTTTGGACGACGTTTCGTTAAGCAAAGAAGCCAATAGACCAAGTTAAGTTCAAAATTGCACCAAACGAGAAAAACTTGTCAACTCATAGAACTAAGCATTCCTAAGGCATCAAATTGGACCGTTATACTCTATTTAGTGTTCTACGAAGTTTTGACTTGCTAGTTTAGCTGTTGGACATCGTTTCGTTAGGTAAAGAAGCCAATAGACCAAGTGAAGTTCAAAATTGCACAAAACGTGAAAAACTTGTCTATGCATAGGATTGAGAATTCCTAAGGTATCAAATTGGACCATTGTCATCAATTTAGTATTCTTCGAAACCTCAACTTGCGAGTTTAGCTTTTGGACAACGTTTCGTTAGGTAAAGAAGCCAATAGACCAAGTGAAGTTCAAAATTGCACGAAACGAGAAAAACTTTTCAACGCATAGAACTGAGCATTCCTAAGGCATCAAATTGGACCGTCATACTCTATTTAGTGTTCTACGAAGTTTAGACTTGCTAGTTTAGCTGTTGGACATCGTTTCGTTAGGTAAAGAAGCCAATAGACCAAGTTAAGCTCAAAATTGCACGAAAGGTGAAAAACTTGTCTATGCATAGAATTGAGCATTCCTAAGGCCTCAAATTGGACAATTATACTCTATTTAGTGTTATTAGAAGTTTTAACTTGCTAGATTAGCTTTTGGACAACGTTTCGTTAGGTAGAGAAGCCTATAAGACCAAGTTAAGTTCAAAATTGCACGAAACGTGAAAAACTTGTCTATGCACAGAATTGAGCATTCGTAAGGCATCAAGTTGGACCGTTATACTCTATTTAGTGTTCTTAGAAGACTTAACTTGCTAGTTTAGCTTTTGGACAACGTTTCGTCAGGTAAAGAAGCCAATAGACCAAGTTAAGTTCAAAATTGCATGAAACGTGAAAAACTTGTCTATGCACAGAATTGAGCATTCCTAAGGCATCAAATTGCACCGTTATACTCTATTTAGTGTTCTTTGAAGTCTTAACTCGCTAGATTAGCTTTTGGACGACGTTTCGTTAAGCAAAGAAGCCAATAGACCAAGTTAAGTTCAAAATTGCACCAAACGAGAAAAACTTGTCAACGCATAGAACTAAGCATTCCTAAGGCATCAAATTGGACCGTTATACTCTATTTAGTGTTCTACGAAGTTTTGACTTGCTAGTTTAGCTGTTGGACATCGTTTCGTTAGGTAAAGAAGCCAATAGACCAAGTTAAGTTCAAAATTGCACGAAAGGTGAAAAACTTGTCTATGCATAGAATTGAGCATTCCTAAGGCCTCAAATTGGACAGTTATACTCTATTTAGTGTTATTAGAAGTTTTAACTTGCTAGATATGCTTTTGGACAACGTTTCGTTAGGTGGAGAAGCCTATAAGACCAAGTTAAGTTCAAAATTGCACGAAACGTGAAAAACTTGTCTATGCACAGAATTGAGCATTCGTAAGGCATCAAATTGGACCGTTATACTCTATTTAGTGTTCTTAGAAGACTTAACTTGCTAGTTTAGCTTTTGGACAACGTTTCATCAGGTAAAGAAGCCAATAGACCAAGTTAAGTTCAAAATTGCACGAAACGTGAAAAACTTGTCTATGCACAGAATTGAGCATTCCTAAGGCATCAAATTGCACCGTTATACTCTATTTAGTGTTCTTTGAAGTCTTAACTCGCTAGATTAGCTTTTGGACGACGTTTCGTTAAGCAAAGAAGCCAATAGACCAAGTTAAGTTCAAAATTGCACCAAACGAGAAAAACTTGTCAACGCATAGAACTAAGCATTCCTAAGGCATCAAATTGGACCGTTATACTCTATTTAGTGTTCTAAGAAGTTTTGACTTGCTAGTTTAGCTGTTGGACATCGTTTCGTTAGGTAAAGAAGCCAATAGACCAAGTGAAGTTCAAAATTGCACAAAACGTGAAAAACTTGTCTATGCATAGGATTGAGAATTCCTAAGGTATCAAATTGGACCATTGTCATCAATTTAGTATTCTTCGAAACCTCAACTTGCGAGTTTAGCTTTTGGACAACGTTTCGTTAGGTAAAGAAGCCAATAGACCAAGTGAAGTTCAAAATTGCACGAAACGAGAAAAACTTTTCAACGCATAGAACTGAGCATTCCTAAGGCATCAAATTGGACCGTCATACTCTATTTAGTGTTCTACGAAGTTTTGACTTGCTAGTTTAGCTGTTGGACATCGTTTCGTTAGGTAAAGAAGCCAATAGACCAAGTTAAGCTCAAAATTGCACGAAAGGTGCAAAACTTGTCTATGCATAGAATTGAGCATTCCTAAGGCCTCAAATTGGACAGTTATACTCTATTTAGTGTTATTCGAAGTTTTAACTTGCTAGATATGCTTTTGGACAACGTTTCGTTAGGTAGAGAAGCCTATAAGACCAAGTTAAGTTCAAAATTGCACGAAACGTGAAAAACTTGTCTATGCACAGAATTGAGCATTCGTAAGGCATCAAATTGGACCGTTATACTCTATTTAGTGTTCTTAGAAGACTTAACTTGCTAGTTTAGCTTTTGGATAACGTTTCATCAGGTAAAGAAGCCAATAGACCAAGTTAAGTTCAAAATTGCACGAAACGTGAAAGACTTGTCTATGCACAGAATTGAGCATTCCTAAGGCATCAAATTGCACCGTTATACTCTATTTAGTGTTCTTTGAAGTCTTAACTCGCTAGATTAGCTTTTGGACGACGTTTCGTTAAGCAAAGAAGCCAATAGACCAAGTTAAGTTCAAAATTGCACCAAACGAGAAAAACTTGTCAACGCATAGAACTAAGCATTCCTAAGGCATCAAATTGGACCGTTATACTCTATTTAGTGTTCTACGAAGTTTTGACTTGCTAGTTTAGCTGTTGGACATCGTTTCGTTAGGTAAAGAAGCCAATAGACCAAGTTAAGTTCAAAATTGCACGAAAGGTGAAAAACTTGTCTATGCATAGAATTGAGCATTCCTAAGGCTTCAAATTGGACAGTTATACTCTATTTAGTGTTATTAGAAGTTTTAACTTGCTAGATATGCTTTTGGACAACGTTTCGTTAGGTAGAGAAGCCTATAAGACCAAGTTAAGTTCAAAATTGCACGAAACGTGAAAAACTTGTCTATGCACAGAATTGAGCATTCGTAAGGCATCAAATTGGACCGTTATACTCTATTTAGTGTTCTTAGAAGACTTAACTTGCTAGTTTAGCTTTTGGACAACGTTTCATCAGGTAAAGAAGCCAATAGACCAAGTTAAGTTCAAAATTGCACGAAACGTGAAAAACTTGTCTATGCACAGAATTGAGCATTCCTAAGGCATCAAATTGCACCGTTATACTCTATTTAGTGTTCTTTGAAGTCTTAACTCGCTAGATTAGCTTTTGGACGACGTTTCGTTAAGCAAAGAAGCCAATAGACCAAGTTAAGTTCAAAATTGCACCAAACGAGAAAAACTTGTCAACTCATAGAACTAAGCATTCCTAAGGCATCAAATTGGACCGTTATACTCTATTTAGTGTTCTACGAAGTTTTGACTTGCTAGTTTAGCTGTTGGACATCGTTTCGTTAGGTAAAGAAGCCAATAGACCAAGTGAAGTTCAAAATTGCACAAAACGTGAAAAACTTGTCTATGCATAGGATTGAGAATTCCTAAGGTATCAAATTGGACCATTGTCATCAATTTAGTATTCTTCGAAACCTCAACTTGCGAGTTTAGCTTTTGGACAACGTTTCGTTAGGTAAAGAAGCCAATAGACCAAGTGAAGTTCAAAATTGCACGAAACGAGAAAAACTTTTCAACGCATAGAACTGAGCATTCCTAAGGCATCAAATTGGACCGTCATACTCTATTTAGTGTTCTACGAAGTTTAGACTTGCTAGTTTAGCTGTTGGACATCGTTTCGTTAGGTAAAGAAGCCAATAGACCAAGTTAAGCTCAAAATTGCACGAAAGGTGAAAAACTTGTCTATGCATAGAATTGAGCATTCCTAAGGCCTCAAATTGGACAATTATACTCTATTTAGTGTTATTAGAAGTTTTAACTTGCTAGATTAGCTTTTGGACAACGTTTCGTTAGGTAGAGAAGCCTATAAGACCAAGTTAAGTTCAAAATTGCACGAAACGTGAAAAACTTGTCTATGCACAGAATTGAGCATTCGTAAGGCATCAAGTTGGACCGTTATACTCTATTTAGTGTTCTTAGAAGACTTAACTTGCTAGTTTAGCTTTTGGACAACGTTTCGTCAGGTAAAGAAGCCAATAGACCAAGTTAAGTTCAAAATTGCATGAAACGTGAAAAACTTGTCTATGCACAGAATTGAGCATTCCTAAGGCATCAAATTGCACCGTTATACTCTATTTAGTGTTCTTTGAAGTCTTAACTCGCTAGATTAGCTTTTGGACGACGTTTCGTTAAGCAAAGAAGCCAATAGACCAAGTTAAGTTCAAAATTGCACCAAACGAGAAAAACTTGTCAACGCATAGAACTAAGCATTCCTAAGGCATCAAATTGGACCGTTATACTCTATTTAGTGTTCTACGAAGTTTTGACTTGCTAGTTTAGCTGTTGGACATCGTTTCGTTAGGTAAAGAAGCCAATAGACCAAGTTAAGTTCAAAATTGCACGAAAGGTGAAAAACTTGTCTATGCATAGAATTGAGCATTCCTAAGGCCTCAAATTGGACAGTTATACTCTATTTAGTGTTATTAGAAGTTTTAACTTGCTAGATATGCTTTTGGACAACGTTTCGTTAGGTGGAGAAGCCTATAAGACCAAGTTAAGTTCAAAATTGCACGAAACGTGAAAAACTTGTCTATGCACAGAATTGAGCATTCGTAAGGCATCAAATTGGACCGTTATACTCTATTTAGTGTTCTTAGAAGACTTAACTTGCTAGTTTAGCTTTTGGACAACGTTTCATCAGGTAAAGAAGCCAATAGACCAAGTTAAGTTCAAAATTGCACGAAACGTGAAAAACTTGTCTATGCACAGAATTGAGCATTCCTAAGGCATCAAATTGCACCGTTATACTCTATTTAGTGTTCTTTGAAGTCTTAACTCGCTAGATTAGCTTTTGGACGACGTTTCGTTAAGCAAAGAAGCCAATAGACCAAGTTAAGTTCAAAATTGCACCAAACGAGAAAAACTTGTCAACGCATAGAACTAAGCATTCCTAAGGCATCAAATTGGACCGTTATACTCTATTTAGTGTTCTAAGAAGTTTTGACTTGCTAGTTTAGCTGTTGGACATCGTTTCGTTAGGTAAAGAAGCCAATAGACCAAGTGAAGTTCAAAATTGCACAAAACGTGAAAAACTTGTCTATGCATAGGATTGAGAATTCCTAAGGTATCAAATTGGACCATTGTCATCAATTTAGTATTCTTCGAAACCTCAACTTGCGAGTTTAGCTTTTGGACAACGTTTCGTTAGGTAAAGAAGCCAATAGACCAAGTGAAGTTCAAAATTGCACGAAACGAGAAAAACTTTTCAACGCATAGAACTGAGCATTCCTAAGGCATCAAATTGGACCGTCATACTCTATTTAGTGTTCTACGAAGTTTTGACTTGCTAGTTTAGCTGTTGGACATCGTTTCGTTAGGTAAAGAAGCCAATAGACCAAGTTAAGCTCAAAATTGCACGAAAGGTGCAAAACTTGTCTATGCATAGAATTGAGCATTCCTAAGGCCTCAAATTGGACAGTTATACTCTATTTAGTGTTATTCGAAGTTTTAACTTGCTAGATATGCTTTTGGACAACGTTTCGTTAGGTAGAGAAGCCTATAAGACCAAGTTAAGTTCAAAATTGCACGAAACGTGAAAAACTTGTCTATGCACAGAATTGAGCATTCGTAAGGCATCAAATTGGACCGTTATACTCTATTTAGTGTTCTTAGAAGACTTAACTTGCTAGTTTAGCTTTTGGATAACGTTTCATCAGGTAAAGAAGCCAATAGACCAAGTTAAGTTCAAAATTGCACGAAACGTGAAAGACTTGTCTATGCACAGAATTGAGCATTCCTAAGGCATCAAATTGCACCGTTATACTCTATTTAGTGTTCTTTGAAGTCTTAACTCGCTAGATTAGCTTTTGGACGACGTTTCGTTAAGCAAAGAAGCCAATAGACCAAGTTAAGTTCAAAATTGCACCAAACGAGAAAAACTTGTCAACGCATAGAACTAAGCATTCCTAAGGCATCAAATTGGACCGTTATACTCTATTTAGTGTTCTACGAAGTTTTGACTTGCTAGTTTAGCTGTTGGACATCGTTTCGTTAGGTAAAGAAGCCAATAGACCAAGTGAAGTTCAAAATTGCACAAAACGTGAAAAACTTGTCTATGCATAGGATTGAGAATTCCTAAGGTATCAAATTGGACCATTGTCATCAATTTAGTATTCTTCGAAACCTCAACTTGCGAGTTTAGCTTTTGGACAACGTTTCGTTAGGTAAAGAAGCCAATAGACCAAGTGAAGTTCAAAATTGCACGAAACGAGAAAAACTTTTCAACGCATAGAACTGAGCATTCCTAAGGCATCAAATTGGACCGTCATACTCTATTTAGTGTTCTACGAAGTTTTGACTTGCTAGTTTAGCTGTTGGACATCGTTTCGTTAGGTAAAGAAGCCAATAGACCAAGTTAAGCTCAAAATTGCACGAAAGGTGCAAAACTTGTCTATGCATAGAATTGAGCATTCCTAAGGCCTCAAATTGGACAGTTATACTCTATTTAGTGTTATTCGAAGTTTTAACTTGCTAGATATGCTTTTGGACAACGTTTCGTTAGGTAGAGAAGCCTATAAGACCAAGTTAAGTTCAAAATTGCACG
Source organism: Tripterygium wilfordii (assembly GCF_013401445.1). Lineage (NCBI taxonomy): Eukaryota > Viridiplantae > Streptophyta > Magnoliopsida > Celastrales > Celastraceae > Tripterygium > Tripterygium wilfordii. Next base: position 218,431 of record NW_024056359.1, on the reverse strand, counting down.
AAACGTGAAAAACTTGTCTATGCACAGAATTGAGCATTCGTAAGGCATCAAATTGGACCGTTATACTCTATTTAGTGTTCTTAGAAGACTTAACTTGCTAGTTTAGCTTTTGGATAACGTTTCATCAGGTAAAGAAGCCAATAGACCAAGTTAAGTTCAAAATTGCACGAAACGTGAAAGACTTGTCTATGCACAGAATTGAGCATTCCTAAGGCATCAAATTGCACCGTTATACTCTATTTAGTGTTCTTTGAAGTCTTAACTCGCTAGATTAGCTTTTGGACGACGTTTCGTTAAGCAAAGAAGCCAATAGACCAAGTTAAGTTCAAAATTGCACCAAACGAGAAAAACTTGTCAACGCATAGAACTAAGCATTCCTAAGGCATCAAATTGGACCGTTATACTCTATTTAGTGTTCTACGAAGTTTTGACTTGCTAGTTTAGCTGTTGGACATCGTTTCGTTAGGTAAAGAAGCCAATAGACCAAGTGAAGTTCAAAATTGCACAAAACGTGAAAAACTTGTCTATGCATAGGATTGAGAATTCCTAAGGTATCAAATTGGACCATTGTCATCAATTTAGTATTCTTCGAAACCTCAACTTGCGAGTTTAGCTTTTGTACAACGTTTCGTTAGGTAAAGAAGCCAATAGACCAAGTGAAGTTCAAAATTGCACGAAACGAGAAAAACTTTTCAACGCATAGAACTGAGCATTCCTAAGGCATCAAATTGGACCGTCATACTCTATTTAGCGTTCTACGAAGTTTTGACTTGCTAGTTTAGCTGTTGGACATCGTTTCGTTAGGTAAAGAAGCCAATAGACCAAGTTAAGCTCAAAATTGCACGAAACGTGAAAAACTTGTCTATGCACAGAATTGAGCATTCGTAAGGCATCAAGTTGGACCGTTATACTCTATTTAGTGTTCTTAGAAGACTTAACTTGCTAGTTTAGCTTTTGGACAACGTTTCGTCAGGTAAAGAAGCCAATAGACCAAGTTAAGTTCAAAATTGCACGAAACGTGAAAAACTTGTCTATGCACAGAATTGAGCATTCCTAAGGCATCAAATTGCACCGTTATACTCTATTTAGTGTTCTTTGAAGTCTTAACTCGCTAGATTAGCTTTTGGACGACGTTTCGTTAAGCAAAGAAGCCAATAGACCAAGTTAAGTTCAAAATTGCACCAAACGAGAAAAACTTGTCAACGCATAGAACTAAGCATTCCTAAGGCATCAAATTGGACCGTTATACTCTATTTAGTGTTCTACAAAGTTTTGACTTGCTAGTTTAGCTGTTGGACATCGTTTCGTTAGGTAAAGAAGCCAATAGACCAAGTTAAGTTCAAAATTGCACGAAAGGTGAAAAACTTGTCTATGCATAGAATTGAGCATTCCTAAGGCCTCAAATTGGACAGTTATACTCTATTTAGTGTTATTAGAAGTTTTAACTTGCTAGATATGCTTTTGGACAACGTTTCGTTAGGTGGAGAAGCCTATAAGACCAAGTTAAGTTCAAAATTGCACGAAACGTGAAAAACTTGTCTATGCACAGAATTGAGCATTCGTAAGGCATCAAATTGGACCGTTATACTCTATTTAGTGTTCTTAGAAGACTTAACTTGCTAGTTTAGCTTTTGGACAACGTTTCATCAGGTAAAGAAGCCAATAGACCAAGTTAAGTTCAAAATTGCACGAAACGTGAAAAACTTGTCTATGCACAGAATTGAGCATTCCTAAGGCATCAAATTGCACCGTTATACTCTATTTAGTGTTCTTTGAAGTCTTAACTCCCTAGATTAGCTTTTGGACGACGTTTCGTTAAGCAAAGAAGCCAATAGACCAAGTTAAGTTCAAAATTGCACCAAACGAGAAAAACTTGTCAACGCATAGAACTAAGCATTCCTAAGGCATCAAATTGGACCGTTATACTCTATTTAGTGTTCTAAGAAGTTTTGACTTGCTAGTTTAGCTGTTGGACATCGTTTCGTTAGGTAAAGAAGCCAATAGACCAAGTGAAGTTCAAAATTGCACAAAACGTGAAAAACTTGTCTATGCATAGGATTGAGAATTCCTAAGGTATCAAATTGGACCATTGTCATCAATTTAGTATTCTTCGAAACCTCAACTTGCGAGTTTAGCTTTTGGACAACGTTTCGTTAGGTAAAGAAGCCAATAGACCAAGTGAAGTTCAAAATTGCACGAAACGAGAAAAACTTTTCAACGCATAGAACTGAGCATTCCTAAGGCATCAAATTGGACCGTCATACTCTATTTAGTGTTCTACGAAGTTTTGACTTGCTAGTTTAGCTGTTGGACATCGTTTCGTTAGGTAAAGAAGCCAATAGACCAAGTTAAGCTCAAAATTGCACGAAAGGTGCAAAACTTGTCTATGCATAGAATTGAGCATTCCTAAGGCCTCAAATTGGACAGTTATACTCTATTTAGTGTTATTCGAAGTTTTAACTTGCTAGATATGCTTTTGGACAACGTTTCGTTAGGTAGAGAAGCCTATAAGACCAAGTTAAGTTCAAAATTGCACGAAACGTGAAAAACTTGTCTATGCACAGAATTGAGCATTCGTAAGGCATCAAATTGGACCGTTATACTCTATTTAGTGTTCTTAGAAGACTTAACTTGCTAGTTTAGCTTTTGGATAACGTTTCATCAGGTAAAGAAGCCAATAGACCAAGTTAAGTTCAAAATTGCACGAAACGTGAAAGACTTGTCTATGCACAGAATTGAGCATTCCTAAGGCATCAAATTGCACCGTTATACTCTATTTAGTGTTCTTTGAAGTCTTAACTCGCTAGATTAGCTTTTGGACGACGTTTCGTTAAGCAAAGAAGCCAATAGACCAAGTTAAGTTCAAAATTGCACCAAACGAGAAAAACTTGTCAACGCATAGAACTAAGCATTCCTAAGGCATCAAATTGGACCGTTATACTCTATTTAGTGTTCTACGAAGTTTTGACTTGCTAGTTTAGCTGTTGGACATCGTTTCGTTAGGTAAAGAAGCCAATAGACCAAGTGAAGTTCAAAATTGCACAAAACGTGAAAAACTTGTCTATGCATAGGATTGAGAATTCCTAAGGTATCAAATTGGACCATTGTCATCAATTTAGTATTCTTCGAAACCTCAACTTGCGAGTTTAGCTTTTGGACAACGTTTCGTTAGGTAAAGAAGCCAATAGACCAAGTGAAGTTCAAAATTGCACGAAACGAGAAAAACTTTTCAACGCATAGAACTGAGCATTCCTAAGGCATCAAATTGGACCGTCATACTCTATTTAGTGTTCTACGAAGTTTTGACTTGCTAGTTTAGCTGTTGGACATCGTTTCGTTAGGTAAAGAAGCCAATAGACCAAGTTAAGCTCAAAATTGCACGAAAGGTGCAAAACTTGTCTATGCATAGAATTGAGCATTCCTAAGGCCTCAAATTGGACAGTTATACTCTATTTAGTGTTATTCGAAGTTTTAACTTGCTAGATATGCTTTTGGACAACGTTTCGTTAGGTAGAGAAGCCTATAAGACCAAGTTAAGTTCAAAATTGCACGAAACGTGAAAAACTTGTCTATGCACAGAATTGAGCATTCGTAAGGCATCAAATTGGACCGTTATACTCTATTTGGTGTTCTTAGAAGACTTAACTTGCTAGTTTAGCTTTTGGATAACGTTTCATCAGGTAAAGAAGCCAATAGACCAAGTTAAGTTCAAAATTGCACGAAACGTGAAAGACTTGTCTATGCACAGAATTGAGCATTCCTAAGGCATCAAATTGCACCGTTATACTCTATTTAGTGTTCTTTGAAGTCTTAACTCGCTAGATTAGCTTTTGGACGACGTTTCGTTAAGCAAAGAAGCCAATAGACCAAGTTAAGTTCAAAATTGCACCAAACGAGAAAAACTTGTCAACGCATAGAACTAAGCATTCCTAAGGCATCAAATTGGACCGTTATACTCTATTTAGTGTTCTACGAAGTTTTGACTTGCTAGTTTAGCTGTTGGACATCGTTTCGTTAGGTAAAGAAGCCAATAGACCAAGTGAAGTTCAAAATTGCACAAAACGTGAAAAACTTGTCTATGCATAGGATTGAGAATTCCTAAGGTATCAAATTGGACCATTGTCATCAATTTAGTATTCTTCGAAACCTCAACTTGCGAGTTTAGCTTTTGGACAACGTTTCGTTAGGTAAAGAAGCCAATAGACCAAGTGAAGTTCAAAATTGCACGAAACGAGAAAAACTTTTCAACGCATAGAACTGAGCATTCCTAAGGCATCAAATTGGACCGTCATACTCTATTTAGCGTTCTACGAAGTTTTGACTTGCTAGTTTAGCTGTTGGACATCGTTTCGTTAGGTAAAGAAGCCAATAGACCAAGTTAAGCTCAAAATTGCACGAAACGTGAAAAACTTGTCTATGCACAGAATTGAGCATTCGTAAGGCATCAAGTTGGACCGTTATACTCTATTTAGTGTTCTTAGAAGACTTAACTTGCTAGTTTAGCTTTTGGACAACGTTTCGTCAGGTAAAGAAGCCAATAGACCAAGTTAAGTTCAAAATTGCACGAAACGTGAAAAACTTGTCTATGCACAGAATTGAGCATTCCTAAGGCATCAAATTGCACCGTTATACTCTATTTAGTGTTCTTTGAAGTCTTAACTCGCTAGATTAGCTTTTGGACGACGTTTCGTTAAGCAAAGAAGCCAATAGACCAAGTTAAGTTCAAAATTGCACCAAACGAGAAAAACTTGTCAACGCATAGAACTAAGCATTCCTAAGGCATCAAATTGGACCGTTATACTCTATTTAGTGTTCTACAAAGTTTTGACTTGCTAGTTTAGCTGTTGGACATCGTTTCGTTAGGTAAAGAAGCCAATAGACCAAGTTAAGTTCAAAATTGCACGAAAGGTGAAAAACTTGTCTATGCATAGAATTGAGCATTCCTAAGGCCTCAAATTGGACAGTTATACTCTATTTAGTGTTATTAGAAGTTTTAACTTGCTAGATATGCTTTTGGACAATGTTTCGTTAGGTAGAGAAGCCTATAAGACCAAGTTAAGTTCAAAATTGCACGAAACGTGAAAAACTTGTCTATGCACAGAATTGAGCATTCGTAAGGCATCAAATTGGACCGTTATACTCTATTTAGTGTTCTTAGAAGACTTAACTTGCTAGTTTAGCTTTTGGACAACGTTTCGTCAGGTAAAGAAGCCAATAGACCAAGTTAAGTTCAAAATTGCACGAAACGTGAAAAACTTGTCTATGCACAGAATTGAGCATTCCTAAGGCATCAAATTGCACCGTTATACTCTATTTAGTGTTCTTTGAAGTCTTAACTCGCTAGATTAGCTTTTGGACGACGTTTCGTTAAGCAAAGAAGCCAATAGACCAAGTTAAGTTCAAAATTGCACCAAACGAGAAAAACTTGTCAACGCATAGAACTAAGCATTCCTAAGGCATCAAATTGGACCGTTATACTCTATTTAGTGTTCTACGAAGTTTTGACTTGCTAGTTTAGCTGTTGGACATCGTTTCGTTAGGTAAAGAAGCCAATAGACCAAGTGAAGTTCAAAATTGCACGAAACGAGAAAAACTTTTCAACGCATAGAACTGAGCATTCCTAAGGCATCAAATTGGACCGTCATACTCTATTTAGTGTTCTATGAAGTTTTGACTTGCTAGTTTAGCTGTTGGACATCGTTTCGTTAGGTAAAGAAGCCAATAGACCAAGTTAAGCTCAAAATTGCACGAAACGTGAAAAACTTGTCTATGCACAGAATTGAGCATTCGTAAGGCATCAAGTTGGACCGTTATACTCTATTTAGTGTTCTTAGAAGGCTTAACTTGCTAGTTTAGCTTTTGGACAACGTTTCGTCAGGTAAAGAAGCCAATAGACCAAGTTAAGTTCAAAATTGCACGAAACGTGAAAAACTTGTCTATGCACAGAATTGAGCATTCCTAAGGCATCAAATTGCACCGTTATACTCTATTTAGTGTTCTTTGAAGTCTTAACTCGCTAGATTAGCTTTTGGACGACGTTTCGTTAAGCAAAGAAGCCAATAGACCAAGTTAAGTTCAAAATTGCACCAAACGAGAAAAACTTGTCAACGCATAGAACTAAGCATTCCTAAGGCATCAAATTGGACCGTTATACTCTATTTAGTGTTCTACAAAGTTTTGACTTGCTAGTTTAGCTGTTGGACATCGTTTCGTTAGGTAAAGAAGCCAATAGACCAAGTTAAGTTCAAAATTGCACGAAAGGTGAAAAACTTGTCTATGCATAGAATTGAGCATTCCTAAGGCCTCAAATTGGACAGTTATACTCTATTTAGTGTTATTAGAAGTTTTAACTTGCTAGATATGCTTTTGGACAATGTTTCGTTAGGTAGAGAAGCCTATAAGACCAAGTTAAGTTCAAAATTGCACGAAACGTGAAAAACTTGTCTATGCACAGAATTGAGCATTCGTAAGGCATCAAATTGGACCGTTATACTCTATTTAGTGTTCTTAGAAGACTTAACTTGCTAGTTTAGCTTTTGGACAACGTTTCGTCAGGTAAAGAAGCCAATAGACCAAGTTAAGTTCAAAATTGCACGAAACGTGAAAAACTTGTCTATGCACAGAATTGAGCATTCCTAAGGCATCAAATTGCACCGTTATACTCTATTTAGTGTTCTTTGAAGTCTTAACTCGCTAGATTAGCTTTTGGACGACGTTTCGTTAAGCAAAGAAGCCAATAGACCAAGTTAAGTTCAAAATTGCACCAAACGAGAAAAACTTGTCAACGCATAGAACTAAGCATTCCTAAGGCATCAAATTGGACCGTTATACTCTATTTAGTGTTCTACGAAGTTTTGACTTGCTAGTTTAGCTGTTGGACATCGTTTCGTTAGGTAAAGAAGCCAATAGACCAAGTGAAGTTCAAAATTGCACGAAACGAGAAAAACTTTTCAACGCATAGAACTGAGCATTCCTAAGGCATCAAATTGGACCGTCATACTCTATTTAGTGTTCTATGAAGTTTTGACTTGCTAGTTTAGCTGTTGGACATCGTTTCGTTAGGTAAAGAAGCCAATAGACCAAGTTAAGCTCAAAATTGCACGAAAGGTGAAAAACTTGTCTATGCATAGAATTTAGCATTCCTAAGGCCTCAAATTGGACAGTTATACTCTATTTAGTGTTATTAGAAGTTTTAACTTGCTAGATTAGCTTTTGGACAACGTTTCGTTAGGTAGAGAAGCCTATAAGACCAAGTTAAGTTCAAAATTGCACGAAACGTGAAAAACTTGTCTATGCACAGAATTGAGCATTCGTAAGGCATCAAGTTGGACCGTTATACTCTATTTAGTGTTCTTAGAAGACTTAACTTGCTAGTTTAGCTTTTGGACAACGTTTCGTCAGGTAAAGAAGCCAATAGACCAAGTTAAGTTCAAAATTGCACGAAACGTGAAAAACTTGTCTATGCACAGAATTGAGCATTCCTAAGGCATCAAATTGCACCGTTATACTCTATTTAGTGTTCTTTGAAGTCTTAACTCGCTAGATTAGCTTTTGGACGACGTTTCGTTAAGCAAAGAAGCCAATAGACCAAGTTAAGTTCAAAATTGCACCAAACGAGAAAAACTTGTCAACGCATAGAACTAAGCATTCCTAAGGCATCAAATTGGACCGTTATACTCTATTTAGTGTTCTACGAAGTTTTGACTTGCTAGTTTAGCTGTTGGACATCGTTTCGTTAGGTAAAGAAGCCAATAGACCAAGTTAAGTTCAAAATTGCACGAAAGGTGAAAAACTTGTCTATGCATAGAATTGAGCATTCCTAAGGCCTCAAATTGGACAGTTATACTCTATTTAGTGTTATTAGAAGTTTTAACTTGCTAGATATGCTTTTGGACAACGTTTCGTTAGGTAGAGAAGCCTATAAGACCAAGTTAAGTTCAAAATTGCACGAAACGTGAAAAACTTGTCTATGCACAGAATTGAGCATTCGTAAGGCATCAAATTGGACCGTTATACTCTATTTAGTGTTCTTAGAAGACTTAACTTGCTAGTTTAGCTTTTGGACAACGTTTCATCAGGTAAAGAAGCCAATAGACCAAGTTAAGTTCAAAATTGCACGAAACGTGAAAAACTTGTCTATGCACAGAATTGAGCATTCCTAAGGCATCAAATTGCACCGTTATACTCTATTTAGTGTTCTTTGAAGTCTTAACTTGCTAGATTAGCTTTTGGACGACGTTTCGTTAAGCAAAGAAGCCAATAGACCAAGTTAAGTTCAAAATTGCACCAAACGAGAAAAACTTGTCAACGCATAGAACTAAGCATTCCTAAGGCATCAAATTGGACCGTTATACTCTATTTAGTGTTCTACGAAGTTTTGACTTGCTAGTTTAGCTGTTGGACATCGTTTCGTTAGGTAAAGAAGCCAATAGACCAAGTGAAGTTCAAAATTGCACAAAACGTGAAAAACTTGTCTATGCATAGGATTGAGAATTCCTAAGGTATCAAATTGGACCATTGTCATCAATTTAGTATTCTTCGAAACCTCAACTTGCGAGTTTAGCTTTTGGACAACGTTTCGTTAGGTAAAGAAGCCAATAGACCAAGTGAAGTTCAAAATTGCACGAAACGAGAAAAACTTTTCAACGCATAGAACTGAGCATTCCTAAGGCATCAAATTGGACCGTCATACTCTATTTAGTGTTCTACGAAGTTTTGACTTGCTTGTTTAGCTGTTGGATATCGTTTCGTTAGGTAAAGAAGCCAATAGACCAAGTTAAGCTCAAAATTGCACGAAAGGTGAAAAACTTGTCTATGCATAGAATTGAGCATTCCTAAGGCCTCAAATTGGACAGTTATACTCTATTTAGTGTTATTAGAAGTTTTAACTTGCTAGATTAGCTTTTGGACAACGTTTCGTTAGGTAGAGAAGCCTATAAGACCAAGTTAAGTTCAAAATTGCAAGAAACGTGAAAAACTTGTCTATGCACAGAATTGAGCATTCGTAAGGCATCAAGTTGGACCGTTATACTCTATTTAGTGTTCTTAGAAGACTTAACTTGCTAGTTTAGCTTTTGGACAACGTTTCGTCAGGTAAAGAAGCCAATAGACCAAGTTAAGTTCAAAATTGCACGAAACGTGAAAAACTTGTCTATGCACAGAATTGAGCATTCCTAAGGCATCAAATTGCACCGTTATACTCTATTTAGTGTTCTTTGAAGTCTTAACTCGCTAGATTAGCTTTTGGACGACGTTTCGTTAAGCAAAGAAGCCAATAGACCAAGTTAAGTTCAAAATTGCACCAAACGAGAAAAACTTGTCAACGCATAGAACTAAGCATTCCTAAGGCATCAAATTGGACCGTTATACTCTATTTAGTGTTCTACGAAGTTTTGACTTGCTAGTTTAGCTGTTGGACATCGTTTTGTTAGGTAAAGAAGCCAATAGACCAAGTGAAGTTCAAAATTGCACAAAACGTGAAAAACTTGTCTATGCATAGGATTGAGAATTCCTAAGGTATCAAATTGGACCATTGTCATCAATTTAGTATTCTTCGAAACCTCAACTTGCGAGTTTAGCTTTTGGACAACGTTTCGTTAGGTAAAGAAGCCAATAGACCAAGTGAAGTTCAAAATTGCACGAAACGAGAAAAACTTTTCAACGCATAGAACTGAGCATTCCTAAGGCATCAAATTGGACCGTCATACTCTATTTAGTGTTCTACGAAGTTTTGACTTGCTAGTTTAGCTGTTGGACATCGTTTCGTTAGGTAAAGAAGCCAATAGACCAAGTTAAGCTCAAAATTGCACGAAAGGTGAAAAACTTGTCTATGCATAGAATTGAGCATTCCTAAGGCCTCAAATTGGACAGTTATACTCTATTTAGTGTTATTTGAAGTTTTAACTTGCTAGATTAGCTTTTGGACAACGTTTCGTTAGGTAGAGAAGCCTATAAGACCAAGTTAAGTTCAAAATTGCACGAAACGTGAAAAACTTGTCTATGCACAGAATTGAGCATTCGTAAGGCATCAAGTTGGACCGTTATACTCTATTTAGTGTTCTTAGAAGACTTAACTTGCTAGTTTAGCTTTTGGACAACGTTTCGTCAGGTAAAGAAGCCAATAGACCAAGTTAAGTTCAAAATTGCACGAAACGTGAAAAACTTGTCTATGCACAGAATTGAGCATTCCTAAGGCATCAAATTGCACCGTTATACTCTATTTAGTGTTCTTTGAAGTCTTAACTCGCTAGATTAGCTTTTGGACGACGTTTCGTTAAGCAAAGAAGCCAATAGACCAAGTTAAGTTCAAAATTGCACCAAACGAGAAAAACTTGTCAACGCATAGAACTAAGCATTCCTAAGGCATCAAATTGGACCGTTATACTCTATTTAGTGTTCTACGAAGTTTTGACTTGCTAGTTTAGCTGTTGGACATCGTTTCGTTAGGTAAAGAAGCCAATAGACCAAGTGAAGTTCAAAATTGCACAAAACGTGAAAAACTTGTCTATGCATAGGATTGAGAATTCCTAAGGTATCAAATTGGACCATTGTCATCAATTTAGTATTCTTCGAAACCTCAACTTGCGAGTTTAGCTTTTGGACAACGTTTCGTTAGGTAAAGAAGCCAATAGACCAAGTGAAGTTCAAAATTGCACGAAACGAGAAAAACTTTTCAACGCCTAGAACTGAGCATTCCTAAGGCATCAAATTGGACCGTCATACTCTATTTAGTGTTCTACGAAGTTTTGACTTGCTAGTTTAGCTGTTGGACATCGTTTCGTTAGGTAAAGAAGCCAATAGACCAAGTTAAGCTCAAAATTGCACGAAAGGTGAAAAACTTGTCTATGCATAGAATTGAGCATTCCTAAGGCCTCAAATTGGACAGTTATACTCTATTTAGTGTTATTAGAAGTTTTAACTTGCTAGATTAGCTTTTGGACAACGTTTCGTTAGGTAGAGAAGCCTATAAGACCAAGTTAAGTTCAAAATTGCACGAAACGTGAAAAACTTGTCTATGCACAGAATTGAGCATTCGTAAGGCATCAAGTTGGACCGTTATACTCTATTTAGTGTTCTTAGAAGACTTAACTTGCTAGTTTAGCTTTTGGACAACGTTTCGTCAGGTAAAGAAGCCAATAGACCAAGTTAAGTTCAAAATTGCACGAAACGTGAAAAACTTCTCTATGCACAGAATTGAGCATTCCTAAGGCATCAAATTGCACCGTTATACTCTATTTAGTGTTCTTTGAAGTCTTAACTCGCTAGATTAGCTTTTGGACGACGTTTCGTTAAGCAAAGAAGCCAATAGACCAAGTTAAGTTCAAAATTGCAGCAAACGAGAAAAACTTGTCAACGCATAGAACTAAGCATTCCTAAGGCATCAAATTGGACCGTTATACTCTATTTAGTGTTCTACGAAGTTTTGACTTGCTAGTTTAGCTGTTGGACATCGTTTCGTTAGGTAAAGAAGCCAATAGACCAAGTGAAGTTCAAAATTGCACAAAACGTGAAAAACTTGTCTATGCATAGGATTGAGAATTCCTAAGGTATCAAATTGGACCATTGTCATCTATTTAGTATTCTTTGAAATCTCAACTTGCGAGTTTAGCTTTTGGACAACGTTTCGTTAGGTAAAGAAGCCAATAGACCAAGTGAAGTTCAAAATTGCACGAAACGAGAAAAACTTTTCAACGCATAGAACTGAGCATTCCTAAGGCATCAAATTGGACCGTCATACTCTATTTAGTGTTCTACGAAGTTTTGACTTGCTAGTTTAGCTGTTGGACATCATTTCGTTAGGTAAAGAAGCCAATAGACCAAGTTAAGCTCAAAATTGCACGAAAGGTGAAAAACTTGTCTATGCATAGAATTGAGCATTCCTTAGGCCTCAAATTGCACAGTTATACTCTATTTAGTGTTATTAGAAGTTTTAACTTGCTAGATATGCTTTTGGACAACGTTTCGTTAGGTAGAGAAGCCTATAAGACCAAGTTAAGTTCAAAATTGTACGAAACGTGAAAAACTTGTCTATGCACAGAATTGAGCATTCGTAAGGCATCAAATTGGACCGTTATACTCTATTTAGTGTTCTTAGAAGACTTAACTTGCTAGTTTAGCTTTTGGACAACGTTTCGTCAGGTAAAGAAGCCAATAGACCAAGTTAATTTCAAAATTGCACGAAACGTGAAAAACTTGTCTATGCACAGAATTGAGCATTCCTAAGGCATCAAATTGCACCGTTATACTCTATTTAGTGTTCTTTGAAGTCTTAACTCGCTAGATTAGCTTTTGGACGACGTTTCGTTAAGCAAAGAAGCCAATAGACCAAGTTAAGTTCAAAATTGCACCAAACGAGAAAAACTTGTCAACGCATAGAACTAAGCATTCCTAAGGCATCAAATTGGACCGTTATACTCTATTTAGTGTTCTACGAAGTTTTGACTTGCTAGTTTAGCTGTTGGACATCGTTTCGTTAGGTAAAGAAGCCAATAGACCAAGTTAAGCTCAAAATTGCACGAAAGGTGAAAAACTTGTCTATGCATAGAATTGAGCATTCCTAAGGCCTCAAAATGGACAGTTATACTCTATTTAGTGTTATTAGAAGTTTTAACTTGCTAGATTAGCTTTTGGACAACGTTTCGTTAGGTAAAGAAGCCAATAGACCAAGTGAAGTTCAAAATTGCACGAAACGAGAAAAACTTTTCAACGCATAGAACTGAGCATTCCTAAGGCATCAAATTGGACCGTCATACTCTATTTAGTGTTCTACGAAGTTTTGACTTGCTAGTTTAGCTGTTGGACATCGTTTCGTTAGGTAAAGAAGCCAATAGACCAAGTTAAGCTCAAAATTGCACGAAAGGTGAAAAACTTGTCTATGCATAGAATTGAGCATTCCTAAGGCCTCAAAATGGACAGTTATACTCTATTTAGTGTTATTAGAAGTTTTAACTTGCTAGATTAGCTTTTGGACAACGTTTCGTTAGGTAGAGAAGCCTATAAGACCAAGTTAAGTTCAAAATTGCACGAAACGTGAAAAACTTGTCTATGCATGTAGTTGAGCATTCCTAAGGCCCCAAATTGGACCGTTATTCTCTATTTAGTGTTCTTAGAAGACTTAACTTGCTAGTTTAGCTTTTGGACAATGTTTCGTTATGTAAAGAAGCCAATAGACCAATTTAAGTTCAAAATTGCACGAAACGTGAAAAACTTGTCTATGCACAGAATTGAGCATTCCTAAGGCATCAAATTGGACCGTCATACTCTATTTAGTGTTCTACGAAGTTTTGACTTGCTAGTTTAGCTGTTGGACATCGTTTCGTTAGGTAAAGAAGCCAATAGACCAAGTTAAGCTCAAAATTGCACGAAAGGTGAAAAACTTGTCTATGCATAGAATTGAGCATTCCTAAGGCCTCAAATTGGACAGTTATACTCTATTTAGTGTTATTAGAAGTTTTAACTTGCTAGATTAGCTTTTGGACAACGTTTCGTTAGGTAGAGAAGCCTATAAGACCAAGTTAAGTTCAAAATTGCACGAAACGTGAAAAACTTGTCTATGCACAGAATTGAGCATTCGTAAGGCATCAAGTTGGACCGTTATACTCTATTTAGTGTTCTTAGAAGACTTAACTTGCTAGTTTAGCTTTTGGACAATGTTTCGTTATGTAAAGAAGCCAATAGACCAATTTAAGTTCAAAATTGCACGAAACGTGAAAAACTTGTCTATGCACAGAATTGAGAATTCCTAAGGCATCAAATTGGACCGTTATACTCTATTTAGTGTTCTTAGAAGACTTAACTTGCTAGTTTAGCTTTTGGAGAACTTTTCGTTAGGTAAAGAAGCCAATCGACCAAGTTAAGTTCAAAATTGCACAAAACGTGAACAACTTGTCTATGCACAGAATTGAGAATTCCTAAGGCATCAAATTGGACCGTTATACTCTATTTAGTGTTCTTATAAGTCTTCACTTGCTAGTTTAGCTTCTGGACAACGTTTCGTTAGGCAAAGAAGCCAATAGACCAAGTTAAGTTCAAAATTGCACGAAACGTGAAAAACTTGTCTATGCACAGAATTGAGCATTCGTAAGGCATCAAATTGGACCGTTATACTCTATTTAGGGTTCTAAGAAGACATAACTTGCTAGTTTAGCTTTTGGACAACGTTTCGTTTGGTAAAGAAGCCAATAGACCAAGTTAAGTTCAAAATTGCACAAAACGTGAACAACTTGTCTATGCACAGAATTGAGAATTCCTAAGGCATCAAATTGGACCGTTATACTCTATTTAGTGTTCTTATAAGTCTTCACTTGCTAGTTTAGCTTCTGGACAACGTTTCGTTAGGCAAAGAAGCCAATAGACCAAGTTAAGTTCAAAATTGCACGAAACGTGAAAAACTTGTCTATGCACAGAATTGAGCATTCGTAAGGCATCAAATTTGACCGTTATACTCTATTTAGGGTTCTAAGAAGACATAACTTGCTAGTTTAGCTTTTGGACAACGTTTCGTTTGGTAAAGAAGCCAATAGACCAAGTTAAGTTCAAAATTGCACGAAACGTGAACAACTTGTCTATGCATAGCATTGAGCATTCCTAAGGCATTAAATTGGACCATTATACTCTATTTAGTGTTCTTAGAAGACTTAACTTACTAGTTTGGCTTTTGGACAACGTTTCGTTAGGTAAAGAAGCCAATAGATCAAGTTAAGTTCAAAATTGCACGAAACGTGAAAAACTTGTCTATGCATAGAATTGAGCATTCCTAAGGTATCAAATTAGACTGTTATCATCTATTTAGTGTTCTTCGAAGTGTTAACTTGCTAGTTTAGCCTTTGGACAACGTTTCGTCAGGTAAAGAAGCCAATAGACCAAGTTAAGTTCAAAATTGCACGAAACGTGAAAAACTTGTCTATGCACAGATTTGAGCATTCCTAAGGCATCAAATTGGACCGTTATACTCTATTTAGGGTTCTAAAAAGACTTAACTTGCTAGTTTATCTTTTGGACAACGTTTCGTTAGGTAAAGAAGCCAATAGACCAAGTTAAGTTCAAAATTGCACGAAAAGTGAAAAACTTGTCTATGCACAGAATTGAGCATTCATAAGGCATCAAATTGAACCGTTATACTCTATTTAGGGTTCTAAGAAGACTTAACTTGCTAGTTTAGCTTTTGGACAACGTTTCGTCAGGTAAAGAAGCCGATAGACCAAGTTAAGTTCAAAATTGCACGAAACGTGAAAAACTTGTCTATGCACAGAATTGAGCATTCCTAAGGCATCAAATTGCACCGTTATACTCTATTTAGTGTTCTTTGAAGTCTTAACTCGCTGGATTAGCTTTTGGACGACGTTTCGTTAAGCAAAGAAGCCAATAGACCAAGTTAAGTTCAAAATTGCACCAAACAAGAAAAACTTGTCAACGCATAGAACTAAGCATTCCTAAGGCATCAAATTGGACCGTTATACTCTATTTAGTGTTCTACGAAGTTTTGACTTGCTAGTTTAGCTGTTGGACATCATTTCGTTAGGTAAAGAAGCCAATAGACCAAGTGAAGTTCAAAATTGCACAAAACGTGAAAAACTTGTCTATGCATAGGATTGAGAACTCCTAAGGTATCAAATTGGACCATTGTCATCTATTTAGTATTCTTCGAAGTCACAACTTGCGAGTTTAGCTTTTGGACAACGTTTCGTTAGGTAATGAAGCCAATAGACCAAGTGAAGTTCAAAATTGCACGAAACGAGAAAAACTTTTCAACGCATAGAACTGAGCATTCCTAAGGCATCAAATTGGACCGTCATACTCTATTTAGTGTTCTACGATGTTTTGACTTGCTAGTTTAGCTGTTGGACATCGTTTCGTTAGGTAAAGAAGCCAATAGACCAAGTTAAGTTCAAAATTGTACGAAAGGTGAAAAACTTGTCTATGCATAGAATTGAGCATTCCTAAGGCCTCAAATTGGACAGTTATACTCTATTTAGTGTTATTTGAAGTTTTAACTTGCTAGATTAGCTTTTGGACAACGTTTCGTTAGGTAGAAAAGCCTATAAGACCAAGTTAAGTTCAAAATTGCACGAAACGTGAAAAACTTGTCTATGCACAGAATTGAGCATTCGTAAGGCATCAAATTGGACCGTTATACTCTATTTAGTGTTCTTAGAAGACTTAACTTGCTAGTTTAGCTTTTGGACAACGTTTCGTCAGGTAAAGAAGCCAATAGACCAAGTTAAGTTCAAAATTGCACGAAACGTGAAAAACTTGTCTATGCACAGAATTTAGCATTCCTAAGGCATCAAATTGCACCGTTATACTCTATTTAGTGTTCTTTGAAGTCTTAACTCGCTAGATTAGCTTTTGGACAACGTTTCGTTAAGCAAAGAAGCCAATAGACCAAGTTAAGTTCAAAATTGCACCAAACGAGAAAAACTTGTCAACGCATAGAACTAAGCATTCCTAAGGCATCAAATTGGACCGTTATACTCTATTTAGTGTTCTACGAAGTTTTGACTTGCTAGTTTAGCTGTTGGACATCGTTTCGTTAGGCAAAGAAGCCAATAGACCAAGTGAAGTTCAAAATTGCACAAAACGTGAAAAACTTGTCTATGCATAGGATTGAGAATTCCTAAGGTATCAAATTGGACCATTGTCATCTATTTAGTATTCTTCGAAGTCTCAACTTGCGAGTTTAGCTTTTGGACAACGCTTCGTTAGGTAAAGAAGCCAATAGACCAAGTGAAGTTCAAAATTGCACGAAACGAGAAAAACCTTTCAACGCATAGAACTGAGCATTCCTAAGGCATCAAATTGGACCGTCATACTCTATTTAGTGTTCTACGCAGTTTTGACTTGCTAGTTTAGCTGTTGGACATCGTTTCGTTAGGTAAAGAAGCCAATAGACCAAGTTAAGTTCAAAATTGCACGAAAGGTGAAAAACTTGTCTATGCATAGAATTGAGCATTCCTAAGGCCTCAAATTGGACAGTTATACTCTATTTAGTGTTATTGGAAGTTTTAACTTGCTAGATTAGCTTTTGGACAACGTTTCGTTAGGTAGAGAAGCCTATAAGACCAAGTTAAGTTCAAAATTGCACGAAACGTGAAAAACTTGTCTATGCATATAGTTGAGCATTCCTAAGGCCCCAAATTGGACCGTTATTCTCTATTTAGTGTTTTTAGAAGTCTTCACTTGCTAGTTTAGCTTTTGGACAATGTTTCGTTATGTAAAGAAGCCAATAGACCAATTTAAGTTCAAACTTGCACGAAACGTGAAAAACTTGTCTATGCACAGAATTGAGAATTCCTAAGGCATCAAATTGGACCGTTATACTCTATTTAGTGTTCTTAGAAGACTTAACTTGCTAGTTTAGCTTTTGGAGAACTTTTCGTTAGGTAAAGAAGCCAATAGACCAAGTTAAGTTCAAAATTGCACGAAACGTGAACAACTTGTCTATGCATAGCATTGAGCATTCCTAAGGCATTAAATTAGACCATTATACTCTATTTAGTGTTCTTAGAAGACTTAACTTACTAGTTTGGCTTTTGGACAACGTTTCGTTAGGTAAAGAAGCCAATAGATCAAGTTAAGTTCAAAATTGCACGAAAAGTGAAAAACTTGTCTATGCATAGAATTGAGCAATCCTAAGGTATCAAATTGGACTGTTATCATCTATTTAGTGTTCTACGAAGTCTTAACTTGCTAGTTTAGCTTTTGGACAACGTTTCGTTAGGTAAAGAAGCCAATAGACCAAGTTAAGTTCAAAATTGCACGAAACGTGAAAAACTGGTCTATGCACAGATTTGAGCATTCCTAAGGCATCAAATTGGACCGTTATACTCTATTTAGGGTTCTAAAAACTGTTCTTATAAGTCTTCACTTGCTAGTTTAGCTTCTGGACAACGTTTCGTTTGGTAAAGAAGCCACTAGACCAAGTTAAGTTCAAAATTGCACGAAAGTTGAAAAACTTGTCTATGGATAGCATTGAGCATTCCTAAGGCATCAATTTGGACCGTTATACTCTATTTAGTGTTCTTAGAAGACTTAACTTGCTAGTTTGGCTTTTGGACAACGTTTCGTTAGGTAAAGAAGCCAATAGACCAAGTTAAGTTCAAAATTGCACGAAATGTGAAAAACTTGTCTATGCACAGAATTGAGCATTCCTAAGGCATCAAATTGCACCGTTATACTCTATTTAGTGTTCTTAGAGGTCTTAAATTTCTAGATTATCTTTTGGACAACGTTTCGTTAGGTAAAGAAGCGTATAGACCAAGTTAAGTTCAAAATTGTACGAAACGTGAAAAACTTGTCTATGCATAGAGGTGAGCATTCCTAAGGCCCCAAATTGGACCGTTATTCTCTATTTAGTGTTCTTAGAAGTCTTCACTTTCTAGTTTAGCTTTTGGACAACGTTTCGTTAGGTAAAGAAGCCAATACACCAAGTTAAGTTCAAAATTACACGAAACGTGAAAAACTTGTCTATGCGCAGAATTGAGCATTCCTAAGGCATCAAATTGAACCGTTATACTCTATTTAGTGTTCTTAGAAGACTTAACTTGCTAGTTTAGCTTTTGGACAACTATTCGTTAGGTAAAGAAGCCAATAGACCAAGTTAAGTTTAAAGTTGCACGAAACGTGAAAGCCTTGTCTATGCATAGCGTTGAGCATTCCTAAGGCATCAAATTGGACTGTTATACTCTATTTAGTGCTCTGAGAAGACTTAACTTGCTAGTTTAGCTTTTGGACAACTTTTCGTTAGGTAAAGAAGCCAATAGACCAAGTTAAGTTCAAAATTTCACGAAACGTGAAAAACTCGTCTATGCACAGAATTGAGCATTCCTAAGGCATCAAATTGGACCGTTATACTCTCTTTAGTGTTCTTAGAAGTCTTAACTTGCTAGTTTGGCTTTTGGACAACGTTTCGTTAGGTAAAGAAGCCAATAGACCAAGTTAAGTTCAAAATTGCACGAAACATGAAAAACTTGTCTATGCATAGAATTGAGCATTCCTAAGGCCTCAAATTGGATAGTTATACTCTATTTAGTGTTATTAGAAGTTTTAACTTGCTAGATTAGCTTGTGGACAACGTTTCGTTAGGTAGAGAAGCCTATAAGACCAAGTTAAGTTCAAAATTGCACGAAACGTGAAAAACTTGTCTATGCATATAGTTGAGCATTCCTAAGGCCCCAAATTGGACCGTTATTCTCTATTTAGTGTTTTTAGAAGTCTTCACTTGCTAGTTTAGCTTTCGGACAATGTTTCGTTATGTAAAGAAGCCAATCGACCAATTTAAGTTTAAAATTGCACGAAACGTGAAAAACTTGTCTATGCACAGAATTGAGAATTCCTAAGGCATCAAATTGAACCGTTATACTCTATTTAGTGTTCTTAGAAGACTTAACTTGCTAGTTTAGCTTTTGGAGAACTTTTCGTTAGGTAAAGAAGCCAATAGACCAAGTTAACTTCAAAATTGCACGAAACGTGAACAACTTGTCTATGCATAGCATTGAGCATTCCTAAGGCATTAAATTTGACCATTATACTCTATTTAGTGTTCTTAGAAGACTTAACTTACTAGTTTGGCTTTTGGACAACGTTTCGTTAGGTAGAGAAGCCAACAGATCAAGTTAAGTTCAAAATTGCACGAAACGTGAAAAACTTGTCTATGCATAGAATTGAGCATTCCTAAGGTATCAAATTGGACTTTTATCATCTATTTAGTGTTCTTCGAAGTCTTAACTTGCTAGTTTAGCTTTTGGACAACGTTTCGTTAGGTAAAGAAGCCAATAGACCAAGTTAAGTTCAAAATTGCACGAAACGTGAAAAACTTGTCTATGCACAGAATTGAGCATTCCTAACGCATCAAATTGGACCGTTATACTCTATTTAGGGTTCTAAAAAGACTTAACTTGCTAGTTTAGCTTTTGGACAACGTTTTGTTTGGTAAAGAAGCCAATTGACCAAGTTAAGTTCAAAATTGCACGAAACGTGAAAAACTTTCTATGCATAGCATTGAGAATTCCTAAGGCATCAAATTGGACCGTTATACTCTATTTAGTGTTCTTAGAAGACTTAACTTGCTAGTTTGGCTTTTGGGCAACGTTTTGTTAGGTAAAGAAGGCAATAGACCAAGTTAAGTTCAAAATTACACGACACGTGAAAAACTTTTCTATGCATAGAATTGAGCATTCCTAAGGCATCAAAGTGGACTGTTGTACTCTATTTAGTGTTCTTCGAAGTCTTAACTTTCCAGTTTGGCTATTGGACAACGTTTCGTTAGGTAAAGAAGCCTATAGACCAAGTTAAGTTCAAAATTGCACGAAACGTGAAAAACTTGTCTATGCATAGAGTTGAGCATTCCTAAGGCCCCAAATTGGACCGTTATTCTCTATTTAGTATTCTTATAAGTCTTCACTTGCTAGTTTAGCTTCTGGACAACGTTTCGTTAGGCAAAGAAGCCAATAGACCAAGTTAAGTTCAAAATTGCACGAAACGTGAAAAACTTGTCTATGCACAGAATTGAGCATTCGTAAGGCATCAAATTGGACCGTTATACTCTATTTAGGGTTCTAAGAAGACATAACTTGCTAGTTTAGCTTTTGGACAACGTTTCGTTTGGTAAAGAAGCCAATAGACCAAGTTAAGTTCAAAATTGCACGAAACTTGAAAAACTTGTCTATGGATAGCATTGAGCATTCCTAAGGCATCAATTTGGACCGTTATACTCTATTTAGTGTTCTTAGAAGACTTAACTTGCTAGTTTGCCTTTTGGACAACGTTTCGTTAGGTAAAGAAGCCAATAGACCAAGTTAAGTTCAAAATTGCACGAAACGTGAAAAACTTGTCTATGCATAGAATTGAGCATTCCTAAGGCATCAAATTGCACCGTTATACTCTATTTAGTGTTCTTAGAGGTCTTAAATTTCTAGATTAGCTTTTGGACAACGTTTCGTCAGGTAAAGAAGCGTATAGACCAAGTTAAGTTCAAAATTGTACGAAACGTGAAAAACTTGTCTATGCATAGAGTTGAGCATTCCTAAGGCCCCAAATTGGACCGTTATTCTCTATTTAGTGTTCTTAGAAGTCTTCACTTTCTAGTTTAGCTTTTGGACAACGTTTCGTTAGGTAAAGAAGCCAATACACCAAGTTAAGTTCAAAATTACACGAAACGTGAAAAACTTGTCTATGCACAGAATTGAGCATTCCTAAGGCATCAAATTGAACCGTTATACTCTATTTAGTGTTCTTAGAAGACTTAACTTGCTAGTTTAGCTTTTGGACAACTATTCGTTAGGTAAAGAAGCCAATAGACCAAGTTAAGTTCAAAGTTGCACGAAACGTGAAAGACTTGTCTATGCATAGCGTTGAGCATTCCTAAGGCATCAAATTGGACTGTTATACTCTATTTAGTGTTCTGAGAAGACTTAACTTGCTAGTTTAGCTTTTGGATAACTTTTCGTTAGGTAAAGAAGCCAATAGACCAAGTTAAGTTCAAAATTTCACGAAACGTGAAAAACTTGTCTATGCACAGAATTAAGCATTCCTAAGGCATCAAATTGGACCGTTATACTCTCTTTAGTGTTCTTAGAAGTCTTAACTTGCTAGTTTGGCTTTTGGACAACGTTTCGTTAGGTAAAGAAGCCAATAGACCAAGTTAAGTTCAAAATTGCACGAAACGTGAAAAACTTGTCTATGCATAGAATTGAGCATTCCTAAGGCCTCAAATTGGACAGTTATACTCTACTTAGTGTTATTAGAAGTTTTAACTTGCTAGATTAGCTTTTGGACAACGTTTCGTTAGGTTGAGAAGCCTATAAGACCAAGTTAAGTTCAAAACTGCACGAAACGTGAAAAACTTGTCTATGCATATAGTTGAGCATTCCTAAGGCCCCAAATTGGACCGTTATTCTCTATTTAGTGTTTTTTGAAGTCTTCACTTGCTAGTTTAGCTTTTGGACAATGTTTCGTTATGTAAAGAAGCCAATCGACCAATTTAAGTTCAAAATTGCACGAAACGTGAAAAACTTGTCTATGCACAGAATTGAGAATTCCTAAGGCATCAAATTGGACCGTTATACTCTATTTAGTGTTCTTAGAAGACTTAACTTGCTAGTTTAGCTTTTGGAGAACTTTTCGTTAGGTAAAGAAGCCAATAGACCAAGTTAACTTCAAAATTGCACGAAACGTGAACAACTTGTCTATGCATAGCATTGAGCATTCCTAAGGCATTAAATTGGACCATTATACTCTATTTAGTGTTCTTAGAGGACTTAACTTACTAGTTTGGCTTTTGGACAACGTTTCGTTAGGTAAAGAAGCCAATAGATCAAGTTAAGTTCAAAATTGCACGAAACGTGAAAAACTTGTCTATGCATAGAATTGAGCATTCCTAACGTATCAAATTGGACTTTTATCATCTATTTAGTGTTCTTCGAAGTCTTAACTTGCTAGTTTAGCTTTTGGACAACGTTTCGTTAGGTAAAGAAGCCAATAGATCAAGTTAAGTTCAAAATTGCACGAAACGTGAAAAACTTGTCTATGCACAGAATTGAGCATTCCTAACGCATCAAATTGGACCGTTATACTCTATTTAGGGTTCTAAAAAGACTTAACTTGCTAGTTTAGCTTTTGGACAACGTTTTGTTTGGTAAAGAAGCCAATTGACCAAGTTAAGTTCAAAATTGCACGAAACGTGAAAAACTTTCTATGCATAGCATTGAGAATTCCTAAGGCATAAAATTGGACCGTTATACTCTATTTAGTGTTCTTAGAAGACTTAACTTGCTAGTTTGGCTTTTGGGCAACGTTTTGTTAGGTAAAGAAGGCAATAGACCAAGTTAAGTTCAAAATTACACGACACGTGAAAAACTTTTCTATGCATAGAATTGAGCATTCCTAAGGCATCAAAGTGGACTGTTGTACTCTATTTAGTGTTCTTCGAAGTCTTAACTTTCCAGTTTGGCTATTGGACAACGTTTCGTTAGGTAAAGAAGCCTATAGACCAAGTTAAGTTCAAAATTGCACGAAACGTGAAAAACTTGTCTATGCATAGAGTTGAGCATTCCTAAGGCCCCAAATTGGACCGTTATTCTCTATTTAGTGTTCTTATAAGTCTTCACTTGCTAGTTTAGCTTCTGGACAACGTTTCGTTAGGCAAAGAAGCCAATAGACCAAGTTAAGTTCAAAATTGCACGAAACGTGAAAAACTTGTCTATGCACAGAATTGAGCATTCGTAAGGCATCAAATTGGACCGTTATACTCTATTTAGGGTTCTAAGAAGACATAACTTGCTATTTTAGCTTTTGGACAACGTTTCGTTTGGTAAAGAAGCCAATAGACCAAGTTAAGTTCAAAATTGCACGAAACTTGAAAAACTTGTCTATGGATAGCATTGAGCATTCCTAAGGCATCAATTTGGACCGTTATACTCTATTTAGTGTTCTTAGAAGACTTAACTTGCTAGTTTGGCTTTTGGACAACGTTTCGTTAGGTAAAGAAGCCAATAGACCAAGTTAAGTTCAAAATTGCACGAAACGTGAAAAACTTGTCTATGCACAGAATTGAGCATTCCTAAGGCCCCAAATTGGACCGTTATTCTCTATTTAGTGTTTTTTGAAGTCTTCACTTGCTAGTTTAGCTTTTGGACAACTATTCGTTAGGCAAAGAAGCCACTAGACCAAGTTAAGTTCAAAATTGCACGAAACGTGAAACACTTGTCTATGCATAGCGTTGAGCATTCCTAAGGCATCAAATTGGACTGTTATACTCTATTTAGTGTTCTGAGAAGACTTAACTTGCTAGTTTAGCTTTTGGACAACTTTTCGTTAGGTAAAGAAGCCAATAGACCAAGTTAATTTCAAAATTTCACGAAACGTGAAAAACTTGTCTATGCACATAATTGAGCATTCCTAAGGCATCAAATTGGACCGTTATACTATATTTAGTGTTCTTAGAAGACTTAACTTGCTAGTTTATCTTTTGGACAACTATTCGTTAGGCAAAGAAGCCAATAGACCAAGTTAAGTTCAAAATTGTACGAAACGTGAAAAACTTGTCTATGCATAGAGTTGAGCATTCCTAAGGCCCCAAATTGGACCGTTATTCTCTATTTAGTGTTCTTAGAAGTCTTCACTTTCTAGTTTAGCTTTTGGACAACGTTTCGTTAGGTAAAGAAGCCAATACACCAAGTTAAGTTCAAAATTACACGAAACGTGAAAAACTTGTCAATGCACAGAATTGAGCATTCCTAAGGCATCAATTTGGACCGTTATACTCTATTTAGTGTTCTTAGAAGACTTAACTTGCTAGTTTGGCTTTTGGACAACGTTTCGTTAGGTAAAGAAGCCAATAGACCAAGTTAAGTTCAAAATTGCACGAAACGTGAAAAACTTGTCTATGCACAGAATTGAGCATTCCTAAGACATCAAATTGCACCGTTATACTCTATTTAGTGTTCTTAGAGGTCTTAAATTTCTAGATTAGCTTTTGGACAACGTTTCGTTAGGTAAAGAAGCGTATAGACCAAGTTAAGTTCAAAATTGTACGAAACGTGAAAAACTTGTCTATGCATAGAGGTGAGCATTCCTAAGGCCCCAAATTGGACCGTTATTCTCTATTTAGTGTTCTTAGAAGACTTAACTTGCTAGTTTGGCTTTTGGACAACGTTTCGTTAGGTAAAGAAGCCAATAGACCAAGTTAAGTTTAAAATTGCACGAAACGTGAAAAACTTGTCTATGCACAGAATTGAGCATTCCTAAGGCATCAAATTGCACCGTTATACTCTATTTAGTGTTCTTAGAGGTCTTAAATTTCTAGTTTAGCTTTTGGACAACGTTTCGTTAGGTAAAGAAGCCAATACACCAAGTTAAGTTCAAAATTACACGAAACGTGAAAAACTTGTCTATGCACAGAATTGAGCATTCCTAAGGCATCAAATTGGACCGTTATACTCAATTTAGTGTTCTTAGAAGACTTAACTTGCTAGTTTAGTTTTCGGAGAACTTTTCGTTAGGTAAAGAAGCCAATAGACCAAGTTAACTTCAAAGTTGCACGAAACGTGAAAGACTTGTCTATGCATAGCGTTGAGCATTCCTAAGGCATCAAATTGGACTGTTATACTCTATTTAGTGTTCTGAGAAGACTTAACTTGCTAGTTTAGCTTTTGGACAACTTTTCGTTAGGTAAAGAAGCCAATAGACCAAGTTAAGTTCAAAATTTCACGAAACGTGAAAAACTTGTCTATGCACAGAATTGAGCATTCCTAAGGCATCAAATTGGACCGTTATACTCTATTTAGTGTTCTTAGAAGACTTAACTTGCTAGTTTAGTTTTTGGAGAACTTTTCGTTAGGTAAAGAAGCCAATAGACCAAGTTAACTTCAAAATTGCACGAAACGTGAACAACTTGTCTATGCATAGCATTGAGCATTCCTAAGGCATTAAATTGGACCATTATACTCTATTTAGTGTTCTTAGAAGACTTAACTTACTAGTTTGGCTTTTGGACAACGTTTCGTTAGGTAAAGAAGCCAATAGATCAAGTTAAGTTCAAAATTGCACGAAACGTGAAAAACTTGTCTATGCATAGAATTGAGCATTCCTAAGGTATCAAATTGGACTTTTATCATCTATTTAGTGTTCTTCGAAGTCTTAACTTGCTAGTTTAGCTTTTGGACAACGTTTCGTTAGGTAAAGAAGCCAATAGATCAAGTTAAGTTCAAAATTGCACGAAACGTGAAAAACTTGTCTATGCACAGAATTGAGCATTCCTAACGCATCAAATTGGACCGTTATACTCTATTTAGGGTTCTAAAAAGACTTAACTTGCTAGTTTAGCTTTTGGACAACGTTTGGTTTGGTAAAGAAGCCAATTGACCAAGTTAAGTTCAAAATTGCACGAAACGTGAAAAACTTTCTATGCATAGCATTGAGAATTCCTAAGGCATCAAATTGGACCGTTATACTCTATTTAGTGTTCTTAGAAGACTTAACTTGCTAGTTTGGCTTTTGGGCAACGTTTTGTTAGGTAAAGAAGGCAATAGACCAAGTTAAGTTCAAAATTACACGACACGTGAAAAACTTTTCTATGCATAGAATTGAGCATTCCTAAGGCATCAAAGTGGACTGTTGTACTCTATTTAGTGTTCTTCTAAGTCTTAACTTTCCAGTTTGGCTATTGGACAACGTTTCGTTAGGTAAAGAAGCCTATAGACCAAGTTAAGTTCAAAATTGCACGAAACGTGAAAAACTTGTCTATGCATAGAGTTGAGCATTCCTAAGGCCCCAAATTGGACCGTTATTCTCTATTTAGTGTTCTTATAAGTCTTCACTTGCTAGTTTAGCTTCAGGACAACGTTTACTTAGGCAAAGAAGCCAATAGACCAAGTTAAGTTCAAAATTGCACGAAACGTGAAAAACTTGTCTATGCACAGAATTGAGCATTCGTAAGGCATCAAATTGGACCGTTATACTCTATTTAGGGTTCTAAGAAGACATAACTTGCTAGTTTAGCTTTTGGACAACGTTTCGTTTGGTAAAGAAGCCAATAGACCAAGTTAAGTTCAAAATTGCACAAAACTTGAAAAACTTGTCTATGGATAGCATTGAGCATTCCTAAGGCATCAATTTGGACCGTTATACTCTATTTAGTGTTCTTAGAAGACTTAACTTGCTAGTTTGGCTTTTGGACAACGTTTCGTTAGGTAAAGAAGCCAATAGACCAAGTTAAGTTCAAAATTGCACGAAACGTGAAAAACTTGTCTATGCACAGAATTGAGCATTCCTAAGGCATCAAATTGCACCGTTATACTCTATTTAGTGTTCTTAGAGGTCTTAAATTTCTAGATTAGCTTTTGGACAACGTTTTGTCAGGTAAAGAAGCGTATAGACCAAGTTAAGTTCAAAATTGTATGAAACGTGAAAGACTTGTCTATGCATAGAGTTGAGCATTCCTAAGGCCCCAAATTGGACCGTTATTCTCTATTTAGTGTTCTTCGAAGTCTTCACTTTCTAGTTTAGCTTTTGGACAACGTTTC
This sequence comes from Tripterygium wilfordii, assembly GCF_013401445.1. Taxonomy (NCBI): domain Eukaryota; kingdom Viridiplantae; phylum Streptophyta; class Magnoliopsida; order Celastrales; family Celastraceae; genus Tripterygium; species Tripterygium wilfordii. The sequence goes on along the minus strand of NW_024056359.1, from coordinate 191,411 downwards.
CTTAGGTAAAGAAGCCAATACACCAAGTTAAGTTCAAAATTGCACGAAACGTGAAAAACTTGTCTATGCACAGAATTTAGAATTCCTAAGGCATCAAATTGGACCGTTATACTCTATTTAGTGTTCTTAGAAGACTTAACTTGCTAGTTTAGTTTTTGGAGAACTTTTCGTTAGGTAAAGAAGCCAATAGACCAAGTTAACTTCAAAATTGCACGAAACGTGAACAACTTGTCTATGCATAGCATTGAGCATTCCTAAGGCATTAAATTGGACCATTATACTCTATTTAGTGTTCTTAGAAGACTTAACTTACTAGTTTGGCTTTTGGACAACGTTTCGTTAGGTAAAGAAGCCAATAGATCAAGTTAAGTTCAAAATTGCACGAAACGTGAAAAACTTGTCTATGCATAGAATTGAGCATTCCTAAGGTATCAAATTGGACTTTTATCATCTATTTAGTGTTCTTCGAAGTCTTAACTTGCTAGTTTAGCTTTTGGACAACGTTTCGTTAGGTAAAGAAGCCAATAGATCAAGTTAAGTTCAAAATTGCACGAAACGTGAAAAACTTGTCTATGCACAGAATTGAGCATTCCTAACGCATCAAATTGGACCGTTATACTCTATTTAGGGTTCTAAAAAGACTTAACTTGCTAGTTTAGCTTTTGGACAACGTTTGGTTTGGTAAAGAAGCCAATTGACCAAGTTAAGTTCAAAATTGCACGAAACGTGAAAAACTTTCTATGCATAGCATTGAGAATTCCTAAGGCATCAAAATGGACCGTTATACTCTATTTAGTGTTCTTAGAAGACTTAACTTGCTAGTTTGGCTTTTGGGCAACGTTTTGTTAGGTAAAGAAGGCAATAGACCAAGTTAAGTTCAAAATTACACGACACGTGAAAAACTTTTCTATGCATAGAATTGAGCATTCCTAAGGCATCAAAGTGGACTGTTGTACTCTATTTAGTGTTCTTCTAAGTCTTAACTTTCCAGTTTGGCTATTGGACAACGTTTCGTTAGGTAAAGAAGCCTATAGACCAAGTTAAGTTCAAAATTGCACGAAACGTGAAAAACTTGTCTATGCATAGAGTTGAGCATTCCTAAGGCCCCAAATTGGACCGTTATTCTCTATTTAGTGTTCTTATAAGTCTTCACTTGCTAGTTTAGCTTCTGGACAACGTTTACTTAGGCAAAGAAGCCAATATACCAAGTTAAGTTCAAAATTGCACGAAACGTGAAAAACTTGTCTATGCACAGAATTGAGCATTCGTAAGGCATCAAATTGGACCGTTATACTCTATTTAGGGTTCTAAGAAGACATAACTTGCTAGTTTAGCTTTTGGACAACGTTTCGTTTGGTAAAGAAGCCAATAGACCAAGTTAAGTTCAAAATTGCACAAAACTTGAAAAACTTGTCTATGGATAGCATTGAGCATTCCTAAGGCATCAATTTGGACCGTTATACTCTATTTAGTGTTCTTAGAAGACTTAACTTGCTAGTTTGGCTTTTGGACAACGTTTCGTTAGGTAAAGAAGCCAATAGACCAAGTTAAGTTCAAAATTGCACGAAACGTGAAAAACTTGTCTATGCACAGAATTGAGCATTCCTAAGGCATCAAATTGCACCGTTATACTCTATTTAGTGTTCTTAGAGGTCTTAAATTTCTAGATTAGCTTTTGGACAACGTTTCGTCAGGTAAAGAAGCGTATAGACCAAGTTAAGTTCAAAATTGTATGAAACGTGAAAAACTTGTCTATGCATAGAGTTGAGCATTCCTAAGGCCCCAAATTGGACCGTTATTCTCTATTTAGTGTTCTTCGAAGTCTTCACTTTCTAGTTTAGCTTTTGGACAACGTTTCCTTAGGTAAAGAAGCCAATACACCAAGTTAAGTTCAAAATTGCACGAAACGTGAAAAACTTGTCTATGCACAGAATTGAGAATTCCTAAGGCATCAAATTGGACCGTTATACTCTATTTAGTGTTCTTAGAAGACTTAACTTGCTAGTTTAGTTTTTGGAGAACTTTTCGTTAGGTAAAGAAGCCAATAGACCAAGTTAACTTCAAAATTGCACGAAACGTGAACAACTTGTCTATGCATAGCATTGAGCATTCCTAAGGCATTAAATTGGACCATTATACTCTATTTAGTGTTCTTAGAAGACTTAACTTACTAGTTTGGCTTTTGGACAACGTTTCGTTAGGTAAAGAAGCCAATAGATCAAGTTAAGTTCAAAATTGCACGAAACGTGAAAAACTTGTCTATGCATAGAATTGAGCATTCCTAAGGTATCAAATTGGACTTTTATCATCTATTTAGTGTTCTTCGAAGTCTTAACTTGCTAGTTTAGCTTTTGGACAACATTTCGTTAGGTAAAGAAGCCAATAGATCAAGTTAAGTTCAAAATTGCACGAAACGTGAAAAACTTGTCTATGCACAGAATTGAGCATTCCTAACGCATCAAATTGGACCGTTATACTCTATTTAGAGTTCTAAAAAGACTTAACTTGCTAGTTTAGCTTTTGGACAACGTTTTGTTTGGTAAAGAAGCCAATTGACCAAGTTAAGTTCAAAATTGCACGAAACGTGAAAAACTTTCTATGCATAGCATTGAGAATTCCTAAGGCATCAAATTGGATCGTTATACTCTATTTAGTGTTCTAAGAAGACTTAACTTGCTAGTTTGGCTTTTGGGCAACGTTTTGTTTGGTAAAGATGGCAATAGACCAAGTTAAGTTCAAAATTACACGACACGTGAAAAACTTTTCTATGCATAGAATTGAGCATTCCTAAGGCATCAAAGTGGACTGTTGTACTCTATTTAGTGTTCTTCGAAGTCTTAACTTTCCAGTTTGGCTATTGGACAACGTTTCGTTAGGTAAAGAAGCCTATAGACCAAGTTAAGTTCAAAATTGCACGAAACGTGAAAAACTTGTCTATGCATAGAGTTGAGCATTCCTAAGGCCCCAAATTGGACCGTTATACTCTATTTAGTGTTCTTATAAGTCTTCACTTGCTAGTTTAGCTTCTGGACAACGTTTCGTTAGGCAAAGAAGCCAATAGACCAAGTTAAGTTCAAAATTGCACGAAACGTGAAAAACTTGTCTATGCACAGAATTGAGCATTCGTAAGGCATCAAATTGGACCGTTATAGTCTATTTAGGGTTCTAAGAAGACATAACTTGCTAGTTTAGCTTTTGGGCAACGTTTCGTTTGGTAAAGAAGCCAATAGACCAAGTTAAGTTCAAAATTGCACGAAACTTGAAAAACTTGTCTATGGATAGCATTGAGCATTCCTAAGGCATCAATTTGGACCGTTATACTCTATTTAGTGTTCTTAGAAGACTTAACTTGCTAGTTTGGCTTTTGGACAACGTTTCGTTAGGTAAAGAAGCCAATAGACCAAGTTAAGTTCAAAATTGCACGAAACGTGAAAAACTTGTCTATGCACAGAATTGAGCATTCCTAAGGCATCAAATTGCACCGTTATACTCTATTTAGTGTTCTTAGAGGTCTTAAATTTCTAGATTAGCTTTTGGACAACGTTTCGTCAGGTAAAGAAGCGTATAGACCAAGTTAAGTTCAAAATTCTACGAAACGTTAAAAACTTGTCTATGCATAGAGTTGAGCATTCGTAAGGCCCCAAATTGGACTGTTATCCTCTATTTAGTGTTCTTAGAAGTCTTCACTTTCTAGTTTAGCTTTTGGACAACGTTTCCTTAGGTAAAGAAGCCAATACACCAAGTTAAGTTCAAAATTACACGAAACGTGAAAAACTTGTCTATGCACAGAATTGAGCATTCCTAAGGCATCAAATTGAACCGTTATACTCTCTATTTAGTGTTCTTAGAAGACTTAACTTGCTAGTTTAGCTTTTGGACAACTATTCGTTAGGCAAAGAAGCCAATAGACCAAGTTAAGTTCAAAATTGCACGAAACGTGAAACACTTGTTTATGCATAGCGTTGAGCATTCCTAAGGCATCAAATTGGACTGTTATACTCTATTTAGTGTTCTGAGAAGACTTAACTTGCTAGTTTAGCTTTTGGACAACTTTTCGTTAGGTAAAGAAGCCAATAGACCAAGTTAAGTTCAAAATTTCACGAAACATGAAAAACTTGTCTATGCACAGAATTGAGCATTCCTAAGGCATCAAATTGGACCGTTATACTATATTTAGTGTTCTTAGAAGACTTAACTTGCTAGTTTATCTTTTGGACAACTATTCGTTAGGCAAAGAAGGCAATAGACCAAGTTAAGTTCAAAATTGTACGAAACGTGAAAAACTTGTCTATGCATAGAGTTGAGCATTCCTAAGGCCCCAAATTGGACCGTTATTCTCTATTTAGTGTTCTTAGAAGTCTTCACTTTCTAGTTTAGCTTTTGGACAACGTTTCGTTAGGTAAAGAAGCCAATACACCAAGTTAAGTTCAAAATTACACGAAACGTGAAAAACTTGTCTATGCACAGAATTGAGCATTCCTAAGGCATCAATTTGGACCGTTATACTCTATTTAGTGTTCTTAGAAGACTTAACTTGCTAGTTTGGCTTTTGGACAACGTTTCGTTAGGTAAAGAAGCCAATAGACCAAGTTAAGTTCAAAATTGCACGAAACGTGAAAAACTTGTCTATGCACAGAATTGAGCATTCCTAAGGCATCAAATTGCACCGTTATACTCTATTTAGTGTTCTTAGAGGTCTTAAATTTCTAGATTAGCTTTTGGACAACGTTTCATTAGGTAAAGAAGCGTATAGACCAAGTTAAGTTCAAAATTGTACGAAACGTGAAAAACTTGTCTATGCATAGAGGTGAGCATTCCTAAGGCCCCAAATTGGACCGTTATTCTCTATTTAGTGTTCTTAGAAGACTTAACTTGCTAGTTTGGCTTTTGGACAACGTTTCGTTAGGTAAAGAAGCCAATAGACCAAGTTAAGTTCAAAATTGCACGAAACGTGAAAAACTTGTCTATGCACAGAATTGAGCATTCCTAAGGCATCAAATTGCACCGTTATACTCTATTTAGTGTTCTTAGAGGTCTTAAATTTCTAGTTTAGCTTTTGGACAACGTTTCGTTAGGTAAAGAAGCCAATACACCAAGTTAAGTTCAAAATTACACGAAACGTGAAAAACTTGTCTATGCACAGAATTGAGCATTCCTAAGGCATCAAATTGAACCGTTATACTCTATTTAGTGTTCTTAGAAGACTTAACTTGCTAGTTTAGCTTTTGGACAACTATTCGTTAGGTAAAGAAGCCAATAGACCAAGTTATGTTCAAAGTTGCACGAAACGTGAAAGACTTGTCTATGCATAGCGTTGAGCATTCCTAAGGCATCAAATTGGACTGTTATACTCTATTTAGTGTTCTGAGAAGACTTAACTTGCTAGTTTAGCTTTTGGACAACTTTTCGTTAGGTAAAGAAGCCAATAGACCAAGTTAAGTTCAAAATTTCATGAAACGTGAAAAACTTGTCTATCCACAGAATTGAGCATTCCTAAGGCATCAAATTGGACCGTTATACTCTCTTTAGTGTTCTTAGAAGTCTTAACTTGCTAGTTTGGCTTTTGGACAACGTTTCGTTAGGTAAAGAAGCCAATAAACCAAGTTAAGTTCAAAATTGCACGAAACGTGAAAAACTTGTCTGTGCATAGAATTGAGCATTCCTAAGGCCTCAAATTGGACAGTTATACTCTATTTAGTGTTATTAGAAGTTTTAACTTGCTAGATTAGCTTTTGGACAACGTTTCGTTAGGTAGAGAAGCCTATAAGACCAAGTTAAGTTCAAAATTGCACGAAACGTGAAAAACTTGTCTATGCATATAGTTGAGCATTCCTAAGGCCCCAAATTGGACCGTTATTCTCTATTTAGTGTTTTTAGAAGTCTTCACTTGCTAGTTTAGCTTTTGGACAATGTTTCGTTATGTAAAGAAGCCAATCGACCAATTAAAGTTCAAAATTGCACGAAACGTGAAAAACTTCTCTATGCACAGAATTGAGAATTCCTAAGGCATCAAATTGGACCGTTATACTCTATTTAGTGTTCTTAGAAGACTTAACTTGCTAGTTTAGCTTTTGGAGAACTTTTCGTTAGGTAAAGAAGCCAATAGACCAAGTTAACTTCAAAATTGCACGAAACGTGAACAACTTGTCTATGCATAGCATTGAGCATTCCTAAGGCATTAAATTGGACCATTATACTCTATTTAGTGTTCTTAGAAGACTTAACTTACTAGTTTGGCTTTTGGACAACGTTTCGTTAGGTAAAGAAGCCAATAGATCAAGTTAAGTTCAAAATTGCACGAAACGTGAAAAACTTGTCTATGCATAGAATTGAGCATTCCTAAGGTATCAAATTGGACTTTTATCATCTATTTAGTGTTCTTCGAATTCTTAACTTGCTAGTTTAGCTTTTGGACAACGTTTCGTTAGGTAAAGAAGCCAATAGACCAAGTTAAGTTCAAAATTGCACGAAACGTGAAAAACTTGTCTATGCACAGAATTGAGCATTCCTAACGCATCAAATTGGACCGTTATACTCTACTTAGGGTTCTAAAGAGACTTAACTTGCTAGTTTGGCTTTTGGGCAACGTTTTGTTAGGTAAAGAAGGCAATAGACCAAGTTAAGTTCAAAATTACACGACACGTGAAAAACTTTTCTATGCATAGAATTGAGCATTCCTAAGGCATCAAAGTGGACTGTTGTACTCTATTTAGTGTTCTTCGAAGTCTTAACTTTCCAGTTTGGCTATTGGACAACGTTTCGTTAGGTAAAGAAGCCTATAGACCAAGTTAAGTTCAAAATTGCACGAAACGTGAAAAACTTGTCTATGCATAGAGTTGAGCATTCCTAAGGCCCCAAATTGGACCGTTATTCTCTATTTAGTGTTCTTATAAGTCTTCACTTGCTAGTTTAGCTTTTGGACAACGTTTCGTTTGGTAAAGAAGCCAATAGACCAAGTTAAGTTCAAAATTGCACGAAACTTGAAAAACTTGTCTATGGATAGCATTGAGCATTCCTAAGGCATCAATTTGGACCGTTATACTCTATTTAGTGCTCTTAGAAGACTTAACTTGCTAGTTTGGTTTTTGGACAACGTTTCGTTAGGTAAAGAAGCCAATAGACCAAGTTAAGTTCAAAATTGCACGAAACGTGAAAAACTTGTCTATGCACAGAATTGAGCATTCCTAAGGCATCAAATTGCACCGTTATACTCTATTTAGTGTTCTTAGAGGTCTTAAATTTCTAGATTAGCTTTTGGACAACGTTTCGTCAGGTAAAGAAGCGTATAGACCAAGTTAAGTTCAAAATAGTACGAAACGTGAAAAACTTTTCTATGCATAGAGTTGAGCATTCCTAAGGCCCCAAATTGGACCGTTATTCTCTATTTAGTGTTCTTAGAAGTCTTCACTTTCTAGTTTAGCTTTCGGACAACGTTTCCTTAGGTAAAGAAGCCAATACACCAACTTAAGTTCAAAATTACACGAAACGTGAAAAACTTGTCTATGCACATAATTGAGCATTCCTAAGGCATCAAATTGAACCGTTATACTCTCTATTTAGTGTTCTTAGAAGACTTAACTTGCTAGTTTATCTTTTGGACAACTATTCGTTAGGCAAAGAAGCCAATAGACCAAGTTAAGTTCAAAATTGTACGAAACGTGAAAAACTTGTCTATGCATCGAGTTGAGCATTCCTAAGGCCCCAAATTGGACCGTTATTCTCTATTTAGTGTTCTTAGAAGTCTTCACTTTCTAGTTTAGCTTTTGGACAACGTTTCGTTAGGTAAAGAAGCCAATACACCAAGTTAAGTTCAAAATTACACGAAACGTGAAAAACTTGTCTATGCACAGAATTGAGCATTCCTAAGGCATCAAATTGAACCGTTATACTCTATTTAGTGTTCTTAGAAGACTTAACTTGATAGTTTAGCTTTTGGACAACTATTCGTTAGGCAAAGAAGCCAATAGACCAAGTGAAGTTCAAAATTGCACGAAACGTGAAACACTTGTCTATGCATAGCGTTGAGCATTCCTAAGGCATCAAATTGGACTGTTATACTCTATTTAGTGTTCTGAGAAGACTGAACTTGCTAGTTTAGCTTTTGGACAACTTTTCGTTAGGTAAAGAAGCCAATAGACCAAGTTAAGTTGAAAATTACACGAAACGTGAAAAACTTGTCCATGCATAGAATTGAGCATTCCTAAGGCATCAAAGTGGACTGTTATACTCTATTTAGTGTTCTTCGAAGTGTTAACTTGCTAGTTTAGCTTTTGGACAACTTTTCGTTAGGTAAAGAAGCCAATAGACCAAGTTAAGTTCAAAATTGCTCGAAATGTGAAAAACTTGTCTATGCATAGAGTTGAGCATTCCTAAGGTATCAAATTGGACCGTTATCATCTATTTAGTGTTCTTCAAACTCTAAACTTGCTAGTTTAGCTTTTGGACAACGTTTCGTTAGGTAAAGAAGCCAATAGACTAAGTTAAGTTCAAAATTGCACGAAACGTGAAAAACTTGTCTATGCATAGAATTGATCATTCCTAAGGCATCAAATTGGACCGTTATACTCTATTTAGTGTTCTTAGAAGACTTAACTTGCTAGTTTAGCTTTTGGACAACGTTTTGTCAGGTAAAGAAGCCAATAGACCAAGTTAAGTTCAAAATTGCACGAAACGTGAAAAACTTGTCTATGCACAGAATTGAGCATTCCTAAGGCATCAAATTGCACCGTTATACTCTATTTAGTGTTCTTTGAAGTCTTAACTCGCTAGATTAGCTTTTGGACGACGTTTCGTTAAGCAAAGAAGCCAATAGACCAAGTTAAGTTCAAAATTGCACAAAACGAGAAAAATTTGTCAACGCATAGAACTAAGCATTCCTAAGGCATCAAATTGGACCGTTATACTCTATTTAGTGTTCTACGAAGTTTTGACTTGCTAGTTTAGCTGTTGGACATCGTTTCATTAGGTAAAGAAGCCAATAGACCAAGTGAAGTTCAAAATTGCACAAAACGTGAAAAACTTGTCTATGCATAGGATTGAGAATTCCTAAGGTATCAAATTGGACCATTGTCATCTATTTAGTATTCTTCGAAGTCTCAACTTGCGAGTATAGCTTTTGGACAACGTTTCGTTAGGTAAAGAAGCCAATAGACCAAGTGAAGTTCAAAATTGCACGAAACGAGAAAAACTTTTCAACGCATAGAACTGAGCATTCCTAAGGCATCAAATTGGACCGTCATACTCTATTTAGTGTTCTACGAAGTTTTGACTTGCTAGTTTAGCTGTTGGACATCGTTTCGTTAGGTAAAGAAGCCAATAGACCAAGTTAAGTTCAAAATTGCACCAAACGTGAAAAACTTGTCTCTGCATAGAATTGAGCATTCCTAAGGAATCAATATGCACTGTTATACTCTATTTAGTGTTCTTAGAAGTCTTAACTTGCTAGATTAGCTTTTGGACAATGTTTCGTTAGGTAAAGAAGCCAATAGACCAATTTAAGTTCAAAATTGTACGAAACGTGAAAAACTAGTCTATGCACAGAATTGAGCATTCCGAAGGCATAAAATTGGACCGTTATACTCTATTTAGTGTTCTTAGAAGACTTCACTTGCTAGTTTAGCTTTTGGAAAACTTTTCGTTAGGTAAAGAAGCCAATAGACCAAGTTAAGTTCAAAATTGCACGAAACGTGAAAAACTTGTCTATGCATAGCATTGAGCATTCCTAAGGCATCAAAATGGACCGTTATACTCTATTTAGTGTTCTTAGAAGACTTAACTTGCTAGTTTAGCTTTTGGACAACTTTTCGTTAGGTAAAGAAGCTAATAGACCAAGTTAAGTTCAAAATTGCACGCAACGTGAAAAACTTGTCTATGCATATAATTGAGCATTCCTAAGGTATCAAATTGGACCATTATCATCTATTTAGTGTTCTTAGAACTCTAAACTTGCTAGTTTAGCTTTTGGACAACGTTTCGTTGGGTAAAGAAGCCAATAGACCAAGTTAAGTTCAAAATTGCACGAAAAACTTGTCAACGCACAGAACTGAGCATTCCTAAGGCCACAAATTGGACCGTTATACTCTATTTAGTGTTCTTAGAAGTCTTATATTGCTAGTTTAGCTTTTGGACAACGTTTCGTTAGGTAAAGAAGCCAATAGACCAAGTTAAGTTTAAAATTGCACGAAACGTGAAAAACTCGTCTATGCACAGAATTGAGCATTCCTAAGGCGTCCAATTGCACCGTTATACTCTATTTAGTGTTGTTAAAAGTCTTAACTTGCTAGATTAGCTTTTGGACAACGTTTCGTTAGGTAAACAAGCCAATAGACCAAGTTAAGTTCAAAATTGCACGAAACGAGAAAAACTTGTCAACGCACAGAACTGAGCGTTCCTAAGGCATCAAATTGGACAGTTATGCTCTATTTAGTGTTCTACGAAGTTTTGACTTGCTAGTTTAGCTGTTGGACATCGTTTCTTTAGGTAAAGAAGCCAATAGACCAAGTAAAGTTCAAAATTGCACGAAACGTGAAAAACTTGTCTATGCATAGAATTGAGCATTCCTAAGGCATCAAATTGGACCGTTATACTCTATTTAGTGTTCTTAGAAGTCTTAACTTTCTAGTTTAGCTTTTGGACAACGTTTCGTTAGGTAAAGAAGCGAATAGACCAAGTTAAGTTCAAAATTGCACGAAACATGAAAAGCTTGTCTATGCATAGAATTGAGCATTCCTAAGGCCTCAAATTGGACGTTATACTCTATTTAGTGTTCTTAGAAGTGTTAACTTGCTAGTTTAGCTTTTGGACAAGGTTTCGTTAGGTAAAGAAGCCTATAGACCAAGTTAAGTTCAAAATTGCACGAAACGTGAAAAACTTGTCTATGCATACAATTGAGCATTCCTAAGGCCACAAATTGGACCGTTATACTCTATTTAGTTTTCTTAGAAGTGTTAACTTGCTAGTTTAGCTTTTGGAAAACGTTTCGTTAGGTAAAGAAGCCAATAGACCAAGTTAAGTTCAAAATTGCACGAAACGTGAAAAACTTGTCCATGAATAGAATTGAGCATTCCTAAGGCCTCAAATTGGACCTTTATACTCTATTTAGTGTTCTTAGAAGTGTTAACTTGCTAGTTTAGCTTTTGGACAACGTTTCGTTAGGTAAAGAAGCCTATAGACCAACTTAAGTTCAAAATTGCATGAAACGTGAAAAACTCGTCTATGCACAGAATTGAGCATTCCTAAGGCGTGAAATTGCACCGTTATCCTCTATTTAGTGTTCTTAAAAGTCTTAACTTGCTAGATTAGCTTTTGGACAATGTTTCGTTAGGTAAACAAGCCAATAGACCAAGTTAAGTTCAAAATTGCACGAAACGAGAAAAACTTGTCAACGCACAGAACTGAGCATTCCTAAGGCCACAAATTGGACCGTTATACTCTATTTAGTGTTCTTAGAAGTGTTAACTTGCTAGTTTAGCTTTTGGACAAGGTTTCGTTAGGTAAAGAAGCCTATAGACCAAGTTAAGTTCAAAATTGCACGAAACGTGAAAAACTCATCTATGCACAGAATTGAGCATTCCTAAGGTATCAAATTGGATTGTTATCATCTATTTAGTGTTATTCGAGCTCTCAAATTGCTAGTTTAGCTTTTGGACAACGTTTCGTTAGGTAAAGAAGCCAATAGACCAAGTTAAGTTCAAAATTGCACGAAAGGAGAAAAACTTGTCAACGCACAGAACTGAGCATTCCTAAGGCATCAAATTGGACCGTTATACTTTATTTAGTGTTCTACAAAGTGTTGACTTGCTAGTTTAGCTGTTGGACATCGTTTCTTTAGGTAAAGAAGTCAATAGACCATGTAAAGTTCAAAATTGCACGAAACGTGAAAAACTTGTCTATGCATAGAATTGAGCATTCCTAAGGCATCAAATTGGACCGTTATACTCTATTTAGTGTTCTTAGAAGTCTTAAATTTCTAGTTTAGCTTTTGGACAACGTTTCGTTAGGTAAAGAAGCCAATAGACCAAGTTAAGTTCAAAATTGCACGAAACGTGAAAAGCTTGTCTATGCATAGAATTGAGCATTCCTAAGGCCTCAAATTGGACGTTATACTCTATTTAGTTTTCTTAGAAGTGTTAACTTGCTAGTTTAGCTTTTGGACAAGGTTTCGTTAGGTAAAGAAGCCTATAGACCAAGTTAAGTTCAAAATTGCACGAAACGTGAAAAACTTGTCTATGCATACAATTGAGCATTCCTAAGGCCACAAATTGGACCGTTATACTCTATTTAGTTTTCTTAGAAGTGTTAACTTGCTAGTTTAGCTTTTGGACAACGTTTCGTTAGGTAAAGAAGCCAATAGACCAAGTTAAGTTCAAAATTGCACGAAACGTGAAAAACTTGTCCATGCATAGAATTGAGCATTCCTAAGGCCTCAAATTTGACCGTTATACTCTATTTAGTGTTCTTAGAAGTGTTAACTTGCTAGTTTATCTTTTGGACAACGTTTCGTTAGGTAAAGAAGCCTATAGACCAAGTTAAGTTCAAAATTGCACGAAACGTGAAAAACTTCTCTATGCATACAATTGAGCATTCCTAAGGCCTCAAATTGGACCGTTATACTCTATTTAGTTTTCTTAGAAGTGTTAACTTGCTAGTTTAGCTTTTGGACAACGTTTCGTTAGGTAAAGAAGCCAATAGACCAAGTTAAGTTCAAAATTGCACGAAACGTGAAAAACTTCTCCATGCAAAGAATTAAGCATTCCTAAGGCCTCAAATTGGACCTTTATACTCTATTTAGTGTTCTTAAAAGTGTTAACTTGCTAGTTTGGCTTTTGGACAACGTTTCGTTAGGTAAAGAAGCCTATAGACCAAGTTAAGTTCAAAATTGCACGAAACGTGAAAAACTTGTCTATGCATACAATTGAGCATTCCTAAGGCCTCAAATTGGACCGTTATACTCTATTTAGTTTTCTTAGAAGTGTTAACTTGCTAGTTTAGCTTTTGGACAACGTTTCGTTAGGTAAAGAAGCCAATAGACCAAGTTAAGTTCAAAATTGCACGGAACGTGAAAAACTTGTCTATGCATATTATTGGGCATTCCTAAGGTATCAAATTGGACCGTTATCATCTATTTAGTGTTCTTCGCAGTCTTCACTTTCCAGTTTAGCTTTTGGACAACGTTTTGTTAGGTAAAGAAGCCAATAGACCAAGTTAAGTTCAAAATTGCACGAAACGTGAAAAACTTGTCTATGCATACAATTGAGCATTCCTAAGGCCACAAATTGGACCGTTATACTCTATCTAGTGTTCTTGGAAGTCTTAACTTGCTAGTTTAGCTTTTGGAGAACGTTTCATTCGGTAAAGAAGCCAATAGACCAAGTTACGTTCAAAATTGCATGAAACGTGAAAAACTCGTCTATGCACAGAATTGAGCATTCCTAAGGCATCAAATTGCACCGTTATATTCTATTTAGTTTTCTTAGAAGTCTTAACTTGCTAGTTTAGTTTTTGGAGAACGTTTCGTTAGGTAAAGAAGCCAATAGACCAAGTTAAGTTCAAAATTGCATGAGACATGAAAAACTCGTCTATGCATAGAATTGAGCATTCCTAAGGCATCAAATTGGACCGTTATACTCTATTTAGTATTCTTCGAGGTCTCAATTTGCTAGTTTAGCTGTTGGACATCGTTTCTTTAGGTAAAGAAGCCAATAGACCAAGTTAAGTTCAAAATTGCACGAAACATGATAAACTTGTCTATGCATAGAATTGAGCATTCCTAAGGCATCAAATTGGACCGTTATACTCTATTTAGTGTTCTTAGAAGTCATAACTTTCTAGTTTAGCTTTTGGACAACGTTTCATTAGGTAAAGAAGCCTATAGACCAAGTTAAGTTCAAAATTGCACGAAACATGAAAAACTTGTCTATGCATAGAATTCGGCATTCCTAAGGTATCAAATTGGACCGTTATCATCTATTTAGTGTTCTTCGCAGTCTTCACTTTCCAGTTTAGCTTTTGGACAACGTTTCGTTAGGTAAAGAAGCCAATAGACCAAGTTAAGTTCAAAATTGCATGAAACGTGAAAAACTTATCCATGCATAGAATTGAGCATTCCTAAGGCCTCAAATTGGACCGTTATACTATATTTAGTGTTCTTAGAAGTGTTAACTTGCTAGTTTGGCTTTTGGACAACGTTTCGTTAGGTAAAGAAGCCAATAGAGCAAGTTAAGTTCAAAATTGCACGAAACGTGAAAAACTTGTCCATGCATAGAATTGAGCATTCCTAAGGCCTCAAATTGGACCGTTATACTCTATTTAGTGTTCTTAGAAGTCTTAACTTGCTAGTTTAGCTTTTGGAGAACGTTTCATTAGGTAAAGAAGCCAATAAACCAAGTTACGTTCAAAATTGCATGAAACGTGAAAAACTCGTCTATGCACAGAATTGAGCATTCCTAAGGCATCAAATTGCACCGTTATACTCTATTTAGTGTTCTTAGAAGTCTTAACTTGCTAGTTTAGCTTTTGAAGAACGTTTCGTTAGGTAAAGAAGCCAATAGACCAAGTTAAGTTCAAAATTGCATGAAACGTGAAAAACTTGTCTATGCATAGAATTGGGCATTCCTAAGGTATCAAATTGGACCGTTCTCATCTATTTAGTGTTCTTCGCAGTCTTCACTTGCCAGTTTAGGTTTTGGACAACGTTTCGTTAGGTAAAGAAGCCAATAGACCAAGTTAAGTTTAAAATTGCACGAAACGTAAAAAACTTGTCTATGCAGAGAATTGAGAATTCCTAAAGCCTCAAATTGGACCGTTATACTCTATTTAGTGTTCTTAGAAGTGTTAACTTGCTAGTTTAGCTTTTGGACAACGTTTCGTTAGGTAAAGAAGCCTATAGCCCAAGTTCAGTTTAAAATTGCACGAAACGTGAAAAACTTGTATATGCATAGAATTGAGCATTCCTAAGGCCACAAATTGGACCTTTATACTCTATTTAGTGTTCTTAAGTCTTAACTTGCTAGTTTAGCTTTTGGAGAACGTTTCGTTAGGTAAAGAAGCCAATAGACCCAGTTAAGTTCAAAATTGCATGAAACGTGAAAAACTCATCTATGCACAAAATTGAGCATTCCTAAGGCATCAAAGTGCACCGTTATACTCTATTTAGTGTTCTTAGAAGTCTTAACTTGCTAGATTAGCTTTTGGACAACGTTTCGATAGGTAAACAAGCCAATAGACCAAGTTAAGTTCAAAATTGCACGAAACGTGAAAAACTTGTCCATGCATAGAATTGAGCATTCCTAAGGCCTCAAATTGGACCGTTATACTCTATTTAGTGTTCTTAAAAGTGTTAACTTGCTAGTTTAGCTTTTGGACAACGTTTCGTTAGGTAAAGAAGCCTATAGACCAAGTTAAGTTCAAAATTGCACGAAACGTGAAAAACTTGTCTATGCATACAATTGAGCATTCCTAAGGCGACAAATTGGACCGTTATACTCTATTTAGTGTTCTTAGAAGTCTTAACTTGCTAGTTTAGCTTTTGGAGAACGTTTCATTAGGTAAAGAAGCCAATAGACCAAGTTACGTTCAAAATTGCATGAAACGTGAAAAACTCGTCTATGCACAGAATTGAGCATTCCTAAGGCATCAAATTGCACCGTTATACTCTATTTAGTGTACTTAGAAGTCTTAACTTGCTAGTTTAGCTTTTCGAGAACGTTTCGTTAGGTAAAGAAGCCAATAGACCAAGTTAAGTTCAAAATTGCATGAGACATGAAAAACTCGTCTATGCATAGAATTGAGCATTCCTAAGGCATCAAATTGGACCGTTATACTCTATTTAGTGTTCTTCGAGGTCTCAAATTGCTAGTTTAGCTGTTGGACATCGTTTCTTTAGGTAAAGAAGCCAATAGACCAAGTTAAGTTCAAAATTGCACGAAACATGAAAAACTTGTCTATGCATAGAATTGAGCATTCCTAAGGCATCAAATTGGACCGTTATACTCTATTTAGTGTTCTTAGAAGTCATAACTTGCTAGTTTAGCTTTTGGACAACGTTTCATTAGGTAAAGAAACCTATAGACCAAGTTAAAATTGCACGAAACGTGAAAAACTTGTCTATGCATAGAATTGGGCATTCCTAAGGAATCAAATTGGACCGTTATCATCTATTTAGTGTTCTTCGCAGTCTTCACTTGCCAGTTTAGGTTTTGGACAACGTTTTGTTAGGTAAAGAAGCCAATAGACCAAGTTAAGTTCAAAATTGCACGAAACGTGAAAAACTTGTCTATGCGTACAATTGAGCATTCCTAAGGCCACAAATTGGACCGTTATACTCTATCTAGTGTTCTTGGATGTCTTAACTTGCTAGTTTAGCTTTTGGAGAACGTTTCATTCGGTAAAGAAGCCAATAGACCAAGTTACGTTCAAAATTGCATGAAACGTGAAAAACTCGTCTATGCACAGAATTGAGCATTCCTAAGGCATCAAATTGCACCGTTATATTCTATTTAGTTTTCTTAGAAGTCTTAACTTGCTAGTTTAGTTTTTGGAGAATGTTTCGTTAGGTAAAGAAGCCAATAGACCAAGTTAAGTTCAAAATTGCATGAGACGTGAAAAACTCGTCTATGCATAGAATTGAGCATTCCTAAGGCATCAAATTGGACCTTTATACTCTATTTAGTGTTCTTCGAGGTCTCAATTTGCTAGTTTAGCTGTTGGACATCGTTTCTTTAGGTAAAGAAGCCAATAGACCAAGTTAAGTTCAAAATTGCACGAAACATGAAAAACTTGTCTATGCATAGAATTGAGCATTCCTAAGGCATCAAATTGGACCGTTATACTCTATTTAGTGTTCTTAGAAGTCATAACTTTCTAGTTTAGCTTTTGGACAACGTTTCATTAGGTAAAGAAGCCTATAGACCAAGTTAAGTTCAAAATTGCACGAAACATGAAAAACTTGTCTATGCATAGAATTGGGCATTCCTAAGGTATCAAATTGGACCGTTATCATCTATTTAGTGTTCTTCGCAGTCTTCAATTTCCAGTTTAGCTTTTGGACAACGTTTCGTTAGGTAAAGAAGCCAATAGACCAAGTTAAGTTCAAAATTGCACGAAACGTGAAAAACTTGTCCATGCATAGAATTGAGCATTCCTAAGGCCTCAAATTGGACCGTTATACTCTATTTAGTGTTCTTAGAAGTCTTAACTTGCTAGTTTAGCTTTTGGAGAACGTTTCATTAGGTAAAGAAGCCAATAGACCAAGTTACGGTCAAAATTGCATGAAATGTGAAAAACTCGTCTATGCACAGAATTGAGCATTCCTAAGGCATCAAATTGCACCGTTATACTCTATTTAGTGTTCTTTGAAGTCTTAACTTGCTAGTTTAGCTTTTGAAGAACGTTTCGTTAGGTAAAGAAGCCAATAGACCAAGTTAAGTTCAAAATTGCACGAAACGTGAAAAACTTGTCCATGCATAGAATTGAGCATTCCTAAGGCCTCAAATTGGACCGTTATACTCTATTTAGTGTTCTTAAAAGTGTTAACTTGCTA
Source organism: Tripterygium wilfordii (assembly GCF_013401445.1). Lineage (NCBI taxonomy): Eukaryota > Viridiplantae > Streptophyta > Magnoliopsida > Celastrales > Celastraceae > Tripterygium > Tripterygium wilfordii. The sequence continues at coordinate 173,872 of NW_024056359.1, read as the reverse complement.
GTTTAGCTTTTGGACAATGTTTCGTTAGGTAAAGAAGCCTATAGACCAAGTTAAGTTCAAAATTGCACGAAACGTGAAAAACTTGTCTATGCATACAATTGAGCATTCCTAAGGCGACAAATTAGACCGTTATACTCTATTTAGTGTTCTTAGAAGTCTTAACTTGCTAGTTTAGCTTTTGGAGAACGTTTCATTAGGTAAAGAAGCCAATAGACCAAGTTACGTTCAAAATAGCATGAAACGTGAAAAACTCGTCTATGCACAGAATTGAGCATTCCTAAGGCATCAAATTGCACCGTTATACTCTATTTAGTGTACTTAGAAGTCTTAACTTGCTAGTTTAGCTTTTCGAGAACGTTTCGTTAGGTAAAGAAGCCAATAGACCAAGTTAAGTTCAAAATTGCATGAAACGTGAAAAACTCGTCTATGCATAGAATTGAGCATTTCTAAGGCATCAAATTGGACCGTTATACTCTATTTAGTGTTCTTCGAGGTCTCAAATTGCTAGTTTAGCTGTTGGACATCGTTTCTTTAGGTAAAGAAGCCAATAGACCAAGTTAAGTTCAAAATTGCACGAAACATGAAAAACTTGTCTATGCATAGAATTGAGCATTCCTAAGGCATCAAATTGGACCGTTATACTCTATTTAGTGTTCTTAGAAGTCATAACTTGCTAGTTTAGCTTTTGGACAACGTTTCATTAGGTAAAGAAACCTATAGACCAAGTTAAGTTCAAAATTGCACGAAACGTGAAAAACTTGTCTATGCATAGAATTGGGCATTCCTAAGGTATCAAATTGGACCGTTATCATCTATTTAGTGTTCTTCGCAGTCTTTACTTGCCAGTTTAGGTTTTGGACAACGTTTTGTTAGGTAAAGAAGCCAATAGACCAAGTTAAGTTCAAAATTGCACGAAACGTGAAAAACTTGTCTATGCGTACAATTGAGCATTCCTAAGGCCACAAATATGACCGTTATACTCTATCTAGTGTTCTTGGATGTCTTAACTTGCTAGTTTAGCTTTTGGAGAACGTTTCATTCGGTAAAGAAGCCAATAGACCAAGTTACGTTCAAAATTGCATGAAACGTGAAAAACTCGTCTATGCACAGAATTGAGCATTCCTAAGGCATCAAATTGCACTGTTATATTCTATTTAGTTTTCTTAGAAGTCTTAACTTGCTAGTTTAGTTTTTGGAGAATGTTTCGTTAGGTAAAGAAGCCAATAGACCAAGTTAAGTTCAAAATTGCATGAGACGTGAAAAACTCGTCTATGCATAGAATTGAGCATTCCTAAGGCATCAAATTGGACCTTTACACTCTATTTAGTGTTCTTCGAGGTCTCAATTTGCTAGTTTAGCTGTTGGACATCGTTTCTTTAGGTAAAGAAGCCAATAGACCAAGTTAAGTTCAAAATTGCACGAAACATGAAAAACTTGTCTATGCATAGAATTGAGCATTCCTAAGGCATCAAATTGGACCGTTATACTCTATTTAGTGTTCTTAGAAGTCATAACTTTCTAGTTTAGCTTTTGGACAACGTTTCATTAGGTAAAGAAGCCTATAGACCAAGTTAAGTTCAAAATTGCACGAAACGTGAAAAACTTGTCTATGCATAGAATTCGGCATTCCTAAGGTATCAAATTGGACCGTTATCATCTATTTAGTGTTCTTCGCAGTCTTCACTTTCCAGTTTAGCTTTTGGACAACGTTTCGTTAGGTAAAGAAGCCAATAGACCAAGTTAAGTTCAAAATTGCACGAAACGTGAAAAACTTGTCCATGCATAGAATTGAGCATTCCTAAGGCCTCAAATTGGACCGTTATACTCTATTTAGTGTTCTTAGAAGTGTTAACTTGCTAGTTTGGCTTTTGGACAACGTTTCGTTAGGTAAAGAAGCCAATAGACCAAGTTAAGTTCAAAATTGCACGAAACGTGAAAAACTTGTCCATGCATAGAATTGAGCGTTCCTAAGGCCTCAAATTGGACCGTTATACTCTATTTAGTGTTCTTAGAAGTCTTAACTTGCTAGTTTAGCTTTTGGAGAACGTTTCATTAGGTAAAGAAGCCAATAGACCAAGTTACGTTCAAAATTGCATGAAACGTGAAAACTCGCCTATGCACAGAATTGAGCATTCCTAAGGCATCAAATTGCACCGTTATACTCTATTTAGTGTTCTTTGAAGTCTTAACTTGCTAGTTTAGCTTTTGAAGAACGTTTCGTTAGGTAAAGAAGCCAATAGACCAAGTTAAGTTCAAAATTGCATGAAACGTGAAAAACTCGTCTATGCACAGAATTGAGCATTCCTAAGGCATCAAATTGCACCGTTATACTCTATTTAGTATACTTAGAAGTCTTAACTAACGTTTCGTTAGGTAAAGAAGCCAATAGACCAAGTTAAGTTCAAAATTGCATCAAACGTGAAAAACTCGTCTATGCATAGAATTGAGCATTCCTAAGGCATCAAATTGGACCGTTATACTCTATTTAGTGTTCTTCGAGGTCTCTAATTGCTAGTTTAGCTGTTGGACATCGTTTCATTAGGTAAAGAAGCCAATAGACCAAGTTAAGTTCAAAATTGCACGAAACGTGAAAATCTTGTCTATGCATGGAATTGAGCATTCCTAAGGCATCAAATTGGACCGTTATACTCTATTTAGTGTTCTTCGAGGTCTCAAATTGCTAGTTTAGCTGTTGGACATCGTTTCTTTAGGTAAAGAAGCCAATAGACCAAGTTAAGTTCAAAATTGCACGAAACGTGAAAAACTTGTCTATGCATGGAATTGAGCATTCCTAAGGCATCAAATTGGACCGTTATACTCTATTTAGTGTTCTTCGAGTTCTCAATTTGCTAGTTTAGCTGTTGGACATCGTTTCTTTAGGTAAAGAAGTCAATGGACCAAGTTAAGTTCAAAATTGCACGAAACATGAAAAACTTGTCTATGCATAGAATTGAGCATTCCTAAGGCATCAAATTGGAGCCTTATACTCTATTTAGTGTTCTTAGAAGTCATAACTTTCTAGTTTAGCTTTTGGACAACGTTTCATTAGGTAAAGAAGCCTATAGACCAAGTTAAGTTCAAAATTGCACGAAACGTGAAAAACTTGTCTATGCATAGAATTCGGCATTCCTAAGGTATCAAATTGGACCGTTATCATCTATTTAGTGTTCTTCGCAGTCTTCACTTTCCAGTTTAGCTTTTGGACAACGTTTCGTTAGGTAAAGAAGCCAATAGACCAAGTTAAGTTCAAAATTGCACGAAACGTGAAAAACTTGTCCATGCATAGAATTGAGCATTCCTAAGGCCTCAAATTGGACCGTTATACTCTATTTAGTGTTCTTAGACGTGTTAACTTGCTAGTTTGGCTTTTCGACAACGTTTCGTTAGGTAAAGAAGCCAATAGACCAAGTTAAGTTCAAAATTGCACGAAACGTGAAAAACTTGTCCATGCATAGAATTGAGCATTCCTAAGGCCTCAAATTGGACCGTTATACTCTATTTAGTGTTCTTAGAAGTCTTAACTTGCTAGTTTAGCTTTTGGAGAACGTTTCGTTAGGTAAAGAAGCCAATAGACCCAGTTAAGTTCAAAATTGCATGAAACGTGAAAAACTAATCTATGCACAAAAGTGAGCATTCCTAAGGCATGAAAGTGCACCGTTATACTCTATTTAGTGTTCTTAGAAGCCTTAACTTGCTAGATTAGCCTTTGGACAACGTTTCGATAGGTAAACAAGCCAATAGACCAAGTTAAGTTCAAAATTGCACGAAACGTGAAAAACTTGTCCATGCATAGAATTGAGCATTCCTAAGGCCTCAAATTGGACCGTTATACTCTATTTAGTGTTCTTAAAAGTGTTAACTTGCTAGTTTAGCTTTTCGACAACGTTTCGTTAGGTAAAGAAGCCTATAGACCAAGTTAAGTTCAAAATTGCACGAAACGTGAAAAACTTGTCTATGCATACAATTGAGCATTCCTAAGGCCACAAATTGGACCGTTATACTCTATTTAGTGTTCTTAGAAGTCTTAACTTGCTAGTTTAGCTTTTGGAGATCGTTTCATTAGGTAAAGAAGCCAATAGACCAAGTTACGTTCAAAATTGCATCAAACGTGAAAAACTCGTCTATGCACAGAATTGAGCATTCCTAAGGCATCAAATTGCACCGTTATACTCTATTTAGTGTACTTAGAAGTCTTAACGAACGTTTCGTTAGGTAAAGAAGCCAATAGACCAAGTTAAGTTCAAAATTGCATGAAACGTTAAAAACTCGTCTATGCATAGAATTGAGCATTCCTAAGGCATCAAATTGGACCGTTATACTCTATTTAGTGTTCTTCGAGGTCTCAAATTGCTAGTTTAGCTGTTGGACATCGTTTCTTTAGGTAAAGAAGCCAATAGACCAAGTTACGTTCAAAATTGCATGAAACGTGAAAAACTCGTCTATGCACAGAATTGAGCATTCCTAAGGCATCAAATTGCACCGTTATATTCTATTTAGTTTTCTTAGAAGTCTTAACTTGCTAGTTTAGTTTTTGGAGAACGTTTCGTTAGGTAAAGAAGCCAATAGACCAAGTTAAGTTCAAAATTGCGTGAAACGTGAAAAACTCGTCCATGCATAGAATTGAGCATTCCTAAGGCATCAAATTGGACCGTTATACTCTATTTAGTGTTCTTCGACGTCTCAATTTGCTAGTTTAGCTGTTGGACATCATTTCTTTAGGTTTAAGCCAATAGACCAAGTTAAGTTCAAAATTGCACGAAACATGAAAAACTTGTCTATGCATAGAATTGAGCATTCCTAAGGCATCAAATTGGACCGTTATACTCTATTTAGTGTTCTTAGAATTCATAACTTTCTAGTTTAGCTTTTGGACAACGTTTCATTAGGTAAAGAAGCCTAAGGAACCAAGTTAAGTTCAAAACTGCAAGAAACGTGAAAAACTTGTCTATGCATAGAATTCGGCATTCTTAAGGTATCAAATTGGACCGTTATCATCTATTTAGTGTTCTTCGCAGTCTTCACTTTCCAGTTTAGCTTTTGGACAACGTTTTGTTAGGTAAAGAAGCCAAAAGACCAAGTTAAGTTCAAAATTACACGAAACGTGAAAAACTTGTCCATGCATAGAATTGAGCATTTCTAAGGCCTCAAATTGGACCGTTATACTCTATTTAGTGTTCTTAGAAGTGTTAACTTGCGAGTTTAGCTTTTGGACAACGTTTCGTTAGGTAAAGAAGCCAATAGACCAAGTTAAGTTCAAAATTGCACGAAACGTGAAAAACTTGTCCATGCATAGAATTGAGCATTCCTAAGGCCTCAAATTGGACCGTTATACTCTATTTAGTGTTCTTAGAAGTCTTAACTTGCTAGTTTAGCTTTTGGAGAACGTTTCATTAGGTAAAGAAGCCAATAGACCAAGTTACGTTCAAAATTGCATGAAACGTGAAAAACTCGTCTATGCACAGAATTGAGCATTCCTAAGGCATCAAATTGCACCGTTATACTCTATTTAGTGTTCTTAGAAGTCTTAACTTGCTAGTTTAGCTTTTGAAGAACGTTTCATTAGGTAAAGAAGCCAATAGACCAAGTTAAGTTCAAAATTGCATGAAACGTGAAAAACTCGTCTATGCATAGAATTGAGCATTCCTAAGGCATCAAATTAGACCGTTATACTCTATTTAGTGTTCTTCGAGGTCTCAAATTGCTAGTTTAGCTGTTGGACTTCATTTCTTTAGGTAAAGAAGCCAATAGACCAAGTTAAGTTCAAAATTGCACGAAACATGAAAAACTTGTCTACGCATAGAATTGAGCATTCCTAAGGCATCAAATTGGACCGTTATACTCTATTTAGTGTTCTTAGAAGTCTTAACTTGCTAGTTTAGCTTTTGGAGAACGTTTCATTAGGTAAAGAAGCCAATAGACCAAGTTACGTTCAAAATTGCATGAAACGTGAAAAACTCGTCTATGCACAGAATTGAGCATTCCTAAGGCATCAAATTGCACCGTTATATTCTATTTAGTTTTCTTAGAAGTCTTAACTTGCTAGTTTAGTTTTTGGAGAACGTTTCGTTAGGTAAAGAAGCCAATAGACCAAGTTAAGTTCAAAATTGCGTGAAACGTGAAAAACTCGTCCATGCATAGAATTGAGCATTCCTAAGGCCTCAAATTGGACCGTTATACTCTATTTAGTGTTCTTAGAAGTCTTAACTTGCTAGTTTAGCTTTTGGAGAACGTTTCATTAGGTAAAGAAGCCAATAGACCAAGTTACGTTCAAAATTGCATGAAACGTGAAAAACTTGTCCATGCATAGAATTGAGCATTCCTAAGGCCTCAAATTGGACCGTTATACTCTATTTAGTGTTCTTAGAAGTCTTAACTTGCTAGTTTAGCTTTTGGAGAACGTTTCATTAGGTAAAGAAGCCAATAGACCAAGTTACGTTCAAAATTCCATGAAACGTGAAAAACTCGTCTATGCACAGAATTGAGCATTCCTAAGGCATCAAATTGCACCGTTATATTCTATTTAGTTTTCTTAGAAGTCTTAACTTGCTAGTTTAGTTTTTGGAGAACGTTTCGTTAGGTAAAGAAGCCAATAGACCAAGTTAAGTTCAAAATTGCGTGAAACGTGAAAAACTCGTCCATGCATAGAATTGAGCATTCCTAAGGCATCAAATTGGACCGTTATACTCTATTTAGTGTTCTTCGAGGTCTCAATTTGCTAGTTTAGCTGTTGGACATCATTTCTTTAGGTTTAAGCCAATAGACCAAGTTAAGTTCAAAATTGCACGAAACATGAAAAACTTGTCTATGCATAGAATTGAGCATTCCTAAGGCATCAAATTGGACCGTTATACTCTATTTAGTGTTCTTAGAATTCATAACTTTCTAGTTTAGCTTTTGGACAACGTTTCATTAGGTAAAGAAGCCTAAGGAACCAAGTTAAGTTCAAAACTGCAAGAAACGTGAAAAACTTGTCTATGCATAGAATTCGGCATTCTTAAGGTATCAAATTGGACCGTTATCATCTATTTAGTGTTCTTCGCAGTCTTCACTTTCCAGTTTAGCTTTTGGACAACGTTTTGTTAGGTAAAGAAGCCAAAAGACCAAGTTAAGTTCAAAATTACACGAAACGTGAAAAACTTGTCCATGCATAGAATTGAGCATTTCTAAGGCCTCAAATTGGACCGTTATACTCTATTTAGTGTTCTTAGAAGTGTTAACTTGCGAGTTTAGCTTTTGGACAACGTTTCGTTAGGTAAAGAAGCCAATAGACCAAGTTAAGTTCAAAATTGCACGAAACGTGAAAAACTTGTCCATGCATAGAATTGAGCATTCCTAAGGCCTCAAATTGGACCGTTATACTCTATTTAGTGTTCTTAGAAGTCTTAACTTGCTAGTTTAGCTTTTGGAGAACGTTTCATTAGGTAAAGAAGCCAATAGACCAAGTTACGTTCAAAATTGCATGAAACGTGAAAAACTCGTCTATGCACAGAATTGAGCATTCCTAAGGCATCAAATTGCACCGTTATACTCTATTTAGTGTTCTTAGAAGTCTTAACTTGCTAGTTTAGCTTTTGAAGAACGTTTCATTAGGTAAAGAAGCCAATAGACCAAGTTAAGTTCAAAATTGCATGAAACGTGAAAAACTCGTCTATGCATAGAATTGAGCATTCCTAAGGCATCAAATTAGACCGTTATACTCTATTTAGTGTTCTTCGAGGTCTCAAATTGCTAGTTTAGCTGTTGGACTTCATTTCTTTAGGTAAAGAAGCCAATAGACCAAGTTAAGTTCAAAATTGCACGAAACATGAAAAACTTGTCTACGCATAGAATTGAGCATTCCTAAGGCATCAAATTGGACCGTTATACTCTATTTAGTGTTCTTAGAAGTCATAACTTGCTAGTTTAGCTTTTGGACAACGTTTCATTAGGTAAAGAAGCCTATAGACCAAGTTAAGTTCAAAATTGCACGAAACGTGAAAAACTTGTCTATGCATAGAATTGGGCATTCCTAAGGTATCAAATTGGACCGTTCTCATCTATTTAGTGTTCTTCGCAGTCTTCACTTGCCAGTTTAGCTTTTGGACAACGTTTCGTTAGGTAAAGAAGCCAATAGACCAAGTTAAGTTCAAAATTGCACGAAACGTGAAAAACTTGTCTATGCAGAGAATTGAGAATTCCTAAGGCCTCAAATTGGACCGTTATACTCTATTTAGTATTCTTAGAAGTGTTAACTTGCTAGTTTAGCTTTTGGAAAACGTTTCGTTAGGTAAAGAAGCCTATAGACCAAGTTCAGTTCAAAATTGCACGAAACGTGAAAAACTTGTCTATGCATAGAATTGAGCATTCTTAAGGCCACAAATTGGACCTTTATACTCTATTTAGTGTTCTTAAGTCTTAACTTGCTAGTTTAGCTTTTGGAGAACGTTTCGTTAGGTAAAGAAGTCAATAGACCCAGTTAAGTTCAAAATTGCATGAAACGTGAAAAACTCGTCTATGCACAAATTTGAGCATTCCTAAGGCATCAAAGTGCACCGTTATACTCTATTTAGTGTTCTTAGAAGTCTTAACTTGCTAGATTAGCTTTTGGACAACGTTTCGATAGGTAAACAAGCCAATAGACCAAGTTCTGTTCAAAGTTGCACGAAACGTGAAAAACTTGTCTATGCATAGAATTGAGCATTCCTAAGGCCATAAATTGGACCTTTATACTATATTTAGTGTTCTTAAGTCTTAACTTGCTAGTTTAGCTTTTGGAGAACGTTTCGTTAGGTAAAGAAGCCAATAGACCTAGTTAAGTTCAAAATTGCATGAAATGTGAAAAACTCGTCTATGCACAGAATTGAGCATTCCTAAGGCATCAAATTGCACCGTTATATTCTATTTAGTTTTCTTAGAAGTCTTAACTTGCTAGTTTAGTTTTTGGAGAATGTTTCGTTAGGTAAAGAAGCCAATAGACCAAGTTAAGTTCAAAATTGCATGAAACGTGAAAAACTCGTCTATGCATAGAATTGAGCATTCCTAAGGCATTAAATTGGACCGTTATACTCTATTTAGTGTTCTTCAAGGTCTCAATTTGCTAGTTTAGCTGTTGGACATCGTTTCTTTAGGTAAAGAAGCCAATAGACCAAGTTAAGTTCAAAATTGCACGAAACATGAAAAACTTGTCTATGCATAGAATTGAGCATTCCTAAGGCATCAAATTGGACCGTTATACTCTATTTAGTGTTCTTAGAAGTCATAACTTTCTAGTTTAGCTTTTGGACAACGTTTCATTAGGTAAAGAAGCCAATAGACCAAGTTACGTTCAAAATTGCATGAAACGTGAAAAACTTGTCCATGCATAGAATTGAGCATTCCTAAGGCCTCAAATTGGACCGTTATACTCTATTTAGTGTTCTTAGAAGTCTTAACTTGCTAGTTTAGCTTTTGGAGAACGTTTCATTAGGTAAAGAAGCCAATAGACCAAGTTACGTTCAAAATTGCATGAAACGTGAAAAACTCGTCTATGCACAGAATTGAGCATTCCTAAGGCATCAAATTGCACCGTTATGTTCTATTTAGTTTTCTTAGAAGTCTTAACTTGCTAGTTTAGTTTTTGGAGAACGTTTCGTTAGGTAAAGAAGCCAATAGACCAAGTTAAGTTCAAAATTGCGTGAAACGTGAAAAACTCGTCCATGCATAGAATTGAGCATTCCTAAGGCATCAAATTGGACCGTTATACTCTATTTAGTGTTCTTCGACGTCTCAATTTGCTAGTTTAGCTGTTGGACATCATTTCTTTAGGTTTAAGCCAATAGACCAAGTTAAGTTCAAAATTGCACGAAACATGAAAAACTTGTCTATGCATAGAATTGAGCATTCCTAAGGCATCAAATTGGACCGTTATACTCTATTTAGTGTTCTTAGAATTCATAACTTTCTAGTTTAGCTTTTGGACAACGTTTCATTAGGTAAAGAAGCCTAAGGAACCAAGTTAAGTTCAAAACTGCAAGAAACGTGAAAAACTTGTCTATGCATAGAATTCGGCATTCTTAAGGTATCAAATTGGACCGTTATCATCTATTTAGTGTTCTTCGCAGTCTTCACTTTCCAGTTTAGCTTTTGGACAACGTTTTGTTAGGTAAAGAAGCCAAAAGACCAAGTTAAGTTCAAAATTACACGAAACGTGAAAAACTTGTCCATGCATAGAATTGAGCATTTCTAAGGCCTCAAATTGGACCGTTATACTCTATTTAGTGTTCTTAGAAGTGTTAACTTGCGAGTTTAGCTTTTGGACAACGTTTCGTTAGGTAAAGAAGCCAATAGACCAAGTTAAGTTCAAAATTGCACGAAACGTGAAAAACTTGTCCATGCATAGAATTGAGCATTCCTAAGGCCTCAAATTGGACCGTTATACTCTATTTAGTGTTCTTAGAAGTCTTAACTTGCTAGTTTAGCTTTTGGAGAACGTTTCATTAGGTAAAGAAGCCAATAGACCAAGTTACGTTCAAAATTGCATGAAACGTGAAAAACACGTCTATGCACAGAATTGAGCATTCCTAAGGCATCAAATTGCACCGTTATACTCTATTTAGTGTTCTTAGAAGTCTTAACTTGCTAGTTTAGCTTTTGAAGAACGTTTCATTAGGTAAAGAAGCCAATAGACCAAGTTAAGTTCAAAATTGCATGAAACGTGAAAAACTCGTCTATGCATAGAATTGAGCATTCCTAAGGCATCAAATTAGACCGTTATACTCTATTTAGTGTTCTTCGAGGTCTCAAATTGCTAGTTTAGCTGTTGGACTTCATTTCTTTAGGTAAAGAAGCCAATAGACCAAGTTAAGTTCAAAATTGCACGAAACATGAAAAACTTGTCTACGCATAGAATTGAGCATTCCTAAGGCATCAAATTGGACCGTTATACTCTATTTAGTGTTCTTAGAAGTCTTAACTTGCTAGTTTAGCTTTTGGAGAACGTTTCATTAGGTAAAGAAGCCAATAGACCAAGTTACGTTCAAAATTGCATGAAACGTGAAAAACTCGTCTATGCACAGAATTGAGCATTCCTAAGGCATCAAATTGCACCGTTATATTCTATTTAGTTTTCTTAGAAGTCTTAACTTGCTAGTTTAGTTTTTGGAGAACGTTTCGTTAGGTAAAGAAGCCAATAGACCAAGTTAAGTTCAAAATTGCGTGAAACGTGAAAAACTCGTCCATGCATAGAATTGAGCATTCCTAAGGCCTCAAATTGGACCGTTATACTCTATTTAGTGTTCTTAGAAGTCTTAACTTGCTAGTTTAGCTTTTGGAGAACGTTTCATTAGGTAAAGAAGCCAATAGACCAAGTTACGTTCAAAATTGCATGAAACGTGAAAAACTTGTCCATGCATAGAATTGAGCATTCCTAAGGCCTCAAATTGGACCGTTATACTCTATTTAGTGTTCTTAGAAGTCTTAACTTGCTAGTTTAGCTTTTGGAGAACGTTTCGTTAGGTAAAGAAGTCAATAGACCCAGTTAAGTTCAAAATTGCATGAAACGTGAAAAACTCGTCTATGCACAAATTTGAGCATTCCTAAGGCATCAAAGTGCACCGTTATACTCTATTTAGTGTTCTTAGAAGTCTTAACTTGCTAGATTAGCTTTTGGACAACGTTTCGATAGGTAAACAAGCCAATAGACCAAGTTCTGTTCAAAGTTGCACGAAACGTGAAAAACTTGTCTATGCATAGAATTGAGCATTCCTAAGGCCATAAATTGGACCTTTATACTATATTTAGTGTTCTTAAGTCTTAACTTGCTAGTTTAGCTTTTGGAGAACGTTTCGTTAGGTAAAGAAGCCAATAGACCTAGTTAAGTTCAAAATTGCATGAAATGTGAAAAACTCGTCTATGCACAGAATTGAGCATTCCTAAGGCATCAAATTGCACCGTTATATTCTATTTAGTTTTCTTAGAAGTCTTAACTTGCTAGTTTAGTTTTTGGAGAATGTTTCGTTAGGTAAAGAAGCCAATAGACCAAGTTAAGTTCAAAATTGCATGAAACGTGAAAAACTCGTCTATGCATAGAATTGAGCATTCCTAAGGCATTAAATTGGACCGTTATACTCTATTTAGTGTTCTTCAAGGTCTCAATTTGCTAGTTTAGCTGTTGGACATCGTTTCTTTAGGTAAAGAAGCCAATAGACCAAGTTAAGTTCAAAATTGCACGAAACATGAAAAACTTGTCTATGCATAGAATTGAGCATTCCTAAGGCATCAAATTGGACCGTTATACTCTATTTAGTGTTCTTAGAAGTCATAACTTTCTAGTTTAGCTTTTGGACAACGTTTCATTAGGTAAAGAAGCCTATAGACCAAGTTAAGTTCAAAATTGCACGAAACGTGAAAAACTTGTCTATGCATAGAATTCGGCATTCCTAAGGTATCAAATTGGACCGTTATCATCTATTTAGTGTTCTTCGCAGTCTTCACTTTCCAGTTTAGCTTTTGGACAACGTTTCGTTAGGTAAAGAAGCCAATAGACCAAGTTAAGTTCAAAATTGCACGAAAAATGAAAAACTTGTCCATGCATAGAATTGAGCATTCCTAAGGCCTCAAAATGGACCGTTATACTCTATTTAGTGTTCTTAGAAGTGTTAACTTGCCAGTTTAGCTTTTGGACAACGTTTCGTTAGGTAAAGAAGCCAATAGACCAAGTTAAGTTCAAAATTGCACGAAACGTGAAAAACTTGTCTATGCAGAGAATTGAGAATTCCTAAGGCCTCAAATTGGACCGTTATACTCTATTTAGTGTTCTTAGAAGTGTTAACTTGCTAGTTTAGCTTTTGGACAACGTTTCGTTAGGTAAAGAAGCCTATAGACCAAGTTCAGTTCAAAATTGCACGAAACGTGAAAAACTTGTCTATGCATAGAATTGAGCATTCCTGAGGCCACAAATTGGACTTTTATACTCTATTTAGTGTTCTTAAGTCTTAACTTGCTAGTTTAGCTTTTGGAGAACGTTTCGTTAGGTAAAGAAGTCAATAGACCCAGTTAAGTTCAAAATTGCATGAAACGTGAAAAACTCGTCTATGCACAAAATTGAGCATTCCTAAGGCATCAAAGTGCACCGTTATACTCTATTTAGTGTTCTTAGAAGTCTTAACTTGCTAGATTAGCTTTTGGACAACGTTTCGATAGGTAAACAAGCCAATAGACCAAGTTCAGTTCAAAGTTGCACGAAACATGAAAAACTTGTCTATGCATAGAATTGAGCATTCCTAAGGCCACAAATTGGACCTTTATACTCTATTTAGTGTTCTTAAGTCTTAACTTGCTAGTTTAGCTTTTGGAGAACGTTTCGTTAGGTAAAGAAGTCAATAGACCCAGTTAAGTTCAAAATTGCATGAAACGTGAAAAACTCGTCTATGCACAAAATTGAGCATTCCTAAGGCATCAAAGTGCACCGTTATACTCTATTTAGTGTTCTTAGAAGTCTTAACTTGCTAGATTAGCTTTTGGACAACGTTTCGATAGGTAAACAAGCCAATAGACCAAGTTCAGTTCAAAGTTGCACGAAACATGAAAAACTTGTCTATGCATAGAATTGAGCATTCCTAAGGCCACAAATTGGACCTTTATACTATATTTAGTGTTCTTAAGTCTTAACTTGCTAGTTTAGCTTTTGGAGAACGTTTCATTAGGTAAAGAAGCCAATAGACCAAGTTACGTTCAAAATTGCATGAAACGTGAAAAACTCGTCTATGCATAGAATTGAGCATTCCTAAGGCATCAAATTGCACCGTTATACTCTATTTAGTTTTCTTAGAAGTCTTAACTTGCTAGTTTAGCTTTTGAAGAACGTTTCATTAGGTAAAGAAGCCAATAGACCAAGTTAAGTTCAAAATTGCATGAAACGTGAAAAACTCGTCTATGCATAGAATTGAGCAATCCTAAGGCATCAAATTGGACCGTTATACTCTATTTAGTGTTCTTCGAGGTCTCAAATTGCTAGTTTAGCTGTTGGACTTCGTTTCTTTAGGTAAAGAAGCCAATAGACCAAGTTAAGTTCAAAATTGCACGAAACATGAAAAACTTGTCTACGCATAGAATTGAGCATTCCTAAGGCATCAAATTGGACCGTTATACTCTATTTAGTGTTCTTAGAAGTCATAACTTGCTAGTTTAGCTTTTGGACAACGTTTCATTAGGCAAAGAAGCCTATAGACCAAGTTAAGTTCAAAATTGCACGAAACGTGAAAGACTTGTCTATGCATAGAATTGGGCATTCCTAAGGTATCAAATTGGACCGTTCTCATCTATTTAGTGTTCTTCGCAGTCTTCACTTGCCAGTTTAGCTTTTGGACAACGTTTCGTTAGGTAAAGAAGCCAATAGACCAAGTTAAGTTCAAAATTGCACGAAACGTGAAAAACTTGTCTATGCAGAGAATTGAGAATTCCTAAGGCCTCAAATTGGACCGTTATACTCTATTTAGTATTCTTAGAAGTGTTAACTTGCTAGTTTAGCTTTTGGAAAACGTTTCGTTAGGTAAAGAAGCCTATAGACCAAGTTCAGTTCAAAATTGCACGAAACGTGAAAAACTTGTCTATGCATAGAATTGAGCATTCCTAAGGCCACAAATTGGACCTTTATACTCTATTTAGTGTTCTTAAGTCTTAACTTGCTAGTTTAGCTTTTGGAGAACGTTTCTTTAGGTAAAGAAGTCAATAGACCCAGTTAAGTTCAAAATTGCATGAAACGTGAAAAACTCGTCTATGCACAAATTTGAGCATTCCTAAGGCATCAAAGTGCACCGTTATACTCTATTTAGTGTTCTTAGAAGTCTTAACTTGCTAGATTAGCTTTTGGACAACGTTTCGATAGGTAAACAAGCCAATAGACCAAGTTCAGTTCAAAGTTGAACGAAACGTGAAAAACTTGTCTATGCATAGAATTGAGCATTCCTAAGGCCACAAATTGGACCTTTATACTATATTTAGTGTTCTTAAGTCTTAACTTGCTAGTTTAGCTTTTGGAGAACGTTTCGTTAGGTAAAGAAGCCAATAGACCTAGTTAAGTTCAAAATTGCACGAAACGTGAAAAACTTGTCTATGTAGAGAATTGAGAATTCCTAAGGCCTAAAATTGGACCGTTATACTCTATTTAGTGTTCTTAGAAGTGTTAACTTGCTAGTTTAGCTTTTAGACAACGTTTCGTTAGGTAAAGAAGCCTATTGACCAAGTTCAGTTCAAAATTGCACGAAACGTGAAAAACTTGTCTATGCATAGAATTGAGCATTCCTAAGGCCACAAATTGGACCTTTATACTCTATTTAGTGTTCTTAAGTCTTAACTTGCTAGTTTACCTTTTGGAGAACGTTTCGTTAGGTAAAGAAGTCAATAGACCCAGTTAAGTTCAAAATTGCATGAAACGTGAAAAACTCGTCTATGCACAAATTTGAGCATTCCTAAGGCATCAAAGTGCACCGTTATACTCTATTTAGTGTTCTTAGAAGTCTTAACTTGCTAGATTAGCTTTTGGACAACGTTTCGATAGGTAAACAAGCCAATAGACCAAGTTCAGTTCAAAGTTGCACGAAACGTGAAAAACTTGTCTATGCATAGAATTGAGCATTCCTAAGGCCACAAATTGGACGTTTATACTATATTTAGTGTTCTTAAGTCTTAACTTGCTAGTTTAGCTTTTGGAGAACGTTTCGTTAGGTAAAGAAGCCAATAGACCTAGTTAAGTTCAAAATTGCATGAAACGTGAAAAACTCGTCTATGCACAGAATTGAGCATTCCTAAGGCATCAAATTGCACCGTTATATTCTATTTAGTTTTCTTAGAAGTCTTAACTTGCTAGTTTAGCTTTTGGAGAACGTTTCGTTAGGTAAAGAAGCCAATAGACCTAGTTAAGTTCAAAATTGCACGAAACGTGAAAAACTTGTCTATGTAGAGAATTGAGAATTCCTAAGGCATCAAATTGGACCGTTATACTCTATTTAGTGTTCTTAGAAGTGTTAACTTGCTAGTTTAGCTTTTGGACAACGTTTCGTTAGGTAAAGAAGCCTATTGACCAAGTTCAGTTCAAAATTGCACGAAACGTGAAAAACTTGTCTATGCATAGAATTGAGCATTCCTAAGGCCACAAATTGGACCTTTATACTATATTTAGTGTTCTTAAGTCTTAACTTGCTAGTTTAGCTTTTGGAGAACGTTTCGTTAGGTAAAGAAGCCAATAGACCTAGTTAAGTTCAAAATTGCACGAAACGTGAAAAACTTGTCTATGTAGAGAATTGAGAATTCCTAAGGCCTAAAATTGGACCGTTATACTCTATTTAGTGTTCTTAGAAGTGTTAACTTGCTAGTTTAGCTTTTAGACAACGTTTCGTTAGGTAAAGAAGCCTATTGACCAAGTTCAGTTCAAAATTGCACGAAACGTGAAAAACTTGTCTATGCATAGAATTGAGCATTCCTAAGGCCACAAATTGGACCTTTATACTCTATTTAGTGTTCTTAAGTCTTAACTTGCTAGTTTACCTTTTGGAGAACGTTTCGTTAGGTAAAGAAGTCAATAGACCCAGTTAAGTTCAAAATTGCATGAAACGTGAAAAACTCGTCTATGCACAAATTTGAGCATTCCTAAGGCATCAAAGTGCACCGTTATACTCTATTTAGTGTTCTTAGAAGTCTTAACTTGCTAGATTAGCTTTTGGACAACGTTTCGATAGGTAAACAAGCCAATAGACCAAGTTCAGTTCAAAGTTGCACGAAACGTGAAAAACTTGTCTATGCATAGAATTGAGCATTCCTAAGGCCACAAATTGGACGTTTATACTATATTTAGTGTTCTTAAGTCTTAACTTGCTAGTTTAGCTTTTGGAGAACGTTTCGTTAGGTAAAGAAGCCAATAGACCTAGTTAAGTTCAAAATTGCATGAAACGTGAAAAACTCGTCTATGCACAGAATTGAGCATTCCTAAGGCATCAAATTGCACCGTTATATTCTATTTAGTTTTCTTAGAAGTCTTAACTTGCTAGTTTAGCTTTTGGAGAACGTTTCGTTAGGTAAAGAAGCCAATAGACCTAGTTAAGTTCAAAATTGCACGAAACGTGAAAAACTTGTCTATGTAGAGAATTGAGAATTCCTAAGGCATCAAATTGGACCGTTATACTCTATTTAGTGTTCTTAGAAGTGTTAACTTGCTAGTTTAGCTTTTGGACAACGTTTCGTTAGGTAAAGAAGCCTATTGACCAAGTTCAGTTCAAAATTGCACGAAACGTGAAAAACTTGTCTATGCATAGAATTGAGCATTCCTAAGGCCACAAATTGGACCTTTATACTCTATTTAGTGTTCTTAAGTCTTAACTTGCTAGTTTAGCTTTTGGAGAACGTTTCGTTAGGTAAAGAAGTCAATAGACCCAGTTAAGTTCAAAATTGCATGAAACGTGAAAAACTCGTCTATGCACAAATTTGAGCATTCCTAAGGCATCAAAGTGCACCGTTATACTCTATTTAGTGTTCTTAGAAGTCTTAACTTGCTAGATTAGCTTTTGGACAACGTTTCGATAGGTAAACAAGCCAATAGAGCAAGTTCAGTTCAAAGTTGCACGAAATGTGAAAAACTTGTCTATGCATAGAATTGAGCATTCCTAAGGCCACAAATTGGACGTTTATACTATATTTAGTGTTCTTAAGTCTTAACTTGCTAGTTTAGCTTTTGGAGAACGTTTCGTTAGGTAAAGAAGCCAATAGACCTAGTTAAGTTCAAAATTGCATGAAACGTGAAAAACTCGTCTATGCACAGAATTGAGCATTCCTAAGGCATCAAATTGCACCGTTATATTCTATTTAGTTTTCTTAGAAGTCTTAACTTGCTAGTTTAGTTTTTGGAGAACGTTTCGTTAGGTAAAGAAGCCAATAGACCAAGTTAAGTTCAAAATTGCATGAAACGTGAAAAACTCGTCTATGCATAGAATTGAGCATTCTTAAGGCATCAAATTGGACCGTTATACTCTATTTAGTGTTCTTCAATGTCTCAATTTGCTAGTTTAGCTGTTGGACATCGTTTCTTTAGGTAAAGAAGCCAATAGACCAAGTTCAGTTCAAAGTTGCACGAAACGTGAAAAACTTGTCTATGCATAGAATTGAGCATTCCTAAGGCCACAAATTGGACCTTTATACTATATTTAGTGTTCTTAAGTCTTAACTTGCTAGTTTAGCTTTTGGAGAACGTTTCATTAGGTAAAGAAGCCAATAGACCAAGTTACGTTCAAAATTGCATGAAACGTGAAAAACTCGTCTATGCACAGAATTGAGCATTCCTAAGGCATCAAATTGCACCGTTATAATCTATTTAGTGTTCTTAGAAGTCTTAACTTGCTAGTTTAGCTTTTGAAGAACGTTTCATTAGGTAAAGAAGCCAATAGACCAAGTTAAGTTCAAAATTGCATGAAACGTGAAAAACTCGTCTATGCATAGAATTGAGCATTCCTAAGGCATCAAATTGGACCGTTATACTCTATTTAGTGTTCTTCGAGGTCTCAAATTGCTAGTTTAGCTGTTGGACTTCGTTTCTTTAGGTAAAGAAGCCAATAGACCAAGTTAAGTTCAAAATTGCACGAAACATGAAAAACTTGTCTACGCATAGAATTGAGCATTCCTAAGGCATCAAATTGGACCGTTATACTCTATTTAGTGTTCTTCAAGGTCTCAATTTGCTAGTTTAGCTGTTGGACATCGTTTCTTTAGGTAAAGAAGCCAATAGACCAAGTTCAGTTCAAAGTTGCACGAAACGTGAAAAACTTGTCTATGCATAGAATTGAGCATTCCTAAGGCCACAAATTGGACCTTTATACTATATTTAGTGTTCTTAAGTCTTAACTTGCTAGTTTAGCTTTTGGAGAACGTTTCATTAGGTAAAGAAGCCAATAGACCAAGTTACGTTCAAAATTGCATGAAACGTGAAAAACTCGTCTATGCACAGAATTGAGCATTCCTAAGGCATCAAATTGCACCGTTATACTCTATTTAGTGTTCTTAGAAGTCTTAACTTGCTAGTTTAGCTTTTGAAGAACGTTTCATTAGGTAAAGAAGCCAATAGACCAAGTTAAGTTCAAAATTGCATGAAACGTGAAAAACTCGTCTATGCATAGAATTGAGCATTCCTAAGGCATCAAATTGGACCGTTATACTCTATTTAGTGTTCTTCGAGGTCTCAAATTGGTAGTTTAGCTGTTGGACTTCGTTTCTTTAGGTAAAGAAGCCAATAGACCAAGTTAAGTTCAAAATTGCACGAAACATGAAAAACTTGTCTACGCATAGAATTGAGCATTCCTAAGGCATCAAATTGGACCGTTATACTCTATTTAGTGTTCTTAGAAGTCATAACTTGCTAGTTTAGCTTTTGGACAACGTTTCATTAGGTAAAGAAGCCTATAGACCAAGTTAAGTTCAAAATTGCACGAAACGTGAAAAACTTGTCTATGCATAGAATTGGGCATTCCAAAGGTATCAAATTGGACCGTTCTCATCTATTTAGTGTTCTTCGCAGTCTTCACTTTCCAGTTTAGCTTTTGGACAACGTTTCGTTAGGTAAAGAAGCCAATAGACCAAGTTAAGTTCAAAATTGCACGAAACGTGAAAAACTTGTCTATGCAGAGAATTGAGAATTCCTAAGGCCTCAAATTGGACCGTTATACTCTATTTAGTATTCTTAGAAGTGTTAACTTGCTAGTTTAGCTTTTGGAAAACGTTTCGTTAGGTAAAGAAGCCTATAGACCAAGTTCAGTTCAAAATTGCACGAAACGTGAAAAACTTGTCTATGCATAGAATTGAGCATTCCTAAGGCCACAAATTGGACCTTTATACTCTATTTAGTGTTCTTAAGTCTTAACTTGCTAGTTTAGCTTTTGGAGAACGTTTCGTTAGGTAAAGAAGTCAATAGACCCAGTTAAGTTCAAAATTGCATGAAACGTGAAAAACTCGTCTATGCACAAATTTGAGCATTCCTAAGGCATCAAAGTGCACCGTTATACTCTATTTAGTGTTCTTAGAAGTCTTAACTTGCTAGATTAGCTTTTGGACAACGTTTCGATAGGTAAACAAGCCAATAGACCAAGTTCAGTTCAAAGTTGCACGAAACGTGAAAAACTTGTCTATGCATAGAATTGAGCATTCCTAAGGCCACAAATTGGACCTTTATACTATATTTAGTGTTCTTAAGTCTTAACTTGCTAGTTTAGCTTTTGGACATCGATTCTTTAGGTAAAGAAGCCAATAGACCAAGTTACGTTCAAAATTGCATGAAACGTGAAAAACTCGTCTATGCATAGAATTGAGCATTCCTAAGGCATCAAATTGCACCGTTATATTCTATTTAGTTTTCTTAGAAGTCCTAACTTGCTAGTTTAGTTTTTGGAGAACGTTTCGTTAGGTAAAGAAGCCAATAGACCAAGTTAAGTTCAAAATTACACGAAACGTGAAAAACTTGTCCATGCATAGAATTGAGCATTCCTAAGGCCTCAAATTGGACCGTTATACTCTATTTAGTGTTCTTAGAAGTGTTAACTTGCTAGTTTAGCTTTTGGACAACGTTTCGTTAGGTAAAGAAGCCAATAGACCAAGTTAAGTTCAAAATTGCACGAAACGTGAAAAACTTGTCCATGCATAGAATTGAGCATTCCTAAGGCCTCAAATTGGACCGTTATACTCTATTTAGTGTTCTTAGAAGTCTTAACTTGCTAGTTTAGCTTTTGGAGAACGTTTCATTAGGTAAAGAAGCCAATAGACCAAGTTACGTTCAAAATTGCATTAAACGTGAAAAACTCGTCTATGCACAGAATTGAGCATTCCTAAGGCATCAAATTGCACCGTTATACTCTATTTAGTGTTCTTAGAAGTCTTAACTTGCTAGTTTAGCTTTTGAAGAACGTTTCATTAGGTAAAGAAGCCAATAGACCAAGTTAAGTTCAAAATTGCATGAAACGTGAAAAACTCGTCTATGCATAGAATTGAGCATTCCTAAGGCATCAAATTGGACCGTTATACTCTATTTAGTGTTCTTCGAGGTCTCAAATTGCTAGTTTAGCTGTTGGACTTCGTTTCTTTAGGTAAAGAAGCCAATAGACCAAGTTAAGTTCAAAATTGCACGAAACATGAAAAACTAGTCTACGCATAGAATTGAGCATTCCTAAGGCATCAAATTGGACCGTTATACTCTATTTAGTGTTCTTAGAAGTCATAACTTGCTAGTTTAGCTTTTGGACAACGTTTCATTAGGTAAAGAAGCCTATAGACCAAGTTAAGTTCAAAATTGCACGAAACGTGAAAAACTTGTCTATGCATAGAATTGGGCATTCCTAAGGTATCAAATTGGACCGTTCTCATCTATTTAGTGTTCTTCGCAGTCTTCACTTGCCAGTTTAGCTTTTGGACAACGTTTCGTTAGGTAAAGAAGCCAATAGACCAAGTTAAGTTCAAAATTGCACGAAACGTGAAAAACTTGTCTATGCAGAGAATTGAGAATTCCTAAGGCCTCAAATTGGACCGTTATACTCTATTTAGTATTCTTAGAAGTGTTAACTTGCTAGTTTAGCTTTTGGAAAACGTTTCGTTAGGTAAAGAAGCCTATAGACCAAGTTCAGTTCAAAATTGCACGAAACGTGAAAAACTTGTCTATGCATAGAATTGAGCATTCCTAAGGCCACAAATTGGACCTTTATACTCTATTTAGTGTTCTTAAGTCTTAACTTGCTAGTTTAGCTTTTGGAGAACGTTTCGTTAGGTAAAGAAGTCAATAGACCCAGTTAAGTTCAAAATTGCATGAAACGTGAAAAACTCGTCTATGCACAAATTTGAGCATTCCTAAGGCATCAAAGTGCACCGTTATACTCTATTTAGTGTTCTTAGAAGTCTTAACTTGCTAGATTAGCTTTTGGACAACGTTTCGATAGGTAAACAAGCCAATAGACCAAGTTCAGTTCAAAGTTGCACGAAACGTGAAAAACTTGTCTATGCATAGAATTGAGCATTCCTAAGGCCACAAATTGGACGTTTATACTATATTTAGTGTTCTTAAGTCTTAACTTGCTAGTTTAGCTTTTGGAGAACGTTTCGTTAGGTAAAGAAGCCAATAGACCTAGTTAAGTTCAAAATTGCATGAAACGTGAAAAACTCGTCTATGCACAGAATTGAGCATTCCTAAGGCATCAAATTGCACCGTTATATTCTATTTAGTTTTCTTAGAAGTCTTAACTTGCTAGTTTAGTTTTTGGAGAACGTTTCGTTAGGTAAAGAAGCCAATAGACCAAGTTAAGTTCAAAATTGCATGAAACGTGAAAAACTCGTCTATGCATAGAATTGAGCATTCCTAAGGCATCAAATTGGACCGTTACACTCTATTTAGTGTTCTTCAAGGTCTCAATATGCTAGTTTAGCTGTTGGACATCGTTTCTTTAGGTAAAGAAGCCACTAGACCAAGTTAAGTTCAAAATTGCACGAAACATGAAAAACTTGTCTATGCATAGAATTGAGCATTCCTAAGGCATCAAATTGGACCGTTATACTCTATTTAGTGTTCTTAGAAGTCATAACTTTCTAGTTTAGCTTTTGGACAACGTTTCATTAGGTAAAGAAGCCTATAGACCAAGTTAAGTTCAAAATTGCACGAAACGTGAAAAACTTGTCTATGCATAGAATTCGGCATTCCTAAGGTATCAAATTGGACCGTTATCATCTATTTAGTGTTCTTCGCAGTCTTCACTTTCCAGTTTAGCTTTTGGACAACGTTTCGTTAGGTAAAGAAGCCAATAGACCAAGTTAAGTTCAAAATTGCACGAAAAGTGAAAAACTTGTCCATGCATAGAATTGAGCATTCCTAAGGCCTCAAAATGGACCGTTATACTCTATTTAGTGTTCTTAGAAGTGTTAACTTGCCAGTTTAGCTTTTGGACAACGTTTCGTTAGGTAAAGAAGCCAATAGACCAAGTTAAGTTCAAAATTGCACGAAACGTGAAAAACTTGTCTATGCAGAGAATTGAGAATTCCTAACGCCTCAAATTGGACCGTTATACTCTATTTAGTGTTCTTAGAAGTGTTAACTTGCTAGTTTAGCTTTTGGACAATGTTTCGTTAGGTAAAGAAGCCTATAGACCAAGTTCAGTTCAAAATTGCACGAAACGTGAAAAACTTGTCTATGCATAGAATTGAGCATTCCTAAGGCCACAAATTGGACCTTTATACTCTATTTAGTGTTCTTAAGTCTTAACTTGCTAGTTTAGCTTTTGGAGAACGTTTCGTTAGGTAAAGAAGTCAATAGACCCAGTTAAGTTCAAAATTGCATGAAACGTGAAAAACTCGTCTATGCACAAAATTGAGCATTCCTAAGGCATCAAAGTGCACCGTTATACTCTATTTAGTGTTCTTAGAAGTCTTAACTTGCTAGATTAGCTTTTGGACAACGTTTCGATAGGTAAACAAGCCAATAGACCAAGTTCAGTTCAAAGTTGCACGAAACGTGAAAAACTTGTCTATGCATAGAATTGAGCATTCCTAAGGCCACAAATTGGACCTTTATACTATATTTAGTGTTCTTAAGTCTTAACTTGCTAGTTTAGCTTTTGGAGAACGTTTCATTAGGTAAAGAAGCCAATAGACCAAGTTACGTTCAAAATTGCATGAAACGTGAAAAACTCGTCTATGCACAGAATTTGTTGGACAGGAATTTTATTCTAGGGTATAAAGAACACTATCTATTCCATTTACAACAGATCCAAGTTGTACTGTGATCTCAGTGATTGCTTCGTGCAATTTATCTGGGTCATGAGTACTTGCTTGTCTGCCCCATGACATATATCGAACACCTTGTATGGCATACTTTGAAACCATAAGTTGCCTTTTGTAGTCTTGAACTTTGTCGGTTGCTTCTTTAAGTCTCCTTTTGGTTTCCCTCAAAGCTTCTTGTAGAGATTCGATGGTTTTCTGGGGATCGTCCTCGTATACGTCTTCCCTTATAGGGGAGAGGTTGAATCTGGGATCATTTCCACCTTCATCTTCTTTAGAAGTAGAACCTTCATCAGTTCTAGACCTTTTTACAGGTGGAGAGTTAGGTGTATCCATCCTTGAAGATTTCTTGAGAAAGATATTGGTTTCTGCTGATTCTTACTTTTGAATATTTATACAAATGGAATATGAAGGAAGTGTTGGAGCAAGACTTACTGTCTAGGTCAACATTGTGTTTTTGATGATTGTGTATGATTGTATACTAAAATGTGTGTGAGCATGCTTTACTTGAACATATCCTAAAATGCTAGAAAACATGCTTAAATGGTTATTTGGTTAATTGTTTAATATCTTAATTGTGCATATACAAATGAAGGCTTATGCATATCTCTATGTGAATTTGGTATCTATATATTTTTGAGATAGTGCTGGAAATTAAGTTTTGAAAATAAATATACAAGGACTAAGTTAGGGTATTAATCTTCTAATGATCATAATTTATCTTACTTAGGTCCAAATTACTTGAAACTTGAACCACATGCACATGAAGGTTTAATATATGTTCTAGGACTATAATCATGAGAAATTAAGTGCATCACATATATATTTGGTCATATGCTTAAATTCCGCCAAAACTAGGTTTTACCTAATTTTGTGCATATGTGTTCTTTGTGAACGTAGTGAACCAAATGAACTCCGATTTAAATGAAATTTCGTGTGCATCTTAGTTTCATCACTATGAACATATTTGATTTAGTAAAGTTCAAGAGAAAAGGTCATTTACACTGAGTTTGCAAAATGACTTTGAATTTACACTTAGAATTTATCGGTTTCACTATTAGTGATCAAATTGCTTGGTTGAGTGACCAAACGATTTCCGATTGTTATGAAATTTTATGTGGACATTCTAATATATATAAAATGATTTATCATGCAGTAATACGAATTTTCTGGGTTGTTTTTCTAATGTAATTAACCTATGCGCTCTATATGAAGCTCTTTGAGCTTACATGCAATTGGGGAGTTCTACCTCCTATTTCTTTGTAGGTTAATCATCATGAGGATGTTATATCACTCAGAATTCAGTTTGCTCAAGTGAATTGAAGTCCGGTTTTCAAGTATGAGCTTGGATCTCTAGAAAACCAAGAAAAACCTATGTTCATCAACCTTCCACTAAGGCATTTTGATTGATGTTTGGAATTAGCCTTGGAGCTGTATAATATGGATATATTGGTGCTGCCAAATTCAGAGTTTGAAGTCAAGATTGGAGGGACATGTTTGGTCATGTGAAGGATCTCTTATCTTCATCAAACAAGATCTTGCACATGCTTCCTTTATTGAGGTCAATGATAAGATTTTTGTGAGAAGAAAATTGATGAAGCTAAAGGACAAATGCAATGGTTGAAATTTGTAAGAGATGAGAAAGTATATTTTACAACTAGACAAGATTTAGATTATGAAGATATTCTTGAAGACTACAAGCTCCAACGGTACACTAATCTATGGCTGAGATTGAATTGTTTTGAATTATGAATGGATCAGATTACAACAAGACTTGAAGGGTTAAGATGACCATTTAAAAGGTGAATCCAATGGTTGTGCATAAGACCATATTCTTGCTTGAAACTTTTGACTTAAAAGAAGATCTTACTTGATTTTTGGAGTCAAAGATAGCTGCAAGTTGCTACACATTTTGTAGGAAATCGTTGGAGATACCAAGGCCAAGATTTGGTGTAAATTTGATCAAATGATCAAAGATGACAAAATTGTTGGAGATACCAAGGTCAAGATTTGGTGCAAGTTTGATCAAATTGTCAAAGATGGCTGCAAGTGCACATGACAACTCAAATCTTGGAAAGCTAGACTTAGAAAATCATGCAAGTGCAACGGCTACATATTGCAAGGTTGAGATTTAATGATCTATTCATTCAATGGCCAAGATTTGCACATGTAATTGAAGGTCGAGATTTGAAGATAGAAAAAGATCCAATGGTGGAAATCACAAGAGCTTGGTAAATTATAAAGAGGGGTTCTTCCTCATTCCAACTTGGAGAAGCCAAAATTACATTGAAGAAATTCTTGCTCTCAAAACTTTCAAGCTAGTTTGTGCCATTGAATCCAAGCTTCTACCCAAGCCACTCTAAAGGCTTCCTCACTATTTTGCTTTTGCAAAGAGGGAGTGCTTCTTATTTGGCTTCTTATTTTCAGATTCGAAAATCCTCATTATTCTTCATTTTCTATCCAACCCGTGAGGTGATATTGTGATTCTTGAGTGTTCCTCAACCCCATTTGCTTAGTGCAAACCTTGAGTGAACCATTTATACCGAACACTTGTAAAAGTCCCTTCATTGGGCAAAAACCTTGTTGAGGTTGAGTTTAAGGGAGTGCTTGAAACCCTTGGTTGTAAAGTTTGAAGATTATCTTGAAATCTTCAGTTTTAAGGGTGACCTAAAAACCCTTGTGAGTTTTGTGGAGCTCTTGAGAAAACCACATCCTTAGTGGAGGTTGGAAAATCCTAGGTTGGTGAACCTAGGTAGTAGATGTAGGAGAAGAGTCTCCGAACTACTATAAATTGCTGTGTGGACTATCTTGATTGCATTGCTTGCTTGTTGATTGATTAAGTGTTTTGATTGCAGAATTTTCTGAACCACTAGTCTGTCCGTGCACTGTTCACATAGCTAAACTTTGAATTTTAATCTGAATTTTTGATATAGTATTCATTAGGGTGTTGTGATACTGCATACCAAATTTCATTGAATTCTGACTTGATTTGCTAGGTGAAATTTGAGTTGTAAAATCTGTGCGCAGTGTGTTGTTTGAAAAAAATCTGTTTTTGTAATTTCTTGATTATTTGATAATTGATCATTCACCATATTGTATCACATCTTGCATTGAAATGAATGTTGATTAGGATAATCATTAGAGTTCAAATTTGTGTGCTAATTGTTAATTGACATTGATTTCCTTTTAAATTATAAAAAGAGATTCCTATCGGAATTTGGGGACACAATTCACCCCCCCTCTTGTGTTAAGTACGATCCATCAGAATTGAGCATTCCTAAGGCATCAAATTGCACCGTTATACTCTATTTAGTGTTCTTAGAAGTCTTAACTTGCTAGTTTAGCTTTTGAAGAACGTTTCATTAGGTAAAGAAGCCAATAGACCAAGTTAAGTTCAAAATTGCATGAAACGTGAAAAACTCGTCTATGCATAGAATTGAGCATTCCTAAGGCATCAAATTGGACCGTTATACTCTATTTAGTGTTCTTCGAGGTCTCAAATTGCTAGTTTAGCTGTTGGACTTCGTTTCTTTAGGTAAAGAAGCCAATAGACCAAGTTAAGTTCAAAATTGCACGAAACATAAAAACTTGTCTACGCATAGAATTGAGCATTCCTAAGGCATCAAATTGGACCGTTATACTCTATTTAGTGTTCTTAGAAGTCATAACTTGCTAGTTTAGCTTTTGGACAACGTTTCATTAGGTAAAGAAGCCTATAGACCAAGTTAAGTTCAAAATTGCACGAAACGTGAAAAACTTGTCTATGCATAGAATTGGGCATTCCTAAGGTATCAAATTGGACCGTTCTCATCTATTTAGTGTTCTTCGCAGTCTTCACTTGCCAGTTTAGCTTTTGGACAACGTTTCGTTAGGTAAAGAAGCCAATAGACCAAGTTAAGTTCAAAATTGCACGAAACATGAAAAACTTGTCTATGCAGAGAATTGAGAATTCCTAAGGCCTCAAATTGGACCGTTATACTCTATTTAGTATTCTTAGAAGTGTCAACTTGCTAGTTTAGCTTTTGGAAAACGTTTCGTTAGGTAAAGAAGCCTATAGACCAAGTTCAGTTCAAAATTGCACGAAACGTGAAAAACTTGTCTATGCATAGAATTGAGCATTCCTAAGGCCACAAATTGGACCTTTATACTCTATTTAGTGTTCTTAAGTCTTAACTTGCTAGTTTAGCTTTTGGAGAACGTTTCGTTAGGTAAAGAAGTCAATAGACCCAGTTAAGCTCAAAATTGCATGAAACGTGAAAAACTCGTCTATGCACAAATTTGAGCATTCCTAAGGCATCAAAGTGCACCGTTATACTCTATTTAGTGTTCTTAGAAGTCTTAACTTGCTAGATTAGCTTTTGGACAACGTTTCGATAGGTAAACAAGCCAATAGACCAAGTTCAGTTCAAAGTTGCACGAAACGTGAAAAACTTGTCTATGCATAGAATTGAGCATTCCTAAGGCCACAAATTGGACCTTTATACTATATTTAGTGTTCTTAAGTCTTAACTTGCTAGTTTAGCTTTTGGAGAACGTTTCGTTAGGTAAAGAAGCCAATAGACCTAGTTAAGTTCAAAATTGCATTAAACGTGAAAAACTCGTCTATGCACAGAATTGAGCATTCCTAAGGCATCAAATTGCACCGTTATATTCTATTTAGTTTTCTTAGAAGTCTTAACTTGCTAGTTTAGTTTTTGGAGAACGTTTCGTTAGGTAAAGAAGCCAATAGACCAAGTTAAGTTCAAAATTGCATGAAACGTGAAAAACTCATCTATGCATAGAATTGAGCATTCTTAAGGCATCAAATTGGACCGTTATACTCTATTTAGTGTTCTTCAAGGTCTCAATTTGCTAGTTTAGCTGTTGGACATCGTTTCTTTAGGTAAAGAAGCCAATAGACCAAGTTCAGTTCAAAGTTGCACGAAACGTGAAAAACTTGTCTATGCATAGAATTGAGCATTCCTAAGGCCACAAATTGGACCTTTATACTATATTTAGTGTTCTTAAGTCTTAACTTGCTAGTTTAGCTTTTGGAGAACGTTTCATTAGCTAAAGAAGCCAATAGACCAAGTTACGTTCAAAATTGCATGAAACGTGAAAAACTCGTCTATGCACAGAATTGAGCATTCCTAAGGCATCAAATTGCACCGTTATACTCTATTTAGTGTTCTTAGAAGTCTTAACTTGCTAGTTTAGCTTTTGAAGAACGTTTCATTAGGTAAAGAAGCCAATAGACCAAGTTAAGTTCAAAATTGCATGAAACGTGAAAAACTCGTCTATGCATAGAATTGAGCATTCCTAAGGCATCAAATTGGACCGTTATACTCTATTTAGTGTTCTTCGAGGTCTCAAATTGCTAGTTTAGCTGTTGGACTTCGTTTCTTTAGGTAAAGAAGCCAATAGACCAAGTTAAGTTCAAAATTGCACGAAACATGAAAAACTTGTCTACGCATAGAATTGAGCATTCCTAAGGTATCAAATTGGACCGTTATACTATATCTAGTGTTCTTAGAAGTCATAACTTGCTAGTTTAGCTTTTGGACAACGTCTCATTAGGCAAAGAAGCCTATAGACCAAGTTAAGTTCAAAATTGCACGAAACGTGAAAAACTTGTCTATGCATAGAATTGGGCATTCCTAAGGTATCAAATTGGACCGTTCTCATCTATTTAGTGTTCTTCGCAGTCTTCACTTGCCAGTTTAGCTTTTGGACAACGTTTCGTTAGGTAAAGAAGCCAATAGACCAAGTTAAGTTCAAAATTGCACGAAACATGAAAAACTTGTCTATGCAGAGAATTGAGAATTTCTAAGGCCTCAAATTGGACCGTTATACTCTATTTAGTATTCTTAGAAGTGTTAACTTGCTAGTTTAGCTTTTGGAAAACGTTTCGTTAGGTAAAGAAGCCTATAGACCAAGTTCAGTTCAAAATTGCACGAAACGTGAAAAACTTGTCTATGCATAGAATTGAGCATTCCTAAGGCCACAAATTGGACCTTTATACTCTATTTAGTGTTCTTAAGTCTTAACTTGCTAGTTTAGCTTTTGGAGAACGTTTCGTTAGGTAAAGAAGTCAATAGACCCAGTTAAGTTCAAAATTGCATGAAACGTGAAAAACTCGTCTATGCACAAATTTGAGCATTCCTAAGGCATCAAAGTGCACCGTTATACTCTATTTAGTGTTCTTAGAAGTCTTAACTTGCTAGATTAGCTTTTGGACAACATTTCGATAGGTAAACAAGCCAATAGACCAAGTTCAGTTCAAAGTTGCACGAAACGTGAAAAACTTGTCTATGCATAGAATTGAGCATTCCTAAGGCCACAAATTGGACGTTTATACTATATTTAGTGTTCTTAAGTCTTAACTTGCTAGTTTAGCTTTTGGAGAACGTTTCGTTAGGTAAAGAAGCCAATAGACCTAGTTAAGTTCAAAATTGCATGAAACGTGAAAAACTCGTCTATGCACAGAATTGAGCATTCCTAAGGCATCAAATTGCACCGTTATATTCTATTTAGTTTTCTTAGAAGTCTTAACTTGCTAGTTTAGTTTTTGGAGAACGTTTCGTTAGGTAAAGAAGCCAATAGACCAAGTTAAGTTCAAAATTGCATGAAACGTGAAAAACTCGTCTATGCATAGAATTGAGCATTCTTAAGGCATCAAATTGGACCGTTATACTCTATTTAGTGTTCTTCAAGGTCTCAATTTGCTAGTTTAGCTGTTGGACATCGTTTCTTTAGGTAAAGAAGCCAATAGACCAAGTTAAGTTCAAAATTGCACGAAACATGAAAAACTTGTCTATGCATAGAATTGAGCATTCCTAAGGCATCAAATTGGACCGTTATACTCTATTTAGTGTTCTTAGAAGTCATAACTTTCTAGTTTAGCTTTTGGACAACGTTTCATTAGGTAAAGAAGCCTATAGACCAAGTTAAGTTCAAAATTGCACGAAACGTGAAAAACTTGTCTATGCATAGAATTCGGCATTCCTAAGGTATCAAATTGGACCGTTATCATCTATTTAGTGTTCTTCGCAGTCTTCACTTTCCAGTTTAGCTGTTGGACAACGTTTCGTTAGGTAAAGAAGCCAATAGACCAAGTTAAGTTCAAAATTGCACGAAAAGTGAAAAACTTGTCCATGCATAGAATTGAGCATTCCTAAGGCCTCAAAATGGACCGTTATACTCTATTTAGTGTTCTTAGAAGTGTTAACTTGCTAGTTTAGCTTTTGGACAACGTTTCGTTAGGTAAAGAAGCCAATAGACCAAGTTAAGTTCAAAATTGCACGAAACGTGAAAAACTTGTCCATGCATAGAATTGAGCATTCCTAAGGCCTCAAATTGGACCGTTATACTCTATTTAGTGTTCTGAGAAGTCTTAACTTGCTAGTTTAGCTTTTGGAGAACGTTTCATTAGGTAAAGAAGCTAATAGACCAAGTTACGTTTAAAATTGCATGGAACGTGAAAAACTCATCTATGCACAGAATTGAGCATTCCTAAGGCATCAAATTGCACCGTTATACTCTATTTAGTGTTCTTAGAAGTCTTAACTTGCTAGTTTAGCTTTTGAAGAACGTTTTGTTAGGTAAGGAAACCAATTGACAAAGTTAAGTTCAAAATTGCATGAAACGTGAAAAACTCGTCTATGTATAGAATTGAGCATTCCTAAGGCATCAAATTGCACCGTTATACTCTATTTAGTGTTCTTCGAGGTCTCAAATTGCTAGTTTAGCTGTTGGACATCGTTTCTTTAGGTAAAGAAGCCATTAGACCAAGTTAAGTTCAAAATTGCACGAAACATGAAAAACTTGTCTACGCATAGAATTGAGCATTCCTAAGGCATCAAATTGGACCGTTATACTCTATTTAGTGTTCTGAGAAGTCATAACATGCTAGTTTAGCTTTTGGACAACGTTTCATTAGGTAAAGAAGCCTATAGGCCAAGTTAAGTTCCAAATTGCACGAAACGTGAAAAACTTGTCTATGCATAGAATTGGGCATTCCTAAGGGATCAAATTGGACCGTTCTCATCTATTTAGTGTTCTTCGCAGTCTTCACTTGCCAGTTTAGCTTTTGGACAACGTTTCGTTAGGTAAAGAAGCCAATAGACCAAGTTAAGTTCAAAATTGCACGAAACGTGAAAAACTTGTCTATGCAGAGAATTGAGAATTCCTAAGGCCTCAAATTGGACCGTTATACTCTATTTAGTGTTCTTAGAAGTGTTAACTTGCTAGTTTAGCTTTTGGACAACGTTTCGTTAGGTAAAGAAGCCTATAGACCAAGTTCAGTTCAAAATTGCACGAAATGTGAAAAACTTGTCTATGCATAGAATTGAGCATTCCTAAGGCCACAAATTGGACCTTTATACTCTATTTAGTGTTTTTAAGTCTTAACTTGCTAGTTTAGCTTTTGGAGAACGTTTCGTTAGGTAAAGAAGTCAATAGACCCAGTTAAGTTCAAAATTGCATGAAACGTGAAAAACTCGTCTAAGCACAAAATTGAGCATTCCTAAGGCATCAAAGTGCACCGTTATACTCTATTTAGTGTTCTTAGAAGTCTTAACTTGCTAGATTAGCTTTTGGACAACGTTTCGATAGGTAAACAAGCCAATAGACCAAGTGTCACGCCCCTCTCTCCTAAGATACACCGAGGTGTATCTATATCACAGGGACGTGACTGGCAGGGGACACCCCATCCCCCGAACCAGATCCCAAATCTCTACTAAACCCAACAGACATAATAATAATAATAAGAACTACCATACTATCCACAAAGTACATCCACCTGTGTACATATACCACAGCGAAATAATAAAACATATCTACCCGATACCAAACCGTATAGTATATACAAATACAATACAAAAAGTTCCCACACCCACTAAGAGTCAGCCCAAGGCTACACACCAGCTCACGCATCCCGCTGCTGACCGCCATCACCTACATCCAACTCACCTGAAAGGGGATAAAGAAGAGGGGTGAGCCACAAAGCTCAGTAGGGCGTAGAGAGGAAACGCCAATATCCAAAAATAATAATGATAAACCTAGAAATGAAATGCATAGCATGCAATACAAGAAATATACATCCATCAGTAAGTCAACCAAATAGCACAATAACCGATAAGGCTAAGCAACACTGGAACCACCAACACTGGTCTCCAGAAATCCATACACCAATCCAATCAAGTGAAATGGTAGCCGATAAGGCTATCCAACACTGTAATCACCACATCAATCTCCAACAATCCATCACACCCCTGGACCCACCCTAATCCCCGTAGGGTGTCTCCCAATCCAGGTCCACACCGAAACTGGATGAGGATCGGGTATCCCGATAGCATAGCCTACACCAGAGGGCGTCCCCTGTGATGCACCCCATCTCAGACGGTCCACCGGTATATATCCGGTCTGTATATGTATATATATCATCCATCAGAAATCCATATCTGATCATTTGGGCGCCTATATGGGCCCACAATCCACATCCACATCCACATCCATATCCACATCCACATCCAACACCTCCAATCACCTCACTCTCAGAAAACATACCAACAGTGATATATATAACAGGGAATATAAATCAACATGCAAAATAGGTCACATGCAAGAGTAAGGAAACCCCTACCTGGAAATCAGAGTGCTAAAACCAAGCACGCGTCCCAGACAACCCCTAACTCCAAAAGTTAACCCGCTCCGAATCTCAACCGTGACCACCGTCTACACCGAAAAACACGATATATGTAAATACTGTAAAAATACGGTCGGTCAACTATGGTCAACGGCCAAATAGTACTGGTCAAAGTCAACATATAAATAGTAACCGAGTCAAAGTCAATAGTCAAATAGTAACCGGGTCAAATAGTACCGAACCGGGTCAAATAGTACCCGACCGGGTCAAATCGGGTCAAATAGTACCCAGCCGAGTCAACTTGGCCTGACTCGGTCAACTCGCCGGAAACCCATTTAACCCCATCGCCGGCGATCCGACCACCCAAACCTGTCAAATCTTATATCAAATTGAAGAACTCGATGAGATAAACTCATAGGTACCTGAAACACGTCAAACCGTTGCCGGAATCGGCCGGATCGACCAAAAGAAATCCGAGGAAATCGGAACTTCAAACTCCGATATCTCCCTAACCACAACTCCGATCGACGTGATTCAAGTTGGGTTATACTCGTCTCGTCAATACGCTTCTTTTGATACCGGTGGTGTCGCTCACCGTCGTCGGACTCGGAAAATGAATAGTAAAGAACAAATACACGCGAGAGGAAAGGAAGAACAGGAAAAAAACTACGTAAGTTTTTTTCATTTTAATTTTTCTTTTATAATATCTTTGACTTACCAAAACACCCATCTGTCAAAAACGCCCCTAACTAAATTGTTATAATTAACTTCAAAAATTCATAACAAATCAAATTTAAATCTG
Source organism: Tripterygium wilfordii (assembly GCF_013401445.1). Lineage (NCBI taxonomy): Eukaryota > Viridiplantae > Streptophyta > Magnoliopsida > Celastrales > Celastraceae > Tripterygium > Tripterygium wilfordii. The sequence goes on along the minus strand of NW_024056359.1, from coordinate 139,703 downwards.
ATTTAAGTAATTTTTACTCCAAAAATTTTATTTTAAAATTCCCCATTTATTAAAATATTTATTCACACTTTAATTTTATTCTCTTCAAATACCGATTCACCAACACAGAGGTTCACTCCACCTCAACCACCACGATAAGATACTATGAATAGTGTAAAATTAGACCAGGATATTACATCCTTCCCCCCTTAAGAAAATTTCGTCCCCGAAATTAAATCATACTTAGGTAGTAAATAAATCTGGAAATCTCATCTGCATATCCGACTCCAACTCCCAAGTCGTCTCCTCCACTCCATAATGTTGCCATATCACCTTAACCAAGGGTATGGTCTTCGACCGTAGTCGCCTCTCCTGTCTATCCGTAATCCTAATAGGACGTGTCTCGAAAGTAGCGTCCTCACCAATCTCCAAGGTAGACCAATCTAATATATGAGAAGGGTCCCTATGGTACCTCCGTAACATAGACACATGAAATACCCCATGTACTCCTGACAATTGTGTGGGTAATGCTAATCGATAAGCTACCGTCCCCACTCTTTCCAAAATCTCAAATGGCCCTATAAATCTAGGGGATAACTTCCCCGCTCTCCCAAACCGCTGTACTCCTCTACGAGGACTAACCCTCAGGAAAACATGATCCCCCACCTGAAACTCTAGAGGTCTACGTCTCCTATCCGCGTAACTCTTCTGACGTGACTGAGCTGTCAGAAGCCGCTGTCGAATCACTGTCACCACCTCAGTAGTCTGCTGCACCATCTCTGGACCCAATAATAGTCTATCTCCAACCTCTGACCAACACAACGGTGATCTACAAGGTCTCCCATATAATGCCTCAAATGGTGCCATCTGAATACTACTCTGATAGCTATTGTTGTACACAAACTCCACTAAAGGAATATGAGTCTCCCAATCTCCTCGAAAGTCTATCGCACAAGCCCGAATCATATCCTCCAGAATCTGAATAGTCCGCTCACTCTGTCCATCAGTCTGCGGATGAAAAGCTGTACCGAAGTTCAGTTTCGTCCCCAGAGTATCCTGAAAACTGCCCTAAAATCGTGAGGTAAATCTGGGATCCCGATCAGATACAATACTCAACGGTACCCCATGCAATCGGACTATCTCTCGTACATATAATCTCGTCAACGACTCAATCGAATCTGTCTGACAAATAGGCATAAAATGAGCTGTCTTTGTCAACCGATCCACAACAACCCAAACCGCATCATGTCTCCGCGGAGTCATAGGTAAACCCATCACAAAATCCATAGTGATATGCTCCCACTTCCATTCAGGTAATGGAAGCGGTTGCAATAATCCAGCAGGTTGTCGATGCTCTGCCTTTACCTGCTGACAGGTAAGACATCGAGTCACAGTCTGTGCCACATCTCTCTTCATGCCACTCCACAAATACTGCCTCCGTAAATCTCGATACATCTTAGTAGCACCAGGATGCATGGCAAATCGTGAGTAATGTGCCTCCTGAAGTATCTCATCGCGTAACTCAGTATCCTTTGGAACCACTAATCTGCCCCTGAATCTGACTCCACCATCAGTGCCTCTAACCCATCCCTCCATATCCTCAATGTCATCAAATAATGCATCCCCCAACTGTGCATCCAACACCCTCTGTACTAGGGTTGGACGAGCAATCAAACTCCGTAAACTCAGTACATCTCTACGCTCATCCACATCTAGTCGATACTGACTAAGTGTATCCACTAACCCAAACTCCTGAATAGCCAATCGAGCTGCAATCAATCTCCTACTCAAGGCATCAGCCACCACATTGGCCTTGCCCGGATGATACTGTAAAGTAAAATCAAAGTCCTCAAGATACTCCATCCATCTACGCTGTCTTTGGTTTAAATCTCTCTGTGTAAACAAGTACCGGAGACTCCTATGATCCGAAAATACCTCAAACCTCTCTCCATAAAGATAATATCTCCACTGCTTCAGTGCGAACACTACCGCAACCAACTCCAAATCATGCACGGGATAATTCCTCTCGTGCGGCTTCAACAAACGTGAAGCATACTCAACCACTCTCTCCTGCTGCATCAACACACAACCCAAACCAACTCCTGAAGCATCACAATATACCTGATAACCAATACCCCTGTCAGGTATCACCAACACTGGAGGTGAAGTGAGTCGAGTCTTCAACTCCTGGAATGCCTGCTCACACACATCTGTCCACGTAAATGGAGTATCCTTCCGAGTCAACTGTGTCATCGGTGCTGCAATCCGCGAGAATCCCTCAATAAAACGTCGATAGTAACCTGCTAATCCCAGGAAACTGCGAATCTCTCCTACATTTTTCGGTCTCCTCCATGCCACCACTGCCTCTACTTTCGCTGGATCCACCGCTATACCCTCCTGAGAAATCACATGCCCTAAAAATCTCACCTGAGTCATCCAAAATTCACATTTACTCAGCTTGGCATACAATCTATGCTCTCTGAGCGTCTGCAACACAATCTTCAAGTGTCTAATGTGATCCTCCTCAGTGGCTGAATAAACCAATATATCATCAATGAACACAATCACAAACTGATCCAGATATGGTCTAAACACCCTGTGCATCAAATCCATAAACGCTGCAGGTGCATTGGTTAACCCAAATGGCATAACCAAGTACTCATAATGGCCAAACCGTGTGCGAAATGCTGTCTTTGGAATATCCTCCTCTCTAATCTTCAACTGATGGTACCCTGATCTGAGATCAATCTTGGAGTAATAATGACTACCTCTCAACTGATCAAACAAATCATTAATCCTCGGCAATGGATATTTGTTCTTTACTGTCACCCTGTTCAGCTGCCGGTAGTCCACACACATACGCATCGTACCATCCTTCTTTTTCACAAACAAAACAGGTGCTCCCCAAGGTGAAGTGCTCGGTCTGATAAATCCCAACTTCTGTAAATCTGTCAACTGAGTGTTCAACTCCTTCAGCTCTGCTGGTGCCATCCTATACGGTGGTATAGAAATCGAATCTGTACCCGGGTACAACTCAATGACAAAATCAATCTCCCTCTGCGGTGGCAACCCCGGTAAATCATCAGGAAAAACATCCATATAATGCTCCACAACCGGTATAGGGTTCGAAGAATCCTTCCTAGACGCTGAAGTAATCAAACCCGCTATAACACAATCGGTGTACTGAGGATTATCTAGAAAATGTGGACACGGAAGCAATCTCGTTCCACGAAATCTAACCCTCCCCGTAGGTGTGGTCAGTGTAATCCTCCTCTCAGCACACTCTATAACCGCCTCATACTCAGTCAACCAATCCAATCCAAGAATAACATCAAAATCAGTAAATGGCATCACAAACAGATCTGCTCTAAACTCATGGTCTGAGAAACTAAATACACAGTCCCTACAGACACCACTAATCACGGTACCTGATCCTAGTGGTGAATCAACTATAAATCTCCTCGCCACTCCCATAATCTCCAAACCCAATGTCTCAGCAAATGATGCAGAAATAAATGAATGAGTAGCACCAGTGTCAAACAAAACACGTGCCCAAGAACTGAATAAGAGAAACCTACCTCCCAGGTGATCTCGCTCTACTGGAACCACATCAGGCCTAAGTGCATACACTCCACCTCTCTGAACCTGCCACTGCTGCTGCTGAACTAGTGGCCTACCCCGTCCTGCAGGACCCCTCTGTATCGGAATTGGTGCTGGAGCTGGAGCTCTCTGACCTCCAGGTACTAGCGGTGCAAATCCTCTACCCTGTGGACAATCTCTCCTCATACGTCCTGGCAATCCACACTGGAAACATAACAGATTAGGACAATCCCGAATCATATGGCCCACCTGACCACAAGCATAACAATGCTGGAGCTGCTGATCCCGTCTCGGAGCCTGACCATGCTGATCCAATCTTCGCCTCTGCTGACCCTGTCTCTGCCCCTGCTGAACCTGTCTAGAACCCTGCTGTTCTTGCCTGGGTCCTTGGTAACCCTGCCTCCAACTCTGAGAACCCTGTCCCTGACTCTGCTGCTGCCCCGAGTATCAGTACTCTGTCTGTGCTGACTACTCTCACCAGTAACAGATGTAGAACTCTCAAGCTTCCTCTTATGAATCTCCCAGTAATCCTTAATCTCCATTAAAGTCCTCTCCACTCCGAGTGCCTTATCAATACACTCATGATAGGTGGTGATAGTCTGAGCCGCCAAATGAGGTGAAATCTTTGGCGACAACCCTCTCCTAAATCTCAGTATCTTCTTTTCCTCTGTACAAATATACTCCTCCCCATATCGCCTTAACTCCTCAAAACGAGCCTGATACTGTGTCACTGTCATGTCCGGAGACTGAATCAACTCAAGAAACTCTTTAGCTTTAGCAACACGCACTGTCTGTGGTACATACTGTGCCAGAAAAGCAGTCTCAAACTCTGCCCAGGGCATGCCCTCTCTGCCCCGACTAACTGTCATCACGTCCCACCATGTAAAAGCCTCCCCCTCCAGAAACTCAGCAGCTAATAAAGCCCTCCTCTCCTCAGGAATCCGTAAGGAAGTCATCTTCCTGCGCAACTGGCGAACCCACTCCTCTGCTGCCACTGGATCTATCACTCCCCTATATACCGGAGGATTTGTCTTTCGTAACTCTGCTAGCTCCTTGATCGACGTATCAATCATAAAAGGAGCTACCTGTGCCTCCACAATCTGTCCTACACCCTCCTGTAACTCACCCAAAGCCAGAACCTGTGCTGGAACCTCAACAGGAGCCTGTAATTCAGCTGGCACTGGAGCAGTCATCTGTGTCACAAGTCCTGTAACAGTCTGCCCAAGAGCTCGTACCAATTCAGTAACATCCCAGACCTCCTGTCGTAAAGTAGTAACGACAGCCTCTACCCCCTGTGGTGCTAAATATCCCTCCTGATCCTCTCTAATATCATCTACTGGGTTTATAGACACTCGCCGCCTGCCCCCACCTCTCCCACGTCTTCCGCCCCTACCGCGTCTCGCACCCCTACCTCTCCGTCCTCACCCCCGCTCTAATGGAGCCACCTCAGGCATACCCACCTCATCTACCCCCTGAGGCTCAACCGCCTCATGTTCTCCTCTACCCCGTCCATATCCTCGCACTCGAGTACTACGTGTGTCAACCATATCTGGAAAATATAACACATGTATACATAAATCTAAAGTAGGGAACACGACAAATAAAAACTCACCAGGTCAGCCGGGAAACGCATGATGTGTAGCCAACAAAATAACCTAGGTAACCTAACCACTGTAAGTTTCTAAACCTACAGCTCCGATACCAAACTGTCACGCCCCTCTCTCCTAAGATACACCGAGGTGTATCTATATCACAGGGACGTGACCGGCAGGGGACACCCCATCCCCCGAACCAGATCCCAAATCTCTACTAAACCCAACAGACATAATAATAATAATAAGAACTACCATACTATCCACAAAGTACATCCACCTGTGTACATATACCACAGCGAAATAATAAAACATATCTACCCGATACCAAACCGTATAGTATATACAAATACAATACAAAAAGTTCCCACACCCACTAAGAGTCAGCCCAAGGCTACACACCAGCTCACGCATCCCGCTGCTGACCGCCATCACCTACATCCAACTCACCTGAAAGGGGATAAAGAAGAGGGGTGAGCCACAAAGCTCAGTAGGGCGTAGAGAGGAAACGCCAATATCCCAAAATAATAATGATAAACCCAGAAATGAAATGCATAGCATGCAATACAAGAAATATACATCCATCAGTAAGTCAACCAAATAGCACAATAACCGATAAGGCTAAGCAACACTGGAACCACCAACACTGGTCTCCAGAAATCCATACACCAATCCAATCAAGTGAAATGGTAGCCGATAAGGCTATCCAACACTGTAATCACCACATCAATCTCCAACAATCCATCACACCCCTGGACCCACCCTAATCCCCGTAGGGTGTCTCCCAATCCAGGTCCACACCGAAACTGGATGAGGATCGGGTATCCCGATAGCATAGCCTACACCAGAGGGCGTCCCCTGTGATGCACCCCATCTCAGACGGTCCACCGGTATATATCCGGTCTGTATATGTATATATATCATCCATCAGAAATCCATATCTGATCATTTGGGTGCCTATATGGGCCCACAATCCACATCCACATCCACATCCATATCCACATCCACATCCAACACCTCCAATCACCTCACTCTCAGAAAACATACCAACAGTGATATATATAACAGGGAATATAAATCAACATGCAAAATAGGTCACATGCAAGAGTAAGGAAACCCCTACCTGGAAATCAGAGTGCTAAAACCAAGCACGCGTCCCAGACAACCCCTAACTCCAAAAGTTAACCCGCTCCGAATCTCAACCGTGACCACCGTCTACACCGAAAAACACGATATATGTAAATACTGTAAAAATACGGTCGGTCAACTATGGTCAACGGCCAAATAGTACTGGTCAAAGTCAACGTATAAATAGTAACCGAGTCAAAGTCAATAGTCAAATAGTAACCGGGTCAAATAGTACCCGACCGGGTCAAATCGGGTCAAATAGTACCCAGCCGAGTCAACTTGGCCTGACTCGGTCAACTCGCCGGAAACCCATTTAACCCCATCGCCGGCGATCCGACCACCCAAACCTGTCAAATCTTATATCAAATTGAAGAACTCGATGAGATAAACTCATAGGTACCTGAAACACGTCAAACCGTTGCCGGAATCGGCCGGATCGACCAAAAGAAATCCGAGGAAATCGGAACTTCAAACTCCGATATCTCCCTAACCACAACTCCGATCGACGTGATTCAAGTTGGGTTATACTCGTCTCGTCAATACGCTTCTTTTGATACCGGTGGTGTCGCTCACCGTCGTCAGACTCGGAAAATGAATAGTAAAGAACAAATACACGCGAGAGGAAAGGAAGAACAGGAAAAAAACTACGTAAGTTTTTTTCATTTTAATTTTTCTTTTATAATATCTTTGACTTACCAAAACACCCATCTGTCAAAAACGCCCCTAACTAAATTGTTATAATTAACTTCAAAAATTCATAACAAATCAAATTTAAATCTGATTTAAGTAATTTTTACTCCAAAAATTTTATTTTAAAATTCCCCATTTATTAAAATATTTATTCACACTTTAATTTTATTCTCTTCAAATACCGATTCACCAACACAGAGGTTCACTCCACCTCAACCACCACGATAAGATACTATGAATAGTGTAAAATTAGACCAGGATATTACACCAAGTTCAGTTCAAAGTTGCACGAAACGTGAAAAACTTGTCTATGCATAGAATTGAGCATTCCTAAGGCCACAAATTGGACCTTTATACTATATTTAGTGTTCTTAAGTCTTAACTTGCTAGTTTAGCTTTTGGAGAACATTTCGTTAGGTAAAGAAGCCAATAGACCCAGTTAAGTTCAAAATTGCATGAAACGTGAAAAACTCGTCTATGCACAGAATTGAGCATTCCTAAGGCATCAAATTGCACCGTTATATTCTATTTAGTTTTCTTAGAAGTCTTAACTTGCTAGTTTAGTTTTTGGAGAACGTTTCGTTAGGTAAAGAAGCCAATAGACCAAGTTAAGTTCAAAATTGCATGAAACGTGAAAAACTCGTCTATGCATAGAATTGAGCATTCCTAAGGCATCAAATTGGACCGTTATACTCTATTTAGTGTTCTTCGAGGTCTCAATTTGCTAGTTTAGCTGTTGGACATCGTTTCTTTAGGTAAAGAAGCCAATAGACCAAGTTAAGTTCAAAATTGCACGAAACATGAAAAACTTGTCTATGCATAGAATTGAGCATTCCTAAGGCATTAAATTGGACCGTTATACTCTATTTAGTGTTCTTAGAAGTCATAACTTTCTAGTTTAGCTTTTGGACAACGTTTCATTAGGTAAAGAAGCCTATAGACCAAGTTAAGTTCAAAATTGCACGAAACGTGAAAAACTTGTCTATGCATAGAATTCGGCATTCCTAAGGTATCCAATTGGACCGTTATCATCTATTTAGTGTTCTTTGCAGTCTTCACTTTCCAGTTTAGCTTTTGGACAACGTTTCGTTACGTAAAGAAGCCAATAGACCAAGTTAAGTTCAAAATTGCACGAAAAGTGAAAAACTTGTCCATGCATAGAATTGAACATTCCTAAGGCCTCAAATTGGACCGTTATACTCTATTTAGTGTTCTTAGAAGTGTTAACTTGCTAGTTTAGCTTTTGGACAACGTTTCGTTAGGTAAAGAAGCCAATAGACCAAGTTAAGTTCAAAATTGCACGAAACGTGAAAAACTTGTCCATGCATAGAATTGAGCATTCCTAAGGCCTCAAATTGGACCGTTATACTATATTTAGTGTTCTTAAGTCTTAACTTGCTAGTTTAGCTTTTAGAGAACGTTTCGTTAGGTAAAGAAGCCAATAGACCCAGTTAAGTTCAAAATTGCATGAAACGTGAAAAACTCGTCTATGCGCAAAATTGAGCATTCCTGGGGCATCAAAGTGCACCGTTATACTCTATTTAGCTTTTGGACAACGTTTCGATAGGTAAACAAGCCAATAGACCAAGTTAAGTTCAAAATTGCACGAAAGGAGAAAAACTTGTCAACGCATAGAACTGAGCATTCCTAAGGCATCAAATTGGACCGTTATACTTTATTTAGTGTTCTACGAAGTTTTGACTTGCTAGTTTAGCTGTTGGACATCGTTTCTTTAGGTAAAGAAGCCAATAGACCAACTAAAGTTGAAAATTGCACGAAACGTGAAAAACTTGTCTATGCATAGAATTGAGCATTCCTAAGGCATCAAATTGGACCGTTATACTTTATTTAGTGTTCTTAGAAGTCTTAACTTTCTAGTTTAGCTTTTGGACAACGTTTCGTTAGGTAAAGAAGCCAATAGACCAAGTTAAGTTCAAAATTGCATGAAACGTGAAAAACTCGTCTATGCATAGAATTGAGCATTCCTAAAGCCACAAATTGGACCGTTATAGTCTATTTAGTGTTCTTAGAATTCTTAACTTTCTAGTTTAGCTTTTGGAGAACGTTTCGTTAGGTTAAGAAGCCAATAGACCAAGTTAAGTTTAAAATTGCATGAAACGTGAAAAACTCGTCTATGCACAGAATTGAGCATTCCTAAGGCATTAAATTGCACCGTTATACTCTATTTAGTGTTCTTAGAATCTTAACTTGCTAGATTAGCTTTTGGACAACGTTTCGATAGGTAAACAAGCCAATATACCAAGTTAAGTTCAAAATTGCATGAAACGAGAAAAACTTGTCAACGCATAGAACTGAGCATTCCTAAGGCATCAAATTAGACCGTTATACTCTATTTAGTGTTCTAGGAAGTTTTGACTTGCTAGTTTAGCTGTTGGACATCGTTTCTTTAGGTAAAGAAGCCAATAGACCAAGTTAAGTTCAAAATTGCACGAAAGGAGAAAAACTTCTCAACGCATAGAACTGAGCATTCCTAAGGCATCAAATTGGACCGTTATACTTTATTTAGTGTTCTACGAAGTTTTGACTTGCTAGTTTAGCTGTTGGACATCGTTTCTTTAGGTAAAGAAGCCAATAGACCAAGTAAAGTTTAAAATTGCACGAAACGTGAAAAACTTGTCTATGCGTAGAATTGAGCATTCCTAAGGCATCAAATTCCACCGTGATACTCTATTTAGTGTTCTTAGAAGTCTTAACTTTCTTGTTTAGCTTTTGGACAACGTTTTGTTAGGTAAAGAAGCCAATAGCCCAAGTAAAGTTTAAAATTGCACAAAACGTGAAAAACTTGTCTATGCATATAATTGAGCATTCCTAAGGCCTCAAATTGGACCGTTATACTCTATTTAGTGTTCTTGGAAGTGTTAACTTGCTAGTTTAGCTTTTGGACAACGTTTCGTTTGGTAAAGTAGCCTATAGACCAAGTTAAGTTCAAAATTGCACGAAACGTGAAAAAATTGTCTATGCATAGAATTGGGCATTCCTAAGGTATCAAATTGGACTGTTATCATCTTTTTAGTGTTGTTGGCAGTCTTCACTTTCCAGTTTAGCTTTTGGACAACGTTTCGTTAGGTAAAGAAGCCAATAGACCAAGTTAAGTTCAAAATTGCACGAAACGTGAAAAACTTGTCTATGCATAGAATTGGGCATTCCTAAGGTATCAAATTGCACCCTTATCATCTATTTAGTGTTCTTCGCAGTCTTCACTTGCCAGTTTAGCTTTTGGACAACGTTTCGTTAGGTAAAGAAGCCAATAGACCAAGTTAAGTTCAAAATTGCACGAAACGTGAAAAACTTGTCTATGCATAGAATTGGGCATTCCTAAGGTATCAAATTGCACCCTTATCATCTATTTAGTGTTCTTCGCAGTCTTCACTTGCCAGTTTAGCTTTTGGACAACGTTTCGTTAGGTAAAGAAGCCAATAGACCAAGTTAAGTTCAAAATTGCACAAAACGTGAAAAACTTGTCTAGGCATAGAATTGAGCATTCCTATGGCCTCAAATTGGACCGTCATACTCTATTTAGTGTTCTTAGAAGTGTTAACTTGCTAGTTTAGCTTTTGGCCAACGTTTCGTTAGGTAAAGAAGCCAATAGACCAAGTTAAGTTCAAAATTACACGAAACGTGAAAAACTTGTCTATGCATAGAATTGGGCATTCCTAAGGTATCAAATTGGACTGTTATCATCTATTTAGTGTTGTTGGCAGTCTTCACTTTCCAGTTTAGCTTTTGGACAACGTTTCGTTAGGTAAAGAAGCCAATAGACCAAGTTAAGTTCAAAATTGCACGAAACGTGAAAAACTTTTCTATGCATAGAATTGGGCATTCCTAAGGTATCAAATTGCACCCTTATCATCTATTTAGTGTTCTTCGTAGTCTTCACTTGCCAGTTTAGCTTTTGGACAACGTTTCGTTAGGTAAAGAAGCCAATAGACCAAGTTAAGTTCAAAATTGCACGAAACGTGAAAAACTTGTCTAGGCATAGAATTGAGCATTCCTATGGCCTCAAATTGGACCGTCATACTCTATTTAGTGTTCTTAGAAGTGTTAACTTGCTAGTTTAGCTTTTGGCCAACGTTTCGTTAGGTAAAGAAGCCAATAGACCAAGTTAAGTTCAAAATTACACGAAACGTGAAAAACTTGTCTATGCACAGAATTGAGCATTCCTAAGGCATCAACTTTGACCGTTATACTCTATTTAGTGTTCTTAGAAGTCTTAACTTGCTAGATTAGGTTTTGGACAACGTCTCGTTAGGTAAACAAGCCAATAGACCAAGTTAAGTTCAAAATTGCACGAAACGAGAAAAATTTGTCAACGCATAGAACTGACCATTCCTAAGGCATCAAATTGGACCGTTATACTCTATTTGGTGTTCTACGAAGTTTTGACTTGCTAGTTTAGCTGTTGGACATCGTTTCTTTAGGTAAAGAAGCCAATAGACCAAGTTAAGTTGAAAATTGCACGAAACGTGAAAAACTTGTCTATGCATAGAATTGAGCATTCCTAAGGCATCAAAGTGGATTGTTATACTCTATTTAGTGTTCTTAGCTGTTTCAACTTGCTAGTTTAGCTTTTGGGCAACGTTTCGTTAGGTAAAGAAGCTAATAGACCAAGTTAAGTTCAAAATTGCACGAAACGTGAAAAACTTGTCTATGCATAGAATTGGGCATTCCTAAGGCATCAAAGTGGACTGTTATACTCTATTTAGTGTTCTTAGATGTTTCAACATGCTAGTTTAGCTTTTGGACAAAGTTTCATTAGGTAAAGAAGCCTATAGACCAAGTTAAGTTCAAAATTGCACGAAACGTGAAAAACTTATCTATGCATAGAATTGAGCATTCCTAAGTCCTCAAATTGGACCGTTATACTCTATTTAGTGTTCTTAGTAGTATTAACTAATTAGTTTAGCTTGTGGACAACGTTTCGTTAGGTAAAGAAGCCAATAGACCAAGTTAAGTTCAAAATTACACGAAACGTGAAAAACTTGTCTATGCATAGAATTGGGAATTCCTAAGGTATCAAATTGGACCGTTCTACTCTATTTAGTGTTCTTAGAAGACTTAACTTGGTAGTTTAGCTTTTGGACAACGTTTCATTAGGTAAAGAAGCCAATAGACCAAGTTAAGTTCAAAATTGCACGAAACGTGAAAAACTTGTTCATGCATAGAATTGAGCATTCCTAAGGCCTCAAATTGGACCGTTATACTCTATTTAGTGTTCTTAGAAGTCTTAACTTGGTAGTTTAGCTTTTGGACAACGTTTCATTAGGTAAAGAAGCCAATAGACCAAGTTAAGTTCAAAATTGCACGAAACGTGAAAAACTTGTCCATGCATAGAATTGAGCATTCCTAAGGCCTCAAATTGGACCGTTAGACTCTATTTAGTGTTCTTAGTAGTATGAACTGTCTAGTTTAGCTTTTGGACAACGTTTCGTTAGGTAAAGAAGCCAATAGACGAAGTTAACTTCAAAATTGCACGAAACGTGAAAAACTTGTCTATGCATAGAATTGGGCATTCCTAAGGTATCAAATTGGACCGTTATCATATATTTAGTGTTCTTCGCAGTCTTCACTTGCCAGTTTAGCTTTTGGACAACGTTTCGTTAGGTAAAGAAGCCAATAGACCAAGTTAAGTTCAAAATTGCACGAAACGTGAAAAACTTGTCTAGGCATAGAATTGAGCATTCCTAAGGCCTCAAATTGGACCGTCATACTCTATTTAGTGTTCTTAGAAGTGTTAACTTGCTTTTTTAGCTTTTGGACAACGTTTCGTTAGGTAAAGAAGCCAATAGACCAAGTTAAGTTCAAAATTACACGAAACGTGAAAAACTTGTCTATGCACAGAATTGAGCATTCCTAAGGCATCAACTTATACCGTTATACTCTATTTAGTGTTCTTAGAAGTCTTAACTTGCTAGATTAGGTTTTGGACAACGTTTCGTTAGGTAAACAAGCCAATAGACCAAGTTAAGTTCAAAATTGCACGAAACGAGAAAAACTTGTCAACGCATAGAACTGACCATTCCTAAGGCATCAAATTGGACCGTTATACTCTATTTGGTGTTCTACGAAGTTTTGACTTGCTAGTTTAGCTGTTGGACATCGTTTCTTTAGGTAAAGAAGCCAATAGACCAAGTTAAGTTCAAAATTGCACGAAACGTGAAAAACTTGTCTATGCATAGAATTGAGCATTCCTAAGGCCTCAAATATGACCGTTATACTATATTTAGTGATCTTAGAGGTCTTAACTTGCTATTTTATCTTTTGGACAACGTTTCGTTCGGTAAAGAAGCCAATAGAGCAAGTTAAGTTCAAAATTGCACGAAACGAGAAAAACGTGTCAGCGCATAAAACTGAGCTTTACTAAGACATCAAATTGGACCATTATACTCTATTTAATTTTTCTCGAAGTTTTCACTTGCTAGTTTAGCTGTTGGACATCGTTTCGTTAGGTAAAGAAGCCAATAGACCAAGTGAAGTTCAAAATTGCACGAAACGTGAAAAACTTGTTTATGCATAGAATTGTGCATTGCTAAGGTATCAAATTGGACCGTTATACTCTATTTAGTGTTCTTAGAAGACTGAACTTGCTAGTTTAGCTTTTGGACAACGTTTCGTTAGGTAAAGTAGCCAATAGACCAAGTTAAGTTCAAAATTGCACGAAACGTGAAAAACTTGTCACCGCATAAAACTGAGCTTTACTTAAGCATCAAATTGGACCGTTATACTCTATTTAGTATTTTTCAAAGTTTTGACTTGCTAGTTTACCTTTTGGACATCGTGTCGTTAGGTAAAGAAGCCAATAGACCAAGTGAAGTTCAAAATTGCACGAAACGTGAAAAACTTGTCTATGCATAGAATTGAGCATTGCTAAGGTATCAAATTAGACCGTTCTACTCTATTTAGTGTTCTTAGAAGACTGAACTTTCTAGTTTAGCTTTTGGACAACGTTTCGTTAGGTAAAGAAGCCAATAGACCAAGTGAAGTTCAAAATTGCACGAAACGAGAAAAACTTGTCACCGCATAAAACTGAGCTTTACTAAGGCATCAAATTGGACCGTTATACTCTATTTAGTGTTTTTCGAAGTTTTGACTTGCTAGTTTAGCTGTTGGACATCGTTTCGTTGGGTAAAGAAGCCAATAGACCAAGTGAAGTTCAAAATTGCACGAAACGTGAAAAACTTGTCTATGCATAGAATTGAGCATTGCTAAGGCCTCAAATATGACCGTTATACTCTATTTAGTGTTCTTAGAAGTCTTAACTTGCTAGTTCAGCTTTTGGACAACGTTTCGTTAGGTAAAGAAGCCAATGGACCAAGTGAAGTTCAAAATTGCACGAAACGAGAAAAACTTATCAACGCATAGAACTGACCATTCCTAAGGCATCAAATTGGACCGTTATACTCTATTTGGTGTTCTACGAAGTTTTGACTTGCTAGTTTAGCTGTTGGACATCGTTTCTTTAGGTAAAGAAGCCAATAGACCAAGTTAACTTCAAAATTGCACGAAACGTGAAAAACTTGTCTATGCATAGAATTGAGCATTCCTAAGGCATCAAAGTGGACTGTTATACTCTATTTAGTATTTTTATATGTTTCAACTTGCTAGTTTAGCTTTTCGACAACGTTTCGTTAGGTAAAGAAGCCAATAGACCAAGTGAAGTTCAAAATTGCACGAAACGAGAAAAACTTGTCACCGCATAAAACTGAGCTTTACTAAGGCATCAAATTGGACCGTTATACTCTATTTAGTATTTTTCAAAGTTTTGACTTGCTAGTTTACCTGTTGGACATCGTTTCGTTAGGTAAAGAAGCCAATAGACCAAGTGAAGTTCAAAATTGCACGAAACGTGAAAAACTTGTCTATGCATAGAATTGAGCATTGCTAAGGTATCAAATTGGACCGTTCTACTCTATTTAGTGTTCTTAGAAGACTGAACTTTCTAGTTTAGCATTTGGACAACGTTTCGTTAGGTAAAGAAGCCAATAGACCAAGTGAAGTTCAAAATTGCACGAAACGAGAAAAACTTGTCACCGCATAAAACTGAGCTTTACTAAGGCATCAAATTGGACCGTTATACTCTATTTAGTGTTTTTCGTAGTTTTGACTTGCTAGTTTAGCTGTTGGACATCGTTTCATTAGGTAAAGAAGCCAATAGACCAAGTGAAGTTCAAAATTGCACGAAACGTGAAAAACTTGTCTATGCATAGAATTGAGCATTGCTAAGGCGTCAAATATGACCGTTATACTCTATTTAGTGTTCTTAGATGTCTTAACTTGCTAGTTTAGCTTTTGGACAACGTTTCGTTAGGTAAACAAGCCAATAGACCAAGTTAAGTTCAAAATTGCACGAAAGGAGAAAAACTTGTCAACGCATAGAACTGAGCATTCCTAAGGCATCAAATTGGACCGTTATACTTTATTTAGTGTTCTACGAAGTTTTGACTTGCTAGTTTAGCTGTTGGACATCGTTTCTTTAGGTAAAGAAGCCAATAGACCAACTAAAGTTGAAAATTGCACGAAACGTGAAAAACTTGTCTATGCATAGAATTGAGCATTCCTAAGGCATCAAATTGGACCGTTATACTTTATTTAGTGTTCTTAGAAGTCTTAACTTTCTAGTTTAGCTTTTGGACAACGTTTCGTTAGGTAAAGAAGCCAATAGACCAAGTTAAGTTCAAAATTGCATGAAACGTGAAAAACTCGTCTATGCATAGAATTGAGCATTCCTAAAGCCACAAATTGGACCGTTATAGTCTATTTAGTGTTCTTAGAATTCTTAACTTTCTAGTTTAGCTTTTGGAGAACGTTTCGTTAGGTTAAGAAGCCAATAGACCAAGTTAAGTTTAAAATTGCATGAAACGTGAAAAACTCGTCTATGCACAGAATTGAGCATTCCTAAGGCATTAAATTGCACCGTTATACTCTATTTAGTGTTCTTAGAATCTTAACTTGCTAGATTAGCTTTTGGACAACGTTTCGATAGGTAAACAAGCCAATATACCAAGTTAAGTTCAAAATTGCATGAAACGAGAAAAACTTGTCAACGCATAGAACTGAGCATTCCTAAGGCATCAAATTAGACCGTTATACTCTATTTAGTGTTCTAGGAAGTTTTGACTTGCTAGTTTAGCTGTTGGACATCGTTTCTTTAGGTAAAGAAGCCAATAGACCAAGTTAAGTTCAAAATTGCACGAAAGGAGAAAAACTTCTCAACGCATAGAACTGAGCATTCCTAAGGCATCAAATTGGACCGTTATACTTTATTTAGTGTTCTACGAAGTTTTGACTTGCTAGTTTAGCTGTTGGACATCGTTTCTTTAGGTAAAGAAGCCAATAGACCAAGTAAAGTTTAAAATTGCACGAAACGTGAAAAACTTGTCTATGCGTAGAATTGAGCATTCCTAAGGCATCAAATTCCACCGTGATACTCTATTTAGTGTTCTTAGAAGTCTTAACTTTCTTGTTTAGCTTTTGGACAACGTTTTGTTAGGTAAAGAAGCCAATAGCCCAAGTAAAGTTTAAAATTGCACAAAACGTGAAAAACTTGTCTATGCATATAATTGAGCATTCCTAAGGCCTCAAATTGGACCGTTATACTCTATTTAGTGTTCTTGGAAGTGTTAACTTGCTAGTTTAGCTTTTGGACAACGTTTCGTTTGGTAAAGTAGCCTATAGACCAAGTTAAGTTCAAAATTGCACGAAACGTGAAAAAATTGTCTATGCATAGAATTGGGCATTCCTAAGGTATCAAATTGGACTGTTATCATCTTTTTAGTGTTGTTGGCAGTCTTCACTTTCCAGTTTAGCTTTTGGACAACGTTTCGTTAGGTAAAGAAGCCAATAGACCAAGTTAAGTTCAAAATTGCACGAAACGTGAAAAACTTGTCTATGCATAGAATTGGGCATTCCTAAGGTATCAAATTGCACCCTTATCATCTATTTAGTGTTCTTCGCAGTCTTCACTTGCCAGTTTAGCTTTTGGACAACGTTTCGTTAGGTAAAGAAGCCAATAGACCAAGTTAAGTTCAAAATTGCACGAAACGTGAAAAACTTGTCTATGCATAGAATTGGGCATTCCTAAGGTATCAAATTGCACCCTTATCATCTATTTAGTGTTCTTCGCAGTCTTCACTTGCCAGTTTAGCTTTTGGACAACGTTTCGTTAGGTAAAGAAGCCAATAGACCAAGTTAAGTTCAAAATTGCACAAAACGTGAAAAACTTGTCTAGGCATAGAATTGAGCATTCCTATGGCCTCAAATTGGACCGTCATACTCTATTTAGTGTTCTTAGAAGTGTTAACTTGCTAGTTTAGCTTTTGGCCAACGTTTCGTTAGGTAAAGAAGCCAATAGACCAAGTTAAGTTCAAAATTACACGAAACGTGAAAAACTTGTCTATGCATAGAATTGGGCATTCCTAAGGTATCAAATTGGACTGTTATCATCTATTTAGTGTTGTTGGCAGTCTTCACTTTCCAGTTTAGCTTTTGGACAACGTTTCGTTAGGTAAAGAAGCCAATAGACCAAGTTAAGTTCAAAATTGCACGAAACGTGAAAAACTTTTCTATGCATAGAATTGGGCATTCCTAAGGTATCAAATTGCACCCTTATCATCTATTTAGTGTTCTTCGTAGTCTTCACTTGCCAGTTTAGCTTTTGGACAACGTTTCGTTAGGTAAAGAAGCCAATAGACCAAGTTAAGTTCAAAATTGCACGAAACGTGAAAAACTTGTCTAGGCATAGAATTGAGCATTCCTATGGCCTCAAATTGGACCGTCATACTCTATTTAGTGTTCTTAGAAGTGTTAACTTGCTAGTTTAGCTTTTGGCCAACGTTTCGTTAGGTAAAGAAGCCAATAGACCAAGTTAAGTTCAAAATTACACGAAACGTGAAAAACTTGTCTATGCACAGAATTGAGCATTCCTAAGGCATCAACTTTGACCGTTATACTCTATTTAGTGTTCTTAGAAGTCTTAACTTGCTAGATTAGGTTTTGGACAACGTCTCGTTAGGTAAACAAGCCAATAGACCAAGTTAAGTTCAAAATTGCACGAAACGAGAAAAATTTGTCAACGCATAGAACTGACCATTCCTAAGGCATCAAATTGGACCGTTATACTCTATTTGGTGTTCTACGAAGTTTTGACTTGCTAGTTTAGCTGTTGGACATCGTTTCTTTAGGTAAAGAAGCCAATAGACCAAGTTAAGTTGAAAATTGCACGAAACGTGAAAAACTTGTCTATGCATAGAATTGAGCATTCCTAAGGCATCAAAGTGGATTGTTATACTCTATTTAGTGTTCTTAGCTGTTTCAACTTGCTAGTTTAGCTTTTGGGCAACGTTTCGTTAGGTAAAGAAGCTAATAGACCAAGTTAAGTTCAAAATTGCACGAAACGTGAAAAACTTGTCTATGCATAGAATTGGGCATTCCTAAGGCATCAAAGTGGACTGTTATACTCTATTTAGTGTTCTTAGATGTTTCAACATGCTAGTTTAGCTTTTGGACAAAGTTTCATTAGGTAAAGAAGCCTATAGACCAAGTTAAGTTCAAAATTGCACGAAACGTGAAAAACTTATCTATGCATAGAATTGAGCATTCCTAAGTCCTCAAATTGGACCGTTATACTCTATTTAGTGTTCTTAGTAGTATTAACTAATTAGTTTAGCTTGTGGACAACGTTTCGTTAGGTAAAGAAGCCAATAGACCAAGTTAAGTTCAAAATTACACGAAACGTGAAAAACTTGTCTATGCATAGAATTGGGAATTCCTAAGGTATCAAATTGGACCGTTCTACTCTATTTAGTGTTCTTAGAAGACTTAACTTGGTAGTTTAGCTTTTGGACAACGTTTCATTAGGTAAAGAAGCCAATAGACCAAGTTAAGTTCAAAATTGCACGAAACGTGAAAAACTTGTTCATGCATAGAATTGAGCATTCCTAAGGCCTCAAATTGGACCGTTATACTCTATTTAGTGTTCTTAGAAGTCTTAACTTGGTAGTTTAGCTTTTGGACAACGTTTCATTAGGTAAAGAAGCCAATAGACCAAGTTAAGTTCAAAATTGCACGAAACGTGAAAAACTTGTCCATGCATAGAATTGAGCATTCCTAAGGCCTCAAATTGGACCGTTAGACTCTATTTAGTGTTCTTAGTAGTATGAACTGTCTAGTTTAGCTTTTGGACAACGTTTCGTTAGGTAAAGAAGCCAATAGACGAAGTTAACTTCAAAATTGCACGAAACGTGAAAAACTTGTCTATGCATAGAATTGGGCATTCCTAAGGTATCAAATTGGACCGTTATCATATATTTAGTGTTCTTCGCAGTCTTCACTTGCCAGTTTAGCTTTTGGACAACGTTTCGTTAGGTAAAGAAGCCAATAGACCAAGTTAAGTTCAAAATTGCACGAAACGTGAAAAACTTGTCTAGGCATAGAATTGAGCATTCCTAAGGCCTCAAATTGGACCGTCATACTCTATTTAGTGTTCTTAGAAGTGTTAACTTGCTTTTTTAGCTTTTGGACAACGTTTCGTTAGGTAAAGAAGCCAATAGACCAAGTTAAGTTCAAAATTACACGAAACGTGAAAAACTTGTCTATGCACAGAATTGAGCATTCCTAAGGCATCAACTTATACCGTTATACTCTATTTAGTGTTCTTAGAAGTCTTAACTTGCTAGATTAGGTTTTGGACAACGTTTCGTTAGGTAAACAAGCCAATAGACCAAGTTAAGTTCAAAATTGCACGAAACGAGAAAAACTTGTCAACGCATAGAACTGACCATTCCTAAGGCATCAAATTGGACCGTTATACTCTATTTGGTGTTCTACGAAGTTTTGACTTGCTAGTTTAGCTGTTGGACATCGTTTCTTTAGGTAAAGAAGCCAATAGACCAAGTTAAGTTCAAAATTGCACGAAACGTGAAAAACTTGTCTATGCATAGAATTGAGCATTCCTAAGGCCTCAAATATGACCGTTATACTATATTTAGTGATCTTAGAGGTCTTAACTTGCTATTTTATCTTTTGGACAACGTTTCGTTCGGTAAAGAAGCCAATAGAGCAAGTTAAGTTCAAAATTGCACGAAACGAGAAAAACGTGTCAGCGCATAAAACTGAGCTTTACTAAGACATCAAATTGGACCATTATACTCTATTTAATTTTTCTCGAAGTTTTCACTTGCTAGTTTAGCTGTTGGACATCGTTTCGTTAGGTAAAGAAGCCAATAGACCAAGTGAAGTTCAAAATTGCACGAAACGTGAAAAACTTGTTTATGCATAGAATTGTGCATTGCTAAGGTATCAAATTGGACCGTTATACTCTATTTAGTGTTCTTAGAAGACTGAACTTGCTAGTTTAGCTTTTGGACAACGTTTCGTTAGGTAAAGTAGCCAATAGACCAAGTTAAGTTCAAAATTGCACGAAACGTGAAAAACTTGTCACCGCATAAAACTGAGCTTTACTTAAGCATCAAATTGGACCGTTATACTCTATTTAGTATTTTTCAAAGTTTTGACTTGCTAGTTTACCTTTTGGACATCGTGTCGTTAGGTAAAGAAGCCAATAGACCAAGTGAAGTTCAAAATTGCACGAAACGTGAAAAACTTGTCTATGCATAGAATTGAGCATTGCTAAGGTATCAAATTAGACCGTTCTACTCTATTTAGTGTTCTTAGAAGACTGAACTTTCTAGTTTAGCTTTTGGACAACGTTTCGTTAGGTAAAGAAGCCAATAGACCAAGTGAAGTTCAAAATTGCACGAAACGAGAAAAACTTGTCACCGCATAAAACTGAGCTTTACTAAGGCATCAAATTGGACCGTTATACTCTATTTAGTGTTTTTCGAAGTTTTGACTTGCTAGTTTAGCTGTTGGACATCGTTTCGTTGGGTAAAGAAGCCAATAGACCAAGTGAAGTTCAAAATTGCACGAAACGTGAAAAACTTGTCTATGCATAGAATTGAGCATTGCTAAGGCCTCAAATATGACCGTTATACTCTATTTAGTGTTCTTAGAAGTCTTAACTTGCTAGTTCAGCTTTTGGACAACGTTTCGTTAGGTAAAGAAGCCAATGGACCAAGTGAAGTTCAAAATTGCACGAAACGAGAAAAACTTATCAACGCATAGAACTGACCATTCCTAAGGCATCAAATTGGACCGTTATACTCTATTTGGTGTTCTACGAAGTTTTGACTTGCTAGTTTAGCTGTTGGACATCGTTTCTTTAGGTAAAGAAGCCAATAGACCAAGTTAACTTCAAAATTGCACGAAACGTGAAAAACTTGTCTATGCATAGAATTGAGCATTCCTAAGGCATCAAAGTGGACTGTTATACTCTATTTAGTATTTTTATATGTTTCAACTTGCTAGTTTAGCTTTTCGACAACGTTTCGTTAGGTAAAGAAGCCAATAGACCAAGTGAAGTTCAAAATTGCACGAAACGAGAAAAACTTGTCACCGCATAAAACTGAGCTTTACTAAGGCATCAAATTGGACCGTTATACTCTATTTAGTATTTTTCAAAGTTTTGACTTGCTAGTTTACCTGTTGGACATCGTTTCGTTAGGTAAAGAAGCCAATAGACCAAGTGAAGTTCAAAATTGCACGAAACGTGAAAAACTTGTCTATGCATAGAATTGAGCATTGCTAAGGTATCAAATTGGACCGTTCTACTCTATTTAGTGTTCTTAGAAGACTGAACTTTCTAGTTTAGCATTTGGACAACGTTTCGTTAGGTAAAGAAGCCAATAGACCAAGTGAAGTTCAAAATTGCACGAAACGAGAAAAACTTGTCACCGCATAAAACTGAGCTTTACTAAGGCATCAAATTGGACCGTTATACTCTATTTAGTGTTTTTCGTAGTTTTGACTTGCTAGTTTAGCTGTTGGACATCGTTTCATTAGGTAAAGAAGCCAATAGACCAAGTGAAGTTCAAAATTGCACGAAACGTGAAAAACTTGTCTATGCATAGAATTGAGCATTGCTAAGGCGTCAAATATGACCGTTATACTCTATTTAGTGTTCTTAGATGTCTTAACTTGCTAGTTTAGCTTTTGGACAACGTTTCGTTAGGTAAACAAGCCAATAGACCAAGTTAAGTTCAAAATTGCACGAAACGAGAAAAACTTGTCAACGCATAGAACTGACCATTCCTAAGGCATCAAATTGGACCGTTATACTCTATTTGGTGTTCTACGAAGTTTTGACTTGCTAGTTTAGCTGTTGGACATCGTTTCTTTAGGTAAAGAAGCCAATAGACCAAGTTAAGTTCAAAATTGCACGAAACGTGAAAAACTTGTCTATGCATAGAATTGAGCATTCCTAAGGCCTCAAATATGACCGTTATACTCTATTTAGTGTTCTTAGAAGTCTTAACTTGCTAGTTTAGCTTTTGGACAACGTTTCGTTAGGTAAAGAAGCCAATAGACCAAGTTAAGTTCAAAATTGCACGAAACGTGAAAAACTTGTCTATGCATACAATTGAGCATTCCTATGGCCACAAATTGGACCGTTATACTCTATTTTGTGTTCTTAGAAGTCTTAACTTGCTAGTTTAGCATTTGGAGAACGTTTCATTAGGTAAAGAAGCCAATAGACCAAGTTACGTTCAAAATTACATGAAACGTGAAAAACTCATCTATGCACAGAATTGAGCATTCCTAAGGCATAAACTTGGACCGTTATACTCTATTTAGTGTTATTATAAGTCTTAACTTGCTAGATTAGGTTTTGGAGAACGTTTCGTTAGGTAAACAAGCCAATAGACCAAGTTAAGTTCAAAATTACACGAAACGAGAAAAACTTGTCAACGCATAGAACTGACCATTCCTAAGGCATCAAATTGGACCGTTATACTCTATTTGGTGTTCAACGAAGTTTTGACTAGCTAGTTTAGCTGTTGGACATCGTTTCTTTAGGTAAAGAAGCCAATAGACCAAGTTAAGTTCAAAATTGCACGAAACATGAAAAACTTGTCTATGCATAGAATTGAGCATTCCTAAGGCATCAAATTGGAGCGTTATACTCTATTTAGTGTTCTTAGAAGTCATAACTTGCTAGTTTTGCTTTTGGACAACGTTTCATTAGGTAAAGAAGCCCATAGACCAAGTTAAGTTCAAAATTGCACGAAACGTGAAAAACTTGTCTATGCATAGAATTCGGCATTCCTAAGGTATCAAATTGGACCGTTATCATCTATTTAGTGTTCTTCGCAGTCTTCACTTGCCATTTTAGCTTTTGGACAACGTTTCGTTAGGTAAAGAAGCCAATAGACCAAGTTAAGTTCAAAATTGCACGAAACGTGAAAAACTTGTCTATGCATACAATTGAGCATTCCTAAGGCATCAAAGTGGACTGTTATACTCTATTTAGTGTTTTTAGATGTTTCAACTTGCTAGTTTAGCTTTTCGACAACGTTTCGTTAGGTAAAGAAGCCAATAGACCAAGTAAAGTTTAAAATTGCACGAAACGTGAAAAACTTGTCACCGCATAAAACTGAGCTTTACTAAGGCATCAAATTGGACCGTTATACTCTATTTAGTATTTTTCAAAGTTTTGACTTGCTAGTTTACCTGTTGGACATCGTTTCGTTAGGTAAAGAAGCCAATAGACCAAGTGAAGTTCAAAATTGCACGAAACGTGAAAAACTTGTCTGTGCATAGAATTGAGCATTGCTAAGGTATCAAATTGGACCGTTCTACTCTATTTAATGTTCTTAGAAGTCTTAACTCGCTAGATTAACTTTTGGACAATGTTTCGTTAGGTAAAGACGCCAATAGACCAAGTTAAGTTCAAAATTGCACGAAACGTGAAAAACTTGTCTATGCATAGAATTGAGCATTCCTAAGGCATCAAAGTGGACTGTTATACTCTATTTAGTGTTTTTAGATGTTTCAACTTGCTAGTTTAGCTTTTCGACAACGTTTCGTTAGGTAAAGAAGCCAATAGACCAAGTGAAGTTTAAAATTGCACGAAACGAGAAAAACTTGTCACCGCATAAAACTGAGCTTTACTTAGGCATCAAATTGGACCGTTATACTCTATTTAGTATTTTTCAAAGTTTTGACTTGCTAGTTTACCTTTTGGACATCGTGTCGTTAGGTAAAGAAGCCAATAGACCAAGTGAAGTTCAAAATTGCACGAAACGTGAAAAACTTGTCTATGCATAGAATTGAGCATTGCTAAGGTATCAAATTAGACCGTTCTACTCTATTTAGTGTTCTTAGAAGACTGAACTTTCTAGTTTAGCTTTTGGACAACGTTTCGTTAGGTAAAGAAGCCAATAGACCAAGTGAAGTTCAAAATTGCACAAAACGAGAAAAACTTGTCACCGCATAAAACTGAGCTTTACTAAGGCATCAAATTGGACCGTTATACTCTATTTAGTGTTTTTCGAAGTTTTGACTTGCTAGTTTAGCTGTTGGACATCGTTTCGTTGGGTAAAGAAGCCAATAGACCAAGTGAAGTTCAAAATTGAACGAAACGTGAAAAACTTGTCTATGCATAGAATTGAGCATTGCTAAGGCCTCAAATATGACCGTTATACTCTATTTAGTGTTCTTAGAAGTCTTAACTTGCTAGTTCAGCTTTTGGACAACGTTTCGTTAGGTAAAGAAGCCAATGGACCAAGTGAAGTTCAAAATTGCACGAAACGAGAAAAACTTGTCAACGCATAGAACTGACCGTTCCTAAGGCATCAAATTGGACCGTTATACTCTATTTGGTGTTCTACGAAGTTTTGACTTGCTAGTTTAGCTGTTGGACATCGTTTCTTTAGGTAAAGAAGCCAATAGACCAAGTTAACTTCAAAATTGCACGAAACCTGAAAAACTTGTCTATGCATAGAATTGAGCATTCCTAAGGCATCAAAGTGGACTGTTATACTCTATTTAGTGTTTTTAGATGTTTCAACTTGCTAGTTTAGCTTTTCGACAACGTTTCGTTAGGTAAAGAAGCCAATAGACCAAGTGAAGTTCAAAATTGCACGAAACGAGAAAAACTTGTCACCGCATAAAACTGAGCTTTACTAAGGCATCAAATTGGACCGTTATACTCTATTTAGTATTTTTCAAAGTTTTGACTTGCTAGTTTACCTGTTGGACATCGTTTCGTTAGGTAAAGAAGCCAATAGACCAAGTGAAGTTCAAAATTGCACGAAACGTGAAAAACTTGTCTATGCATAGAATTGAGCATTGCTAAGGTATCAAATTGGACCGTTCTACTCTATTTAGTGTTCTTAGAAGACTGAACTTTCTAGTTTAGCATTTGGACAACGTTTCGTTAGGTAAAGAAGCCAATAGACCAAGTGAAGTTCAAAATTGCACGAAACGAGAAAAACTTGTCACCGCATAAAACTGAGCTTTACTAAGGCATCAAATTGGACCGTTATACTCTATTTAGTGTTTTTCGAAGTTTTGATTTGCTAGTTTAGCTGTTGGACATCGTTTCGTTAGGTAAAGAAGCCAATAGACCAAGTGAAGTTCAAAATTGCACGAAACGTGAAAAACTTGTCTATGCATAGAATTGAGCATTGCTAAGGGCTCAAATATGACCGTTATACTCTATTTAGTGTTCTTAGATGTCTTAACTTGCTAGTTTAGCTTTTGGACAACGTTTCGTTAGGTAAACAAGCCAATAGACCAAGTTAAGTTCAAAATTGCACGAAACGAGAAAAACTTGTCAACGCATAGAACTGACCATTCCTAAGGCATCAAATTGGACCGTTATACTCTATTTGGTGTTCTACGAAGTTTTGACTTGCTAGTTTAGCTGTTGGACATCGTTTCTTTAGGTAAAGAAGCCAATAGACCAAGTTAAGTTCAAAATTGCACGAAACGTGAAAAACTTGTCTATGCATAGAATTGAGCATTCCTAAGGCCTCAAATATGACCGTTATACTCTATTTAGTGTTCTTAGAAGTCTTAACTTGCTAGTTTAGCTTTTGGACAACGTTTCGTTAGGTAAAGAAGCCAATAGACCAAGTTAAGTTCAAAATTGCACGAAACGTGAAAAACTTGTCTATGCATACAATTGAGCATTCCTATGGCCACAAATTGGACCGTTATACTCTATTTAGTGTTCTTAGAAGTCTTAACTTGCTAGTTTAGCATTTGGAGAACGTTTCATTAGGTAAAGAAGCCAATAGACCAAGTTACGTTCAAAATTACATGAAACGTGAAAAACTCATCTATGCACAGAATTGAGCATTCCTAAGGCATCAACTTGGACCGTTATACTCTATTTAGTGTTATTATAAGTCTTAACTTGCTAGATTAGGTTTTGGAGAAAGTTTCGTTAGGTAAACAAGCCAATAGACCAAGTTAAGTTCAAAATTACACGAAACGAGAAAAACTTGTCAACGTATAGAACTGACCATTCCTAAGGCATCAAATTGGACCGTTATACTCTATTTGGTGTTCAACGAAGTTTTGACTTGCTAGTTTAGCTGTTGGACATCGTTTCTTTAGGTAAAGAAGCCAATAGACCAAGTTAAGTTCAAAATTGCACGAAACATGAAAAACTTGTCTATGCATAGAATTGAGCATTCCTAAGGCATCAAATTGGAGCGTTATACTCTATTTAGTGTTCTTAGAAGTCATAACTTGCTAGTTTTGCTTTTGGACAACGTTTCATTAGGTAAAGAAGCCCATAGACCAAGTTAAGTTCAAAATTGCACGAAACGTGAAAAACTTGTCTATGCATAGAATTCGGCATTCCTAAGGTATCAAATTGGACCGTTATCATCTATTTAGTGTTCTTCGCAGTCTTCACTTGCCATTTTAGCTTTTGGACAACGTTTCGTTAGGTAAAGAAGCCAATAGACCAAGTTAAGTTCAAAATTACACGAAACGAGAAAAACTTGTCAACGCATAGAACTGACCATTCCTAAGGCATCAAATTGGACCGTTATACTCTATTTGGTGTTCTATGAAGTTTTGACTTGCTAGTTTAGCTGTTGGACATCGTTTCTTTAGGTAAAGAAGCCAATAGACCAAGTTAAGTTCAAAATTGCACGAAACATGAAAAACTTGTCTATGCATAGATTTGAGCATTCCTAAGGCATCAAATTGGAGCGTTATACTCTCTTTAGTGTTCTTAGAAGTCATAACTTGCTAGTTTTGCTTTTGGACAACGTTTCATTAGGTAAAGAAGCCTATAGACCAAGTTAAGTTCAAAATTGCACGAAACGTGAAAAACTTGTCTATGCATAGAATTCGGCATTCCTAAGGTATCAAATTGAACCGTTATCATCTATTTAGTGTTCTTCGCAGTCTTCACTTGCCATTTTAGCTTTTGGACAACGTTTCGTTAGGTAAAGAAGCCAATAGACCAAGTTAAGTTCAAAATTGCACGAAACGTGAAAAACTTGTCTATGCATACAATTGAGCATTCCTACGGCCAAAAATTGGACCGTTATACTCTATTTAGTGTTCTTAGAAGTCTTAACTTGCTAGTTTAGCATTTGGAGAACGTTTCATTAGGTAAAGAAGCCAATAGACCAAGTTACGTTCAAAATTGCATGAAACGTGAAAAACTCGTCTATGCACAGAATTGAGCATTCCTAAGGCATCAACTTGGACCGTTATACTCTATTTAGTGTTATTAGAAGTCTTAACTTGCTAGATTAGGTTTTGGACAACGTTTCGTTAGGTAAACAAGCCAATAGACCAAGTTAAGTTCAAAATTACACGAAACGAGAAAAACTTGTCAACGCATAGAACAGACCATTCCTAAGTCATCAAATTGGACCGTTATACTCTATTTGGTGTTCTATGAAGTTTTGACTTGCTAGTTTAGCTGTTGGACATCGTTTCTTTAGGTAAAGAAGCCAATAGACCAAGTTAAGTTCAAAATTGCACGAAACATGAAAAACTTGTCTATGCATAGAATTGAGCATTCCTAAGGCATCAAATTGGAGCGTTATACTCTATTTAGTGTTCTTAGAAGTCATAACTTGCTAGTTTTGCTTTTGGACAACGTTTCATTAGGTAAAGAAGCCTATAGACCAAGTTAAGTTCAAAATTGCACGAAACGTGAAAAACTTGTCTATGCATACAATTGAGCATTCCTAAGGCCACAAATTGGACCGTTATACTCTATTTAGTGTTCTTAGAAGTCTTAACTTGCTAGTTTAGCATTTGGAGAACGTTTCATTAGGTAAAGAAGCCCATAGACCAAGTTACGTTCAAAATTGCATGAAACGTGAAAAACTCGTCTATGCACAGAATTGAGCATTCCTAAGGCATCAACTTGGACCGTTATACTCTATTTAGTGTTATTAGAAGTCGTAACTTGCTAGATTAGGTTTTGGACAACGTTTCATTAGGTAAACAAGCCAATAGACCAAGTTAAGTTCAAAATTACACGAAACGAGAAAAACTTGTCAACGCATAGAACTGACCATTCCTAAGGCATTAAATTGGACCGTTATACTCTATTTGGTGTTCTACGAAGTTTTGACTTGCTAGTTTAGCTGTTGGACATCGTTTCTTTAGGTAAAGAAGCCAATAGACCAAGTTAAGTTCAAATTTGCACGAAACATGAAAAACTTGTCTATGCATAGAATTGAGCATTCCTAAGGCATCAAATTGGAGCGTTATACTCTATTTAGTGTTCTTAGAAGTCATAACTTGCTAGTTTTGCTTTTGGACAACGTTTCATTAGGTAAAGAAGCCCATAGACCAAGTTAAGTTCAAAATTGCACGAAACGTGAAAAACTTGTCTATGCATAGAATTCGGCATTCCTAAGGTATCAAATTGGACCGTTATCATCTATTTAGTGTTCTTCGCAGTCTTCACTTGCCAGTTTAGCTTTTGGACAACGTTTCGTTAGGTAAAGAAGCCAATAGACCAAGTTAAGTTCAAAATTACACGAAACGAGAAAAACTTGTCAACGCATAGAACTGACCATTCCTAAGGCATCAAATTGGACCGTTATACTCTATTTGGTGTTCTACGAAGTTTTGACTTGCTAGTTTAGCTGTTGTACATCGTTTCTTTAGGTAAAGAAGCCAATAGACCAAGTTAAGTTCAAAATTGCACGAAACATGAAAAACTTGTCTATGCATAGAATTGAGCATTCCTAAGGCATCAAATTGGAGCGTTATACTCTATTTAGTGTTCTTAGAAGTCATAACTTGCTAGTTTTGCTTTTGGACAACGTTTCATTAGGTAAAGAAGCCCATAGACCAAGTTAAGTTCAAAATTGCACGAAACGTGAAAAACTTGTCTATGCATAGAATTCGGCATTCCTAAGGTATCAAATTGGACCGTTATCATCTATTTAGTGTTCTTCGCAGTCTTCACTTGCCAGTTTATCTTTTGGACAACGTTTCGTTAGGTAAAGAAGCCAATAGACCAAGTTAAGTTCAAAATTGCACGAAACATGAAAAAGTTGTCTATGCATACAATTGAGCATTCCTATGGCCACAAATTGGACTGTTATACTCTATTTAGTGTTCTTAGAAGTCTTAACTTGCTAGTTTAGCATTTGGAGAACGTTTCATTAGGTAAAGAAGCCAATAGACCAAGTTACGTTCAAAATTGCATGAAACGTGAAAAACTCGTCTATGCACAGAATTGAGCATTCCTAAGGCATCAACTTGGACCGTTATACTCTATTTAGTGTTATTAGAAGTCGTAACTTGCTAGATTAGGTTTTGGACAACGTTTCGTTAGGTAAACAAGCCAATAGACCAAGTTAAGTTCAAAATTACACGAAACGAGAAAAACTTGTCAACGTATAGAACTGACCATTCCTAAGGCATCAAATTGGACCGTTATACTCTATTTGGTGTTCTCCGAAGTTTTGACTTGCTAGTTTAGCTGTTGGACATCGTTTCTTTAGGTAAAGAAGCCAATAGACCAAGTTAAGTTCAAAATTGCACGAAACATGAAAAACTTGTCTATGCATAGAATTGAGCATTCCTAAGGCATCAAATTGGAGCGTTATACTCTATTTAGTGTTCTTAGAAGTCATAACTTGCTAGTTTTGCTTTTGGACAACGTTTCATTAGGTAAAGAAGCCCATAGACCAAGTTAAGTTCAAAATTGCACGAAACGTGAAAAACTTGTCTATGCATAGAATTCGGCATTCCTAAGGTATCAAATTGGACCGTTATCATCTATTTAGTGTTCTTCGCAGTCTTCACTTGCCAGTTTAGCTTTTGGACAACGTTTCGTTAGGTAACGAAGCCAATAGACCAAGTTAAGTTCAAAATTGCACGAAACATGAAAAACTTGTCTATGCATACAATTGAGCATTCCTATGGCCAAAAATTGGACCGTTATACTCTATTTAGTGTTCTTAGAAGTCTTAACTTGCTAGTTTAGCATTTGGAGAACGTTTCATTAGGTAAAGAAGCCAATAGACCAAGTTACGTTCAAAATTGCATGAAACGTGAAAAACTCGTCTATGCACAGAATTGAGCATTCCTAAGGCATCAACTTGGACCGTTATACTCTATTTAGTGTTATTAGAAGTCTTAACTTGCTAGATTAGGTTTTGGAGAACGTTTCGTTAGGTAAACAAGCCAATAGACCAAGTTAAGTTCAAAATTACACGAAACGAGAAAAACTTGTCAACGCATAGAACTGACCATTCCTAAGGCATCAAATTGGACCGTTATACTCTATTTGGTGTTCTACGAAGTTTTGACTTGCTAGTTTAGCTGTTGGACATCGTTTCTTTAGGTAAAGAAGCCAATAGACCAAGTTAAGTTCAAAATTGCACGAAACATGAAAAACTTGTCTATGCATAGAATTGAGCATTCCTAAGGCATCAAATTGGAGCGTTATACTCTATTTAGTGTTCTTAGAAGTCATAACTTGCTAGTTTTGCTTTTGGACAACGTTTCATTAGGTAAAGAAGCCCATAGACCAAGTTAAGTTCAAAATTGCACGAAACGTGAAAAACTTGTCTATGCATAGAATTCGGCATTCCTAAGGTATCAAATTGGACCGTTATCATCTATTTAGTGTTCTTCGCAGTCTTCACTTGCCAGTTTAGCTTTTGGACAACGTTTCGTTAGGTAAAGAAGCCAATAGACCAAGTTAAGTTCAAAATTGCACGAAACATGAAAAAGTTGTCTATGCATACAATTGAGCATTCCTATGGCCACAAATTGGACTGTTATACTCTATTTAGTGTTCTTAGAAGTCTTAACTTGCTAGTTTAGCATTTGGAGAACGTTTCATTAGGTAAAGAAGCCAATAGACCAAGTTACGTTCAAAATTGCATGAAACGTGAAAAACTCGTCTATGCACAGAATTGAGCATTCCTAAGGCATCAACTTGGACCGTTATACTCTATTTAGTGTTATTAGAAGTCGTAACTTGCTAGATTAGGTTTTGGACAACATTTCGTTAGGTAAACAAGCCAATAGACCAAGTTAAGTTCAAAATTACACGAAACGTGAAAAACTCGTCTATGCACAGAATTGAGCATTCCTAAGGCATCAACTTGGACCGTTATACTCTATTTAGTGTTATTAGAAGTCTTAACTTGCTAGATTAGGTTTTGGAGAACGTTTCGTTAGGTAAACAAGCCAATAGACCAAGTTAAGTTCAAAATTACACGAAACGAGAAAAACTTGTCTATGAATAGAATTCGGCATTCCTAAGGTATCAAATTGGACCGTTATCATCTATTTAGTGTTCTTCGCAGTCTTCACTTGCCAGTTTATCTTTTGGACAACGTTTCGTTAGGTAAAGAAGCCAATAGACCAAGTTAAGTTCAAAATTGCACGAAACATGAAAAACTTGTCTATGCATAGAATTGAGCATTCCTAAGGCATCAAATTGGAGCGTTATACTCTCTTTAGTGTTCTTAGAAGTCATAACTTGCTAGTTTTGCTTTTGGACAACGTTTCATTAGGTAAAGAAGCCTATAGACCAAGTTAAGTTCAAAATTGCACGAAACGTGAAAAACTTGTCTATGCATAGAATTCGGCATTCCTAAGGTATCAAATTGAACCGTTATCATCTATTTAGTGTTCTTCGCAGTCTTCACTTGCCATTTTAGCTTTTGGACAACGTTTCGTTAGGTAAAGAAGCCAATAGACCAAGTTAAGTTCAAAATTGCACGAAACGTGAAAAACTTGTCTATGCATACAATTGAGCATTCCTACGGCCAAAAATTGGACCGTTATACTCTATTTAGTGTTCTTAGAAGTCTTAACTTGCTAGTTTAGCATTTGGAGAATGTTTCATTAGGTAAAGAAGCCAATAGACCAAGTTACGTTCAAAATTGCATGAAACGTGAAAAACTCGTCTATGCACAGAATTGAGCATTCCTAAGGCATCAACTTGGACCGTTATACTCTATTTAGTGTTATTAGAAGTCTTAACTTGCTAGATTAGGTTTTGGACAACGTTTCGTTAGGTAAACAAGCCAATAGACCAAGTTAAGTTCAAAATTACACGAAACGAGAAAAACTTGTCAACGCATAGAACAGACCATTCCTAAGTCATCAAATTGGACCGTTATACTCTATTTGGTGTTCTACGAAGTTTTGACTTGCTAGTTTAGCTGTTGGACATCGTTTCTTTAGGTAAAGAAGCCAATAGACCAAGTTAAGTTCAAAATTGCACGAAACATGAAAAACTTGTCTATGCATAGAATTGAGCATTCCTAAGGCATCAAATTGGAGCGTTATACTCTATTTAGTGTTCTTAGAAGTCATAACTTGCTAGTTTTGCTTTTGGACAACGTTTCATTAGGTAAAGAAGCCTATAGACCAAGTTAAGTTCAAAATTGCACGAAACGTGAAAAACTTGTCTATGCATACAATTGAGCATTCCTAAGGCCACAAATTGGACCGTTATACTCTATTTAGTGTTCTTAGAAGTCTTAACTTGCTAGTTTAGCATTTGGAGAACGTTTCATTAGGTAAAGAAGCCCATAGACCAAGTTACGTTCAAAATTGCATGAAACGTGAAAAACTCGTCTATGCACAGAATTGAGCATTCCTAAGGCATCAACTTGGACCGTTATACTCTATTTAGTGTTATTAGAAGTCGTAACTTGCTAGATTAGGTTTTGGACAACGTTTCATTAGGTAAACAAGCCAATAGACCAAGTTAAGTTCAAAATTACACGAAACGAGAAAAACTTGTCAACGCATAGAACTGACCATTCCTAAGGCATTAAATTGGACCGTTATACTCTATTTGGTGTTCTACGAAGTTTTGACTTGCTAGTTTAGCTGTTGGACATCGTTTCTTTAGGTAAAGAAGCCAATAGACCAAGTTAAGTTCAAATTTGCACGAAACATGAAAAACTTGTCTATGCATAGAATTGAGCATTCCTAAGGCATCAAATTGGAGCGTTATACTCTATTTAGTGTTCTTAGAAGTCATAACTTGCTAGTTTTGCTTTTGGACAACGTTTCATTAGGTAAAGAAGCCCATAGACCAAGTTAAGTTCAAAATTGCACGAAACGTGAAAAACTTGTCTATGCATAGAATTCGGCATTCCTAAGGTATCAAATTGGACCGTTATCATCTATTTAGTGTTCTTCGCAGTCTTCACTTGCCAGTTTAGCTTTTGGACAACGTTTCGTTAGGTAAAGAAGCCAATAGACCAAGTTAAGTTCAAAATTACACGAAACGAGAAAAACTTGTCAACGCATAGAACTGACCATTCCTAAGGCATCAAATTGGACCGTTATACTCTATTTGGTGTTCTACGAAGTTTTGACTTGCTAGTTTAGCTGTTGTACATCGTTTCTTTAGGTAAAGAAGCCAATAGACCAAGTTAAGTTCAAAATTGCACGAAACATGAAAAACTTGTCTATGCATAGAATTGAGCATTCCTAAGGCATCAAATTGGAGCGTTATACTCTATTTAGTGTTCTTAGAAGTCATAACTTGCTAGTTTTGCTTTTGGACAACGTTTCATTAGGTAAAGAAGCCCATAGACCAAGTTAAGTTCAAAATTGCACGAAACGTGAAAAACTTGTCTATGCATAGAATTCGGCATTCCTAAGGTATCAAATTGGACCGTTATCATCTATTTAGTGTTCTTCGCAGTCTTCACTTGCCAGTTTAGCTTTTGGACAACGTTTCGTTAGGTAAAGAAGCCAATAGACCAAGTTAAGTTCAAAATTGCACGAAACATGAAAAAGTTGTCTATGCATACAATTGAGCATTCCTATGGCCACAAATTGGACTGTTATACTCTATTTAGTGTTCTTAGAAGTCTTAACTTGCTAGTTTAGCATTTGGAGAACGTTTCATTAGGTAAAGAAGCCAATAGACCAAGTTACGTTCAAAATTGCATGAAACGTGAAAAACTCGTCTATGCACAGAATTGAGCATTCCTAAGGCATCAACTTGGACCGTTATACTCTATTTAGTGTTATTAGAAGTCGTAACTTGCTAGATTAGGTTTTGGACAACGTTTCGTTAGGTAAACAAGCCAATAGACCAAGTTAAGTTCAAAATTACACGAAACGAGAAAAACTTGTCAACGTATAGAACTGACCATTCCTAAGGCATCAAATTGGACCGTTATACTCTATTTGGTGTTCTCCGAAGTTTTGACTTGCTAGTTTAGCTGTTGGACATCGTTTCTTTAGGTAAAGAAGCCAATAGACCAAGTTAAGTTCAAAATTGCACGAAACATGAAAAACTTGTCTATGCATAGAATTGAGCATTCCTAAGGCATCAAATTGGAGCGTTATACTCTATTTAGTGTTCTTAGAAGTCATAACTTGCTAGTTTTGCTTTTGGACAACGTTTCATTAGGTAAAGAAGCCCATAGACCAAGTTAAGTTCAAAATTGCACGAAACGTGAAAAACTTGTCTATGCATAGAATTCGGCATTCCTAAGGTATCAAATTGGACCGTTATCATCTATTTAGTGTTCTTCGCAGTCTTCACTTGCCAGTTTAGCTTTTGGACAACGTTTCGTTAGGTAACGAAGCCAATAGACCAAGTTAAGTTCAAAATTGCACGAAACATGAAAAACTTGTCTATGCATACAATTGAGCATTCCTATGGCCAAAAATTGGACCGTTATACTCTATTTAGTGTTCTTAGAAGTCTTAACTTGCTAGTTTAGCATTTGGAGAACGTTTCATTAGGTAAAGAAGCCAATAGACCAAGTTACGTTCAAAATTGCATGAAACGTGAAAAACTCGTCTATGCACAGAATTGAGCATTCCTAAGGCATCAACTTGGACCGTTATACTCTATTTAGTGTTATTAGAAGTCTTAACTTGCTAGATTAGGTTTTGGAGAACGTTTCGTTAGGTAAACAAGCCAATAGACCAAGTTAAGTTCAAAATTACACGAAACGAGAAAAACTTGTCAACGCATAGAACTGACCATTCCTAAGGCATCAAATTGGACCGTTATACTCTATTTGGTGTTCTACGAAGTTTTGACTTGCTAGTTTAGCTGTTGGACATCGTTTCTTTAGGTAAAGAAGCCAATAGACCAAGTTAAGTTCAAAATTGCACGAAACATGAAAAACTTGTCTATGCATAGAATTGAGCATTCCTAAGGCATCAAATTGGAGCGTTATACTCTATTTAGTGTTCTTAGAAGTCATAACTTGCTAGTTTTGCTTTTGGACAACGTTTCATTAGGTAAAGAAGCCCATAGACCAAGTTAAGTTCAAAATTGCACGAAACGTGAAAAACTTGTCTATGCATAGAATTCGGCATTCCTAAGGTATCAAATTGGACCGTTATCATCTATTTAGTGTTCTTCGCAGTCTTCACTTGCCAGTTTATCTTTTGGACAACGTTTCGTTAGGTAAAGAAGCCAATAGACCAAGTTAAGTTCAAAATTGCACGAAACATGAAAAACTTGTCTATGCATAGAATTGAGCATTCCTAAGGCATCAAATTGGAGCGTTATACTCTCTTTAGTGTTCTTAGAAGTCATAACTTGCTAGTTTTGCTTTTGGACAACGTTTCATTGGGTAAAGAAGCCTATAGACCAAGTTAAGTTCAAAATTGCACGAAACGTGAAAAACTTGTCTATGCATAGAATTCGGCATTCCTAAGGTATCAAATTGAACCGTTATCATCTATTTAGTGTTCTTCGCAGTCTTCACTTGCCATTTTAGCTTTTGGACAACGTTTCGTTAGGTAAAGAAGCCAATAGACCAAGTTAAGTTCAAAATTGCACGAAACGTGAAAAACTTGTCTATGCATACAATTGAGCATTCCTACGGCCAAAAATTGGACCGTTATACTCTATTTAGTGTTCTTAGAAGTCTTAACTTGCTAGTTTAGCATTTGGAGAACGTTTCATTAGGTAAAGAAGCCAATAGACCAAGTTACGTTCAAAATTGCATGAAACGTGAAAAACTCGTCTATGCACAGAATTGAGCATTCCTAAGGCATCAACTTGGACCGTTATACTCTATTTAGTGTTATTAGAAGTCTTAACTTGCTAGATTAGGTTTTGGACAACGTTTCGTTAGGTAAACAAGCCAATAGACCAAGTTAAGTTCAAAATTACACGAAACGAGAAAAACTTGTCAACGCATAGAACAGACCATTCCTAAGTCATCAAATTGGACCGTTATACTCTATTTGGTGTTCTACGAAGTTTTGACTTGCTAGTTTAGCTGTTGGACATCGTTTCTTTAGGTAAAGAAGCCAATAGACCAAGTTAAGTTCAAAATTGCACGAAACATGAAAAACTTGTCTATGCATAGAATTGAGCATTCCTAAGGCATCAAATTGGAGCGTTATACTCTATTTAGTGTTCTTAGAAGTCATAACTTGCTAGTTTTGCTTTTGGACAACGTTTCATTAGGTAAAGAAGCCTATAGACCAAGTTAAGTTCAAAATTGCACGAAACGTGAAAAACTTGTCTATGCATACAATTGAGCATTCCTAAGGCTACAAATTGGACCGTTATACTCTATTTAGTGTTCTTAGAAGTCTTAACTTGCTAGTTTAGCATTTGGAGAACGTTTCATTAGGTAAAGAAGCCCATAGACCAAGTTACGTTCAAAATTGCATGAAACGTGAAAAACTCGTCTATGCACAGAATTGAGCATTCCTAAGGCATCAACTTGGACCGTTATACTCTATTTAGTGTTATTAGAAGTCGTAACTTGCTAGATTAGGTTTTGGACAACGTTTCATTAGGTAAACAAGCCAATAGACCAAGTTAAGTTCAAAATTACACGAAACGAGAAAAACTTGTCAACGCATAGAACTGACCATTCCTAAGGCATCAAATTGGACCGTTATACTCTATTTGGTGTTCTACGAAGTTTTGACTTGCTAGTTTAGCTGTTGGACATCGTTTCTTTAGGTAAAGAAGCCAATAGACCAAGTTAAGTTCAAATTTG
Source organism: Tripterygium wilfordii (assembly GCF_013401445.1). Classification (NCBI taxonomy): domain Eukaryota; kingdom Viridiplantae; phylum Streptophyta; class Magnoliopsida; order Celastrales; family Celastraceae; genus Tripterygium; species Tripterygium wilfordii. The sequence goes on along the minus strand of NW_024056359.1, from coordinate 102,382 downwards.
CACGAAACATGAAAAACTTGTCTATGCATAGAATTGAGCATTCCTAAGGCATCAAATTGGAGCGTTATACTCTATTTAGTGTTCTTAGAAGTCATAACTTGCTAGTTTTGCTTTTGGACAACGTTTCATTAGGTAAAGAAGCCCATAGACCAAGTTAAGTTCAAAATTGCACGAAACGTGAAAAACTTGTCTATGCATAGAATTCGGCATTCCTAAGGTATCAAATTGGACCGTTATCATCTATTTAGTGTTCTTCGCAGTCTTCACTTGCCAGTTTAGCTTTTGGACAACGTTTCGTTAGGTAAAGAAGCCAATAGACCAAGTTAAGTTCAAAATTACACGAAACGAGAAAAACTTGTCAACGCATAGAACTGACCATTCCTAAGGCATCAAATTGGACCGTTATACTCTATTTGGTGTTCTACGAAGTTTTGACTTGCTAGTTTAGCTGTTGTACATCGTTTCTTTAGGTAAAGAAGCCAATAGACCAAGTTAAGTTCAAAATTGCACGAAACATGAAAAACTTGTCTATGCATAGAATTGAGCATTCCTAAGGCATCAAATTGGAGCGTTATACTCTATTTAGTGTTCTTAGAAGTCATAACTTGCTAGTTTTGCTTTTGGACAACGTTTCATTAGGTAAAGAAGCCCATAGACCAAGTTAAGTTCAAAATTGCACGAAACGTGAAAAACTTGTCTATGCATAGAATTCGGCATTCCTAAGGTATCAAATTGGACCGTTATCATCTATTTAGTGTTCTTCGCAGTCTTCACTTGCCAGTTTATCTTTTGGACAACGTTTCGTTAGGTAAAGAAGCCAATAGACCAAGTTAAGTTCAAAATTGCACGAAACATGAAAAAGTTGTCTATGCATACAATTGAGCATTCCTATGGCCACAAATTGGACTGTTATACTCTATTTAGTGTTCTTAGAAGTCTTAACTTGCTAGTTTAGCATTTGGAGAACGTTTCATTAGGTAAAGAAGCCAATAGACCAAGTTACGTTCAAAATTGCATGAAACGTGAAAAACTCGTCTATGCACAGAATTGAGCATTCCTAAGGCATCAACTTGGACCGTTATACTCTATTTAGTGTTATTAGAAGTCGTAACTTGCTAGATTAGGTTTTGGACAACGTTTCGTTAGGTAAACAAGCCAATAGACCAAGTTAAGTTCAAAATTACACGAAACGAGAAAAACTTGTCAACGTATAGAACTGACCATTCCTAAGGCATCAAATTGGACCGTTATACTCTATTTGGTGTTCTCCGAAGTTTTTGACTTGCTAGTTTAGCTGTTGGACATCGTTTCTTTAGGTAAAGAAGCCAATAGACCAAGTTAAGTTCAAAATTGCACGAAACATGAAAAACTTGTCTATGCATAGAATTGAGCATTCCTAAGGCATCAAATTGGAGCGTTATACTCTATTTAGTGTTCTTAGAAGTCATAACTTGCTAGTTTTGCTTTTGGACAACGTTTCATTAGGTAAAGAAGCCCATAGACCAAGTTAAGTTCAAAATTGCACGAAACGTGAAAAACTTGTCTATGCATAGAATTCGGCATTCCTAAGGTATCAAATTGGACCGTTATCATCTATTTAGTGTTCTTCGCAGTCTTCACTTGCCAGTTTAGCTTTTGGACAACGTTTCGTTAGGTAACGAAGCCAATAGACCAAGTTAAGTTCAAAATTGCACGAAACATGAAAAACTTGTCTATGCATACAATTGAGCATTCCTATGGCCAAAAATTGGACCGTTATACTCTATTTAGTGTTCTTAGAAGTCTTAACTTGCTAGTTTAGCATTTGGAGAACGTTTCATTAGGTAAAGAAGCCAATAGACCAAGTTACGTTCAAAATTGCATGAAACGTGAAAAACTCGTCTATGCACAGAATTGAGCATTCCTAAGGCATCAACTTGGACCGTTATACTCTATTTAGTGTTATTAGAAGTCTTAACTTGCTAGATTAGGTTTTGGAGAACGTTTCGTTAGGTAAACAAGCCAATAGACCAAGTTAAGTTCAAAATTACACGAAACGAGAAAAACTTGTCAACGCATAGAACTGACCATTCCTAAGGCATCAAATTGGACCGTTATACTCTATTTGGTGTTCTACGAAGTTTTGACTTGCTAGTTTAGCTGTTGGACATCGTTTCTTTAGGTAAAGAAGCCAATAGACCAAGTTAAGTTCAAAATTGCACGAAACATGAAAAACTTGTCTATGCATAGAATTGAGCATTCCTAAGGCATCAAATTGGAGCGTTATACTCTATTTAGTGTTCTTAGAAGTCATAACTTGCTAGTTTTGCTTTTGGACAACGTTTCATTAGGTAAAGAAGCCCATAGACCAAGTTAAGTTCAAAATTGCACGAAACGTGAAAAACTTGTCTATGCATAGAATTCGGCATTCCTAAGGTATCAAATTGGACCGTTATCATCTATTTAGTGTTCTTCGCAGTCTTCACTTGCCAGTTTAGCTTTTGGACAACGTTTCGTTAGGTAAAGAAGCCAATAGACCAAGTTAAGTTCAAAATTGCACGAAACATGAAAAAGTTGTCTATGCATACAATTGAGCATTCCTATGGCCACAAATTGGACTGTTATACTCTATTTAGTGTTCTTAGAAGTCTTAACTTGCTAGTTTAGCATTTGGAGAACGTTTCATTAGGTAAAGAAGCCAATAGACCAAGTTACGTTCAAAATTGCATGAAACGTGAAAAACTCGTCTATGCACAGAATTGAGCATTCCTAAGGCATCAACTTGGACCGTTATACTCTATTTAGTGTTATTAGAAGTCGTAACTTGCTAGATTAGGTTTTGGACAACATTTCGTTAGGTAAACAAGCCAATAGACCAAGTTAAGTTCAAAATTACACGAAACGAGAAAAACTTGTCAACGTATAGAACTGACCATTCCTAAGGCATCAAATTGGACCGTTATACTCTATTTGGTGTTCTCCGAAGTTTTGACTTGCTAGTTTAGCTGTTGGACATCGTTTCTTTAGGTAAAGAAGCCAATAGACCAAGTTAAGTTCAAAATTGCACGAAACATGAAAAACTTGTCTATGCATAGAATTGAGCATTCCTAAGGCATCAAATTGGAGCGTTATACTCTATTTAGTGTTCTTAGAAGTCATAACTTGCTAGTTTTGCTTTTGGACAACGTTTCATTAGGTAAAGAAGCCCATAGACCAAGTTAAGTTCAAAATTGCACGAAACGTGAAAAACTTGTCTATGCATAGAATTCGGCATTCCTAAGGTATCAAATTGGACCGTTATCATCTATTTAGTGTTCTTCGCAGTCTTCACTTGCCAGTTTAGCTTTTGGACAACGTTTCGTTAGGTAAAGAAGCCAATAGACCAAGTTAAGTTCAAAATTGCATGAAACGTGAAAAACTTGTCTATGCATACAATTGAGCACTCCTATGGCCACAAACTGGACCGTTATACTCTATTTAGTGTTCTTAGAAGTCTTAACTTGCTAGATTAGGTTTTGGAGAACGTTTCGTTAGGTAAAGAAGCCAATAGACCAAGTTAAGTTCAAAATTACACGAAACGAGAAAAACTTGTCAACGCATAGAACTGACCATTCCTAAGGCATCAAATTGGACCGTTATACTCTATTTGGTGTTCTACGAAGTTTTGACTTGCTAGTTTAGCTGTTGGACATCGTTTCTTTAGGTAAAGAAGCCAATAGACCAAGTTAAGTTCAAAATTGCACGAAACATGAAAAACTTGTCTATGCATAGAATTGAGCTTTCCTAAGGCATCAAATTGGAGCGTTATACTCTATTTAGTGTTCTTAGAAGTCATAACTTGCTAGTTTTGCTTTTGGACAACGTTTCATTAGGTAAAGAAGCCCATAGACCAAGTTAAGTTCAAAATTGCACGAAACGTGAAAAACTTGTCTATGCATAGAATTCGGCATTCCTAAGGTATCAAATTGGACCGTTATCATCTATTTAGTGTTCTTCGCAGTCTTCACTTGCCAGTTTAGCTTTTGGACAACGTTTCGTTAGGTAAAGAAGCCAATAGACCAAGTTAAGTTCAAAATTGCATGAAACGTGAAAAACTTGTCTATGCATACAATTGAGCACTCCTATGGCCACAAACTGGACCGTTATACTCTATTTAGTGTTCTTAGAAGTCTTAACTTGCTAGATTAGGTTTTGGAGAACGTTTCGTTAGGTAAAGAAGCCAATAGACCAAGTTAAGTTCAAAATTACACGAAACGAGAAAAACTTGTCAACGCATAGAACTGACCATTCCTAAGGCATCAAATTGGACCGTTATACTCTATTTGGTGTTCTACGAAGTTTTGACTTGCTAGTTTAGCTGTTGGACATCGTTTCTTTAGGTAAAGAAGCCAATAGACCAAGTTAAGTTCAAAATTGCACGAAACATGAAAAACTTGTCTATGCATAGAATTGAGCTTTCCTAAGGCATCAAATTGGAGCGTTATACTCTATTTAGTGTTCTTAGAAGTCATAACTTGCTAGTTTTGCTTTTGGACAACGTTTCATTAGGTAAAGAAGCCCATAGACCAAGTTAAGTTCAAAATTGCACGAAACGTGAAAAACTTGTCTATGCATAGAATTCGGCATTCCTAAGGTATCAAATTGGACCGTTATCATCTATTTAGTGTTCTTCGCAGTCTTCACTTGCCAGTTTAGCTTTTGGACAACGTTTCGTTAGGTAAAGAAGCCAATAGACCAAGTTAAGTTCAAAATTGCACGAAACATGAAAAAGTTGTCTATGCATACAATTGAGCATTCCTATGGCCACAAATTGGACTGTTATACTCTATTTAGTGTTCTTAGAAGTCTTAACTTGCTAGTTTAGCATTTGGAGTACGTTTCATTAGGTAAAGAAGCCAATAGACCAAGTTACGTTCAAAATTGCATGAAACGTGAAAAACTCGTGTATGCACAGAATTGAGCATTCCTAAGGCATCAACTTGGACCGTTATACTCTATTTAGTGTTATTAGAAGTCGTAACTTGCTAGATTAGGTTTTGGACAACGTTTTGTTAGGTAAACAAGCCAATAGACCAAGTTAAGTTCAAAATTACACGAAACGAGAAAAACTTGTCAACGTATAGAACTGACCATTCCTAAGGCATCAAATTGGACCGTTATACTCTATTTGGTGTTCTCCGAAGTTTTGACTTGCTAGTTTAGCTGTTGGACATCGTTTCTTTAGGTAAAGAAGCCAATAGACCAAGTTAAGTTCAAAATTGCACGAAACATGAAAAACTTGTCTATGCATAGAATTGAGCATTCCTAAGGCATCAAATTGGAGCGTTATACTCTATTTAGTGTTCTTAGAAGTCATAACTTGCTAGTTTTGCTTTTGGACAACGTTTCATTAGGTAAAGAAGCCCATAGACCAAGTTAAGTTCAAAATTGCACGAAACGTGAAAAACTTGTCTATGCATAGAATTCGGCATTCCTAAGGTATCAAATTGGACCGTTATCATCTATTTAGTGTTCTTCGCAGTCTTCACTTGCCAGTTTAGCTTTTGGACAACGTTTCGTTAGGTAAAGAAGCCAATAGACCAAGTTAAGTTCAAAATTGCATGAAACGTGAAAAACTTGTCTATGCATACAATTGAGCACTCCTATGGCCACAAATTGGACCGTTATACTCTATTTAGTGTTCTTAGAAGTCTTAACTTGCTAGATTAGGTTTTGGAGAACGTTTCGTTAGGTAAAGAAGCCAATAGACCAAGTTAAGTTCAAAATTACACGAAACGAGAAAAACTTGTCAACGCATAGAACTGACCATTCCTAAGGCATCAAATTGGACCGTTATACTCTAATTGGTGTTCTACGAAGTTTTGACTTGCTAGTTTAGCTGTTGGACATCGTTTCTTTAGGTAAAGAAGCCAATAGACCAAGTTAAGTTCAAAATTGCACGAAACATGAAAAACTTGTCTATGCATAGAATTGAGCTTTCCTAAGGCATCAAATTGGAGCGTTATACTCTATTTAGTGTTCTTAGAAGTCATAACTTGCTAGTTTTGCTTTTGGACAACGTTTCATTAGGTAAAGAAGCCCATATACCAAGTTAAGTTCAAAATTGCACGAAACGTGAAAAACTTGTCTATGCATAGAATTCGGCATTCCTAAGGTATCAAATTGGACCGTTATCATCTATTTAGTGTTCTTCGCAGTCTTCACTTGCCAGTTTAGCTTTTGGACAACGTTTCGTTAGGTAAAGAAGCCAATAGACCAAGTTAAGTTCAAAATTGCACGAAACATGAAAAAGTTGTCTATGCATACAATTGAGCATTCCTATGGCCACAAATTGGACTGTTATACTCTATTTAGTGTTGTTAGAAGTCTTAACTTGCTAGTTTAGCATTTGGAGAACGTTTCATTAGGTAAAGAAGCCAATAGACCAAGTTACGTTCAAAATTGCATGAAACGTGAAAAACTCGTCTATGCACAGAATTGAGCATTCCTAAGGCATCAACTTGGACCGTTATACTCTATTTAGTGTTATTAGAAGTCTTAACTTGCTAGATTAGGTTTTGGACAACGTTTCGTTAGGTAAACAAGCCAATAGACCAAGTTAAGTTCAAAATTACACGAGACGAGAAAAACTTGTCAACGCATAGAACTGACCATTCCTAAGGCATCAAATTGGACCGTTATACTCTATTTGGTGTTCTACGAAGTTTTGACTTGCTAGTTTAGCTGTTGGACATCGTTTCTTTAGGTAAAGAAGCCAATAGACCAAGTTAAGTTCAAAATTGCACAAAACATGAAAAACTTGTCTATGCATAGAATTGAGCATTCCTAAGGCATCAAATTGGAGCGTTATACTCTATTTAGTGTTCTTAGAAGTCATAACTTGCTAGTTTTGCTTTTGGACAACGTTTCATTAGGTAAAGAAGCCCATAGACCAAGTTAAGTTCAAAATTGCACGAAACGTGAAAAACTTGTCTATGCATAGAATTCGGCATTCCTAAGGTATCAAATTGGACCGTTATCATCTATTTAGTGTTCTTCGCAGTCTTCACTTGCCAGTTTAGCTTTTGGACAACGTTTCGTTAGGTAAAGAAGCCAATAGACCAAGTTAAGTTCAAAATTGCACGAAACGTGAAAAACTTGTCTATGCATACAATTGAGCATTCCTAAGGCCACAAATTGGACCGTTATACTCTATTTAGTGTTCTTCGAAGTCTTAACTTGCTAGTTTAGCATTTGGAGAACGTTTCATTAGGTAAAGAAGCCAATAGACCAAGTTACGTTCAAAATTGCATGAAACGTGAAAAACTCGTCTATGCACAGAATTGAGCATTCCTAAGGCATCAACTTGGACCGTTATACTCTATTTAGTGTTATTAGAAGTCGTAACTTGCTAGATTAGGTTTTGGACAACGTTTCGTTAGGTAAACAAGCCAATAGACCAAGTTAAGTTCAAAATTACACGAAACGAGAAAAACTTGTCAACGTATAGAACTGACCATTCCTAAGGCATCAAAAATGGACCGTTATACTCTATTTGGTGTTCTCCGAAGTTTTGACTTGCTAGTTTAGCTGTTGGACATCGTTTCTTTAGGTAAAGAAGCCAATAGACCAAGTTAAGTTCAAAATTGCACGAAACATGAAAAACTTGTCTATGCATAGAATTGAGCATTCCTAAGGCATCAAATTGGAGCGTTATACTCTATTTAGTGTTCTTAGAAGTCATAACTTGCTAGTTTTGCTTTTGGACAACGTTTCATTAGGTAAAGAAGCCCATAGACCAAGTTAAGTTCAAAATTGCACGAAACGTGAAAAACTTGTCTATGCATAGAATTCGGCATTCCTAAGGTATCAAATTGGACCGTTATCATCTATTTAGTGTTCTTCGCAGTCTTCACTTGCCAGTTTAGCTTTTGGACAACGTTTCGTTAGGTAAAGAAGCCAATAGACCAAGTTAAGTTCAAAATTGCATGAAACGTGAAAAACTTGTCTATGCATACAATTGAGCACTCCTATGGCCACAAATTGGACCGTTATACTCTATTTAGTGTTCTTAGAAGTCTTAACTTGCTAGATTAGGTTTTGGAGAACGTTTCGTTAGGTAAAGAAGCCAATAGACCAAGTTAAGTTCAAAATTACACGAAACGAGAAAAACTTGTCAACGCATAGAACTGACCATTCCTAAGGCATCAAATTGGACCGTTATACTCTAATTGGTGTTCTACGAAGTTTTGACTTGCTAGTTTAGCTGTTGGACATCGTTTCTTTAGGTAAAGAAGCCAATAGACCAAGTTAAGTTCAAAATTGCACGAAACATGAAAAACTTGTCTATGCATAGAATTGAGCTTTCCTAAGGCATCAAATTGGAGCGTTATACTCTATTTAGTGTTCTTAGAAGTCATAACTTGCTAGTTTTGCTTTTGGACAACGTTTCATTAGGTAAAGAAGCCCATATACCAAGTTAAGTTCAAAATTGCACGAAACGTGAAAAACTTGTCTATGCATAGAATTCGGCATTCCTAAGGTATCAAATTGGACCGTTATCATCTATTTAGTGTTCTTCGCAGTCTTCACTTGCCAGTTTAGCTTTTGGACAACGTTTCGTTAGGTAAAGAAGCCAATAGACCAAGTTAAGTTCAAAATTGCACGAAACATGAAAAAGTTGTCTATGCATACAATTGAGCATTCCTATGGCCACAAATTGGACTGTTATACTCTATTTAGTGTTCTTAGAAGTCTTAACTTGCTAGTTTAGCATTTGGAGAACGTTTCATTAGGTAAAGAAGCCAATAGACCAAGTTACGTTCAAAATTGCATGAAACGTGAAAAACTCGTCTATGCACAGAATTGAGCATTCCTAAGGCATCAACTTGGACCGTTATACTCTATTTAGTGTTATTAGAAGTCTTAACTTGCTAGATTAGGTTTTGGACAACGTTTCGTTAGGTAAACAAGCCAATAGACCAAGTTAAGTTCAAAATTACACGAGACGAGAAAAACTTGTCAACGCATAGAACTGACCATTCCTAAGGCATCAAATTGGACCGTTATACTCTATTTGGTGTTCTACGAAGTTTTGACTTGCTAGTTTAGTTGTTGGACATCGTTTCTTCAGGTAAAGAAGCCAATAGACCAAGTTAAGTTCAAAATTGCACAAAACATGAAAAACTTGTCTATGCATAGAATTGAGCATTCCTAAGGCATCAAATTGGAGCGTTATACTCTATTTAGTGTTCTTAGAAGTCATAACTTGCTAGTTTTGCTTTTGGACAACGTTTCATTAGGTAAAGAAGCCCATAGACCAAGTTAAGTTCAAAATTGCACGAAACGTGAAAAACTTGTCTATGCATAGAATTCGGCATTCCTAAGGTATCAAATTGGACCGTTATCATCTATTTAGTGTTCTTCGCAGTCTTCACTTGCCAGTTTAGCTTTTGGACAACGTTTCGTTAGGTAAAGAAGCCAATAGACCAAGTTAAGTTCAAAATTGCACGAAACGTGAAAAACTTGTCTATGCATACAATTGAGCATTCCTAAGACCACAAATTGGACCGTTATACTCTATTTAGTGTTCTTCGAAGTCTTAACTTGCTAGTTTAGCATTTGGAGAACGTTTCATTAGGTAAAGAAGCCAATAGACCAAGTTACGTTCAAAATTGCATGAAACGTGAAAAACTCGTCTATGCACAGAATTGAGCATTCCTAAGGCATCAACTTGGACCGTTATACTCTATTTAGTGTTATTAGAAGTCTTAACTTGCTAGATTAGGTTTTGGACAACGTTTCGTTAGGTAAACAAGCCAATAGACCAAGTTAAGTTCCAAATTACACGAAACGAGAAAACTTGTCAACGCATAGAACTGACCATTCCTAAGGCATCAAATTGGACCGTTATACTCTATTTGGTGTTCTACGAAGTTTTGACTTGCTAGTTTAGCTGTTGGACATCGTTTCTTTAGGTAAAGAAGCCAATAGACCAAGTTAAGTTCAAAATTGCACGAAACATGAAAAACTTGTCTATGCATAGATTTGAGCATTCCTAAGGCATCAAATTGGAGCGTTATACTCTATTTAGTGTTCTTAGAAGTCATAACTTGCTAGTTTTGCTTTTGGACAACGTTTCATTAGGTAAAGAAGCCCATAGACCAAGTTAAGTTCAAAATTGCACGAAACGTGAAAAACTTGTCTATGCATAGAATTCGGCATTCCTAAGGTATCAAATTGGACCGTTATCATCTATTTAGTGTTCTTCGCAGTCTTCACTTGCCAGTTTAGCTTTTGGACAACGTTTCGTTAGGTAAAGAAGCCAATAGACCAAGTTAAGTTCAAAATTGCACGAAACATGAAAAAGTTGTCTATGCATACAATTGAGCATTCCTATGGCCACAAATTGGACTGTTATACTCTATTTAGTGTTCTTAGAAGTCTTAACTTGCTAGTTTAGCATTTGGAGAACGTTTCATTAGGTAAAGAAGCCAATAGACCAAGTTACGTTCAAAATTGCATGAAACGTGAAAAACTCGTCTATGCACAGAATTGAGCATTCCTAAGGCATTAACTTGGACCGTTATACTCTATTTAGTGTTATTAGAAGTCTTAACTTGCTAGATTAGGTTTTGGACAACGTTTCGTTAGGTAAACAAGCCAATAGACCAAGTTAAGTTCAAAATTACACGAAACTAGAAAAACTTGTCAACGCATAGAACTGACCATTCCTAAGGCATCAAATTGGACCGTTATACTCTATTTGGTGTTCTACGAAGTTTTGACTTGCTAGTTTAGCTGTTGGACATCGTTTCTTTAGGTAAAGAAGCCAATAGACCAAGTTAAGTTCAAAATTGCACGAAACATGAAAAACTTGTCTATGCATAGAATTGAGCATTCCTAAGGCATCAAATTGGAGCGTTATACTCTATTTAGTGTTCTTAGAAGTCATAACTTGCTAGTTTTGCTTTTGGACAACGTTTCATTAGGTAAAGAAGCCCATAGACCAAGTTAAGTTCAAAATTGCACGAAACGTGAAAAACTTGTCTATGCATAGAATTCGGCATTCCTAAGGTATCAAATTGGACCGTTATCATCTATTTAGTGTTCTTCGCAGTCTTCACTTGCCAGTTTAGCTTTTGGACAACGTTTCGTTAGGTAAAGAAGCCAATAGACCAAGTTAAGTTCAAAATTGCACGAAACGTGAAAAACTTGTCTATGCATACAATTGAGCATTCCTAAGGCCACAAATTGGACCGTTATACTCTATTTAGTGTTCTTAGAAGTCTTAACTTGCTAGTTTAGCATTTGGAGAACGTTTCATTAGGTAAAGAAGCCAATAGACCAAGTTACGTTCAAAATTGCATGAAACGTGAAAAACTCGTCTATGCACAGAATTGAGCATTCCTAAGGCATCAACTTGGACCGTTATACTCTATTTAGTGTTATTAGAAGTCTTAACTTGCTAGATTAGGTTTTGGACAACGTTTCGTTAGGTAAACAAGCCAATAGACCAAGTTAAGTTCAAAATTACACGAAACGAGAAAAACTTGTCAACGCATAGAACTGACCATTCCTAAGGCATCAAATTGGACCGTTATACTCTATTTGGTGTTCTACGAAGTTTTGACTTGCTAGTTTAGCTGTTGGACATCGTTTCTTTAGGTAAAGAAGCCAATAGACCAAGTTAAGTTCAAAATTGCACGAAACATGAAAAACTTGTCTATGCATAGATTTGAGCATTCCTAAGGCATCAAATTGGAGCGTTATACTCTATTTAGTGTTCTTAGAAGTCATAACTTGCTAGTTTTGCTTTTGGACAACGTTTCATTAGGTAAAGAAGCCTATAGACCAAGTTAAGTTCAAAATTGCACGAAACGTGAAAAACTTGTCTATGCATAGAATTCGGCATTCCTAAGGTATCAAATTGGACCGTTATCATCAATTTAGTGTTCTTCGCAGTCTTCACTTGCCAGTTTAGCTTTTGGACAACGTTTCGTTAGGTAAAGAAGCCAATAGACCAAGTTAAGTTCAAAATTGCACGAAACGTGAAAAACTTGTCTATGCATACAATTGAGCATTCCTAAGGCCACAAATTGGACCGTTATACTCTATTTAGTTTTCTTAGAAGTCTTAACTTGCTAGTTTAGCATTTGGAGAACGTTTCATTAGGTAAAGAAGCCAATAGACCAAGTTACGTTCAAAATTGCATGAAACGTGAAAAACTCGTCTATGCACAGAATTGAGCATTCCTAAGGCATCAACTTGGACCGTTATACTCTATTTAGTGTTATTAGAAGTCTTAACTTGCTAGATTAGGTTTTGGAGAACGTTTCGTTAGGTAAACAAGCCAATAGACCAAGTTAAGTTCAAAATTACACGAAACGAGAAAAACTTGTCAACGCATAGAACTGACCATTCGTAAGGCATCAAATTGGACCGTTATACTCTATTTGGTGTTCTACGAAGTTTTGACTTGCTAGTTTAGCTGTTGGACATCGTTTCTTTAGGTAAAGAAGCCAATAGACCAAGTTAAGTTCAAAATTGCACGAAACATGAAAAACTTGTCTATGCATAGATTTGAGCATTCCTAAGGCATCAAATTGGAGGGTTATACTCTATTTAGTGTTCTTAGAAGTCATAACTTGCTAGTTTTGCTTTTGGACAACGTTTCATTAGGTAAAGAAGCCCATAGACCAAGTTAAGTTCAAAATTGCACGAAACGTGAAAAACTTGTCTATGCATAGAATTCGGCATTCCCAAGGTATCAAATTGGACCGTTATCATCTATTTAGTGTTCTTCGCAGTCTTCACTTGCCAGTTTAGCTTTTGGACAACGTTTCGTTAGGTAAAGAAGCCAATAGACCAAGTTAAGTTCAAAATTGCATGAAACGTGAAAAACTTGTCTATGCATACAATTGAGCACTCCTATGGCCACAAATTGGACCGTTATACTCTATTTAGTGTTCTTAGAAGTCTTAACTTGCTAGATTAGGTTTTGGAGAACGTTTCGTTAGGTAAACAAGCCAATAGACCAAGTTAAGTTCAAAATTACACGAAACGAGAAAAACTTGTCAACGCATAGAACTGACCATTCCTAAGGCATCAAATTGGACCGTTATACTCTATTTGGTGTTCTACGAAGTTTTGGCTTGCTAGTTTAGCTGTTGGACATCGTTTCTTTAGGTAAAGAAGCCAATAGACCAAGTTAAGTTCAAAATTGCACGAAACATGAAAAACTTGTCTATGCATAGAATTGAGCATTCCTAAGGCATCAAATTGGAGTGTTATACTCTATTTAGTGTTCTTAGAAGTCATAACTTGCTAGTTTTGCTTTTGGACAACGTTTCATTAGGTAAAGAAGCCCATAGACCAAGTTAAGTTCAAAATTGCACAAAACGTGAAAAACTTGTCTATGCATAGAATTCGGCATTCCTAAGGTATCAAATTGGACCGTTATCATCTATTTAGTGTTCTTCGCAGTCTTCACTTGCCAGTTTAGCTTTTGGACAATGTTTCGTTAGGTAAAGAAGCCAATAGACCAAGTTAAGTTCAAAATTGCACGAAACATGAAAAAGTTGTCTATGCATACAATTGAGCATTCCTATGGCCACAAATTGGACTGTTATACTCTATTTAGTGTTCTTAGAAGTCTTAACTTGCTAGTTTAGCATTTGGAGAACGTTTCATTAGGTAAAGAAGCCAATAGACCAAGTTACGTTCAAAATTGCATGAAACGTGAAAAACTCGTCTATGCACAGAATTGAGCATTCCTAAGGCATCAACTTGGACCGTTATACTCTATTTAGTGTTATTAGAAGTCTTAACTTGCTAGATTAGGTTTTGGACAACGTTTCGTTAGGTAAACAAGCCAATAGACCAAGTTAAGTTCAAAATTACACGAAACGAGAAAAACTTGTCAACGCATAGAACTGACCATTCCTAAGGCATCAAATTATACCGTTATACTCTATTTGGTGTTCTACGAAGTTTTGAATTGCTAGTTTAGCTGTTGGACATCGTTTCTTTAGGTAAAGAAGCCAATAGACCAAGTTAAGTTCAAAATTGCACGAAACATGAAAAACTTGTCTATGCATAGAATTGAGCATTCCTAAGGCATCAAATTGGAGCGTTATACTCTATTTAGTGTTCTTAGAAGTCATAACTTGCTAGTTTTGCTTTTGGACAACGTTTCATTAGGTAAAGAAGCCCATAGACCAAGTTAAGTTCAAAATTGCACGAAACGTGAAAAACTTGTCTATGCATAGAATTCGGCATTCCTAAGGTATCAAATTGGACCGTTATCATCTATTTAGTGTTCTTCGCAGTCTTCACTTGCCAGTTTAGCTTTTGGACAACGTTTCGTTAGGTAAAGAAGCCAATAGACCAAGTTAAGTTCAAAATTGCACGAAACGTGAAAAACTTGTCTATGCATACAATTGAGCATTCCTAAGGCCACAAATTGGACCGTTATACTCTATTTAGTGTTCTTAGAAGTCTTAACTTGCTAGTTTAGCATTTGGAGAACGTTTCATTAGGTAAAGAAGCCAATAGACCAAGTTACGTTCAAAATTGCATGAAACGTGAAAAACTCGTCTATGCACAGAATTGAGCATTCCTAAGGCATCAACTTGGACCGTTATACTCTATTTAGTGTTATTAGAAGTCTTAACTTGCTAGATTAGGTTTTGGAGAACGTTTCGTTAGGTAAACAAGCCAATAGACCAAGTTAAGTTCAAAATTACACGAAACGAGAAAAACTTGTCAACGCATAGAACTGACCATTCCTAAGGCATCAAATTGGACAGTTATACTCTATTTGGTGTTCTACGAAGTTTTGACTTGCTAGTTTAGCTGTTGGACATCATTTCTTTAGGTAAAGAAGCCAATAGACCAAGTTAAGTTCAAAATTGCACGAAACATGAAAAACTTGTCTATGCATAGATTTGAGCATTCCTAAGGCATCAAATTGGAGCGTTATACTCTATTTAGTGTTCTTAGAAGTCATAACTTGCTAGTTTTGCTTTTGGACAACGTTTCATTAGGTAAAGAAGCCTATAGACCAAGTTAAGTTCAAAATTGCACGAAACGTGAAAAACTTGTCTATGCATAGAATTCGGCATTCCTAAGGTATCAAATTGGACCGTTATCATCAATTTAGTGTTCTTCGCAGTCTTCACTTGCCAGTTTAGCTTTTGGACAACGTTTCGTTAGGTAAAGAAGCCAATAGACCAAGTTAAGTTCAAAATTGCACGAAACGTGAAAAACTTGTCTATGCATACAATTGAGCATTCCTAAGGCCACAAATTGGACCGTTATACTCTATTTAGTTTTCTTAGAAGTCTTAACTTGCTAGTTTAGCATTTGGAGAACGTTTCATTAGGTAAAGAAGCCAATAGACCAAGTTACGTTCAAAATTGCGTGAAACGTGAAAAACTCGTCTATGCACAGAATTGAGCATTCCTAAGGCATCAACTTGGACCGTTATACTCTATTTAGTGTTATTAGAAGTCTTAACTTGCTAGATTAGGTTTTGGACAACGTTTCGTTAGGTAAACAAGCCAATAGACCAAGTTAAGTTCAAAATTACACGAAACGAGAAAAACTTGTCTACGCATAGAACTGACCATTCCTAAGGCATCAAATTGGACCGTTATACTCTATTTGGTGTTCTACGAAGTTTTGACTTGCTAGTTTAGCTGTTGGACATCGTTTCTTTAGGTAAAGAAGCTGATGTGGGGTTTAGTACCCGCTAAATGTATAGCGATTCCAAACCCAAATTATACTCGCAAGTGCACGAATCAATTGTAGTATAGAAGTGGCAAATACGAGTGTCGTATCCACAGGGACTGAATATTAAATATCTGCAATTCCAACTCTTGTAATTATCAATGGAAACAAAATAAATAAGGATTAACACAAATAAACAAACACTAGGGATCCGATTTCACCAACTCTATTGTATTTAAATTATTTAGCAGACAATTATCATTTCATTCATGCATGTCAAAGATCAAGTCCCCTAATTTATGTAATAGTCATGGGCATTTGACTTACCACGTCTATTCCCAATTGCAACCATCCATGGGCATTTGGATTGGCTAAGACAATCAAGAATGCATTAGGATTTATGGTAACTTATGTAGCGATCACAAAGATCCTAGCATATGGCATTTATGTCTAGGTAACTCCGGTATTAATTGCAAGAAGCTGGTCTCAAATTGGACATGGGCATTTGCCTCAATTTGCATCATGGTAATCAAACCTAGATGGTAGCTAAGCATCAAGATTTAATTATCAATAAAGAATAGCTAATTAACACTTGACATAGCATAAATAAACTAATAATTAATCAAACCAAATTTATTTAGATACAATAGAGTGGATCCATCATCACCCTAGTAAGAGGATTAGTTCCTCATACTAGATTTACACAACCAACAATTGATCTCATAAAATTCTAGAAAGAATATATGAGAAAATTGTTGTAAAAGAGAAAATAAAACTCAAGAACTCACTCCTTGGTTTTTGTCCTCCTCTTGCCTCTTTCTCCCCTCCTTTAATGTTGTCTTGTATTCCTTCCTCTCCTTTCTCCCCCCCTCCCTCCTTTCTCTAGCTCTCTATTTATAGGAAATTAGGAGCTATCCATCCATTGAGAATTTTCAAACCAAAAATGTTGAATGGCCAAATATGTCAAAGGAAGGGATGTCACCACCATTGAAAAATAGTGTTGCACATGACCAATTTGTACTATAAAAATGATGGTGATGCAGGGAATGATGTCAAGAGAGATATACATATATGTGTATATATGTATAGGTGGAAATGGTAATGGTTTTGACAAATCATGTGGTGGGCTTTCAAATGATAATCAAAGAAATGGGTCAAGATGGTAGTGGACACAAGCAAATGGGCTCTTCACGAACTGTGCCAGCAAATGTTGAACATGGGTTGGTATGAATTGGGCCTGAAAATATAAAAACAAATATAAAGTGAGTGAGAATGATATTTGCATTTTAATGGTGTAATACTCACTTTAAGCCTTAATTATCTAACAAATGCCTTAATAATTCATTATTAAAAGTGTACATTTTTGGCACTTATCACAACCCCCAACCAGCTTATTGCTAGCCCCTAGCAATTCAAGCGTTCAGAAGATTCATGCCATATATGCAAATAATCCAATTATCTCGTTAGTATGAATATATTCAAAAATCCACCAACCACTATCACTAGAACAAATCATTCTGACTAAATCTCATACCACCCATTCTATCTTAGCGTGATGTGTAGTGCGTAGCGAATTTAACATAAATACGTGGCTTTAATTTAATCTTAACACAAACATTGCAATATCACAAGAATCATCAGACTCAATGAATAATCAAGGGATTTTATTTATCGACTCTTCATTTTTTTTTTTATTATTATTTTTTTATTATTTTGTATATATATATACATAATATTTTTATGTGACTTGTGCAATGCTCAGTCTCATTAAGCTTTCTAAATGACCCTTGTAACAAGCGTTCAACCAATGACTCCCAATCCAGTTGGCTCAGGGCATTAGGTGTAAAGACACCCCAACGGGTTTAATAACTCGAGTCAAAAAGGCTACAAAACTTCACTTGTCACATAGGTTGATGTCTTGATTTTTCTACCTTTTTACGCGAACACTCACTGCTTACTGAGGCAAGAGGCCCGGTTACTCAGCAGAAAAACTTATAGACACTACCGTTTTTTTTTTTTTTTTTTTTTTTTTTTTAATTTTTATAGATATATACATGTATCCCAAGATATTAATATTCAAAGAATTCCAATTCAACTCAAGAAAATCACAATATTCATAATTAATCTTAAATATCATACCCCGCAAATATGTAATTCTGTGCAATTGATTAAATTATTAAATAGAATAGGTGAGACAAAACTAAAGTCAGAAAAATCCACAAGTGATTATGGGTTTTCAACTCAAATTATTATCCACACTTTAGAGATATTCAGACCATTTCAGAAATATGGTAGAAACATGACTTCCAAATCACAAACAAATATATTTTTTTTAAAAAAATAATAATAAAAAAAATAAGTAACTACACAACATAGACATATCGCAAACAAACGGTTCTAAGACTCAATATTCCCAAAGCACCGTAAACAAACGGAATTTGTCTCAACACCAGGATCCTTGAGACTGGATGCTAGGTTACTATCAACCTAACTAAAGAGATGTACCCCGTAGCAAAGGGTAAAAGGCTAACAAGGCCTTACAATAGGTTGTCATTCTCTAAGAGTTTCTAGTCGGCTCAATGGAACCCAAGCCAAGGTCAACAGTCCTTTGTATCTCCACTTTGGGGCTTTACAATTATGGACATTTCGTCCAGTCCATGCTTAGGACTCCCAAATACCTTATCGGTGGTTGTTTCCTGGACAAACTACTAATTACTTAGCTGGTTGAGTTGGCATCCCTCTAAGAGATCAACTACAAGTGTTTCAAGCTTGCACCTAAGGTAGCACAGCACTTGCCTCCTCTAGCTACATTTTTTTTTTTTTTTAAAATCTAACAATCATTTCCTCCCCCACTTAAAAGTTCGCATTGTCCTCAATGGGGAAAAAAAAAAAAACTAAATATGAAAATGAAATATGATAAACTGTGGTTCAGAGAAATACAACCTGATGCAAAAAATTTGGATCATTGGATTGCTATGTTTTCAATGCCGTATCATATCCATGAGCACGGTCAACATGCTCTCCAGCCTCTGTTGTCCAGCCTCTAATGTTTGTAGCCCCATCTCGAGCCGGGCTATCGCTACACTCATGCGATCTGGTTGTTGAGACACTGCAACTGCTGAGGAGGACTCGTCAGATGATGATGTTAAGGGTGCTTCCTGGGGTTGCTTCTTTCTAGAAGAAGATGTTTGCAACCGGTGAATGCTTTGACGCCATGTCTTTTTTTCCAGCATGGTGACCTGATATCCCGAAGATGCCTGAGGCAAAGGAGGTCGAATGCTTTTGTATGAAAGCAACCTTGTGATAAGCCGTGGAAAAAATAACTTTCCTGCCTTTGTTGGCTTCTTCTCGACGAAAGATTTGGCTGTGAAAATTATGGCCAGATAGATCTTCCCAATGTCAAACCAATACCCTTTATACATAGAGTATAAAACTGACAAGAATTTTCCCCGTCGTTCTTGCTCATGGCCAATAGGACACAGATTTTTCCGGATAGCATCATCCAACAACCACATCTTTGGTGGCAAGTAGGCTCGGCGTGTAGCATTGGTGTGTTTATTCCTCTTTCCGCTACACATATCATCAATCATTTCCTGCTTTGATGCAAAGATCGGTTGTCGAAATCCAATGGTCGTATCATATGCTGGTGGATACCCTAAGCAGCAACACAGATCTGTTGTTGTGAATTGAACAGTCAAACCAGCTATAACAACCTGGTAAACAGGTTGATTCCCAGTCCATTCACTTCGTGGTAGCTCGATGAGAGTGTGATAGAAAGAACGAATGATTTGAGGATACACTAGTAAATTATCTTCTGGATCTGGATCTACGAGGAACAACAAGGAATGCTCCCTCAGGTAGTGCATCGCCCATCTGTTGATGACGTCTCGCTGTATCTTTTCATCAATTCTACACTCAGGAATGATTTCAGCTTCATTGAATAATGCAAACCTGGACTAGGATTTTGATAAGATAGTGCGTGGGCGTCTCGGCATTTTTTCTGATCTTTTCTAGAGAGAGGAAAAAAAAACACACTCCAAGAAAAAAAATTGATTTGAGAATAATAAAGAAAAACGTACTACAAGTATGGAAGAAATTTGGGGTGCCTGTCACATCACCAGTCTATTTACCATCACGCTCCGCTGTTCAGTTCAATGCTCGATGAAGACCAAAATACTTTTGCTAAATAATAATAATATTAAAAAAAATAATAAATAAATAAATAAAAATAAAAATAAAAACAAAAATAAGACAGAAATATGGGTTGCCTCCCATAAGCGCTGTATTTATCGTCTGGGCAAGACGAAGTGTTCCCAACACTCAATTACCTGGGTCTTGGAGAGTAATGCTGGACACTGTTGTGTCATAATTAACTTCCAAATAAGGTTTGAGGCGATGACCGTTAACCTTGAATTCATTTCCCGTCTCCAAGTTTTTAATGTCAACAGCTCCATGGGGATATGCTCGAACAACTTGAAATGGGCCATACCATCTTGAACGTAACTTCCCTGGAAAAAGTTTTAGACGAGAGTTAAACAAAAGTACCTTTTGACCAGGAAAAAATTCTTTCATTGTGATGCGCTGATCATGATATCTTTTTGTCTTTTCCTTATAAATCCTCGCATTTTCGTATGCGTCGTCACGTAGCTCGGTAAGTTCATTGAGCTGCAGTTTCCTCTTCTCACCAGCTGCATCGTAATCAAAATTCAACCTTTTTATTGCCCAGAATGCCTTATGCTCAAGCTCTACAGGAAGATGACAAGCCTTGCCGAAAATCAAACGATACGGAGACATGCCAATTGGAGTTTTATATGCAGTGCGATATGCCCAAAGAGCATCATTCAATTTTATACTCCAATCAGTTCTTTTGATATTCACAATCTTCTCCAAAATTTGTTTAATTTCTCGGTTAGAAATCTCTGCTTGTCCACTGGTTTGAGGATGATAAGCAGTGGCAATCTTATGCGTGATATTGTACTTGGCAAGAAGTGTAGACACACTCCTGTTCAGAAAATGCTTCCCTTCATCACTGATTATAGCACGAGGAGTGCCATATCTTGGAAATATTACACCTTGAAGTAACCGGATTACCACCTCACTTTTGTTGGTTGGGCTTGCAACAGCTTCAACCCACTTGGACACGTAGTCTACTGCCACCAGTATATATTCATTCCCATGAGACTTGGGAAATGGTCCCATGAAATCTATTCCCCAAACATCAAAGATTTCAACCACCAAAATATTGTTGAGTGGCATTTCATTCCTGCGAGAAATGTTGCCAAGTTTCTGACAATTTTCACAGGTAGAGCAGAGAATGTGGACATCCTTGTGAAGAGTTGGCCAATAGAACCCTGATTGTAAAATCTTTGCAGAAGTTCTCTGGGTACCAAAGTGACCACCACAAGCGAATGTATGACAGAATTGTAGAATACTCTGTTGTTCTTGTTGTGGCACACACCTTCGAATGATTTGATCAGCACAATGCTTGTATAAATAAGGCTCATCCCAAAAATAATGCTTGGCTGTGGAGAAAAATTTCTTCCGTTGTTGGTGAGTCCAGTTTTTGGGAATAACACCTTTTGCAAGGTAATTGGCAATATCAGCATACCAAGGTGTCTCAATTTGTACGGAGAAAAGTTGTTCATCAGGAAAAGTTTCATTCAATGGAAGCTCCGTCTTCTCACCATCGTTTGTTTGAACAATACGAGAAAGATGATCTGCCACAACATTTTCTGCTCCTTTTTTATCTCTTATCTCCAAATCAAATTCTTGGAGCAATAACACCCAGCGAATCAATCTCGGCTTTGAATCTTTTTTAGACAACAAATATTTGAGGGCCGCATGATCGCTATAGACAATCACCTTAGATCCAATCAGGTATGATCGGAATTTTTCCAATGCAAAAACTACAGCCAACAATTCTTTTTCAGTTGTTGAGTAATTAAGTTGGGCATCATTGAGAGTACGACTTGCATAGTAAATGACATGTGGTAGCTTGTCAACTCTTTGCCCCAACACCGTTCCAATTGCATAGTCACTGGCATCACACATGAGCTCGAATGGTAAACTCCAATCTGGTGCCATCATGATAGGTGCAGATGTAAGTAATTGCTTCAATTTGCGGAATGCTTGCAAACACTCATCATCAAAGTGGAAAGTGGCATCCTTGGATAGCAAATTGCACAATGGCCTGGAAATCTTTGAAAAATCTTTGATGAACCGGCGATAGAACCCCGCATGTCCGAGAAAAGATCGAACACCTTTTATAGAAGTGGGAGGTGGCAATCTAGAAATAACTTCAATTTTTGCTTTGTCAACGGCAATCCCTTTCTCGGAAATAAGATGACCAAGAACAATACCTTCGTGAACCATAAAATGGCATTTCTCCCAATTAAGCACCAAATTAGTCTTCTGGCATCTCTCCAGAACCAAGGCAAGATTGCACAGGCAGGTATCAAAAGATGATCCGAACACGGAGAAATCATCCATAAAGACTTCAATGATGTGGCCCACCATGTCAGAGAATATACTTGTCATGCACCGCTGAAAAGTAGCTGGTGCATTGCAAAGCCCAAATGGCATTCTTCTATATGCAAATGTCCCAAAAGGACATGTGAAAGTTGTTTTCTCTTGATCCTCTGGTGCGATCACAATTTGATTATAGCCAGAGTAGCCATCAAGAAAACAATAATGGGAATGGCCTGCCAGTCTTTCTAGCACCTGATCTAGAAATGGTAAGGGAAAGTGATCCTTTCTTGTGGTAGAATTCAGCTTTCGATAATCAATACAAACACGCCACCCTGTCTGTTTTCTTGTTGGGATGAGCTCATTGTTCTCATTAGTAATTACCGTGATTCCAGATTTCTTGGGAACCACTTGAACAGGACTGACCCATTGGCTATCAGAAATAGGATAGATGACTCCTACATCCAACAACTTCAATATTTCAGATCGAACTACCTCCTTCATCGATGGATTGAGACGTCTTTGTGCTTCACGTGAGGATTTTGAATCTTCTTCCAGTAAAATTCGGTGCATACACATAGTGGGACTTATGCCTTTGATGTCAGCAATGGACCACCCAATGACACTTTTGTATTGTCGTAGCACCCTCAAGAGACTTTCTTCCTGGGGCTCAGTAAGGTTAGCAGCGATAATGACAGGTAATGCCTCTTTAGCACCAAGATAAGCATATTTCAAATGATCTGGAAGTTGCTTCAACTCTAGCTTTGGTGGAGATTCAATAGAACGAACCACTTTCGGAAGTGAAGGACCGAGAGCTTCAAATGTGCGAATCCACCTCTGATTCAGTGGTTGTTGTGCCTGAAAATATGCACAAAATTCTGTAACTTCACCATCGTCTTCAACTTGCAGTTCAGGAAACGCAAGACAAGTTGCCAAATGGTCAATAGATTGATGCTCCAAAAATGAATCATAAATTAAGCCATCAACAGCTTCAATGCTAAAACACTCCCCTGTATCAGAAGGGTGTCTAGTAGCTTCAAATAGATTAAATTCCACCGTTTGTCCTTGTACAGTCATGGACAAGCAACCCTTTTGTACATCCACAATAGTTCCTGCAGTGGCTAAGAAAGGCCTCCCCAGAATAATTGGTATGTTTCTGTCTTCCTCCATATCAAGGATAATAAAATCTGCTGGAAGGAGAAATGTATCAACTTTGACAAGAACATCTTCTATGATACCACGTGGAAATTTTATTGACCGATCTGCCAATTGCAAAGTGATTGAAGTTGGTTGTAATTCCTTTTCGAGACCAAGTTGCACAAAAACTGAATATGGCATCAGATTGATGCTAGCACCCAGGTCTAGAAAAGCTTTCTCGAAAGAGACTTGCCCAACAGTACAAGGGATAGTGAAACTTCCCGGATCCTTTAGCTTTGGTGGTAGCTTCTTGTTTAGAACGGCACTGCATTGTTCAGACAACATAATCTTCTCATATGGTGCCAGTTTCTTCTTTCTGGTGCAGACATCTTTGAGAAATTTTGCATATGGAGGAATTTGTTGAATCGCTTCAAGAAGCGGAATGTTTATCTCAACTTTTCTGAATATATCCATCATTCGCCGCATCTGGTCAATCTTCTTCTCATTCACCAACCGGCTAGGAAAAGGCACATGAGACTCATTCATTTTATGCTTTGATAAGTCAATTGGCTTGGGCTGAATTTCATCATTAGGCTTTTTGGCCTTTTCACCATCGTTCTCTAAAAATCCCACAGTTGTTCCGCGTCTGGTGGTAATAGCATTGATTTGTTCCTTGCCTTTTGGATTGACTTCTGGTTGACTCGGCAATCTGCCCAGCTCCCTTTCACTTAGTCGCTCAGCAATTTGACCAACTTGAACTTCTAGTTTTTGAACAGATCCATGTATGTTGCTGAATTGTTGGTCGTACCTGTTGTTTTGCTCCGTCGTTTTCTGAATAAAATTGTTGGTGTTGAGAGCTAGAAGAGCCATTTGCTCCTCCAAAGAAAGCTTCTTTGGTTCAGTAGGGACTTGTTGTGTCATCTTCTGATTGTATTGCTTACTCTGGCCTTGTCCTCCCCAACTGAAATTTGGGTGATTTCTCCATCCTGGATTGTATGTATTTGAAAATGGATTGTTGTTGGGATGGAAGCCACCTTGTCCCACATAATTGGTATGTTCTTGTTCAGAGTTAGAAGACATAGGACATGTTTCTGTGGTGTGGTTAGATTGAGAACAAATGGCACACATCTCAACTTGGGTTGCTTGTTGGGAAGATGAAATTGCTTTCATTAACATGTCAATCTTCTTCTCCATGGCTTGCAACTGAGGTTGGTTTTCTACTCTGGTGTGGACTTCATATACACCTTTTGGAAGCTTTACCCCTTGTTTTACTCTAGATGAAAATTGTTGAGAATTTTCACTTAAAGTTTCAAATAAGTCAAAAGCTTCTTCACTGCTTTTCTCCATTAATATGCCTCCACAAGCTGAGTCTACGATGCTTGTGTTTGTTGCGTCGAGTCCTTCATAAAAAGCTTGAACTTGATCATCTTGTGACAAGTTGTGGTGTGGACATTTTAGCAGTAGCTGTTTAAAGTTATCCCAAGCTTCATAAAATAAGTCCCCATCTTTTTGCTGCCATGTTTGAATTTCCCTTCTTAATTGCTTCGTCTTCTGGGCTGGGAAAAATTTCTTCAAGAATTTTGTTGCCATTTGCTCCCATGTAATGATCGATCCTGGGGTCAAAGAGTTGAACCACAGTTTCGCATTGTCTTTGAGAGAAAATGGAAACAACATGAGTCGTACTTCTTCTGACGTCAAGCCCTGAACAGATTGTGTCTTACAGAGTTCAAAGAATTCTCTTATGTGTAGGTAAGGGTCATCAAATGTTGTGCCTCGGAAATGTGGGACTGCATTGAGTAGAACTGGAGAGAATGTGGCATTGCCTTGGACATTGGGTTGAAATGCTATGCTGGATGGCTGCTCCATATTCTGAGGTATGAATGAATTCTTCATTGGCCTCCGAGCAGGTTCATTGATTGGTGGATTTGCAATTCCAACAATAGCATTCTCAGGATTCTCTTCTGTCATTTTTCCTCTTACTTCTCTTCTCAGTTGTGCAAGAGTTTGTTCAATCTCTGGATTGTATTTTAAAAGATTTGAACTTTGAGATCGACGTCCTTGCATAAAAGAAAATGTCAGCAATAATAATCCTTCCTTTTTTTCTTTTTTCTTTTTTTTTTAACAAAATTAAAAGAGTGAATATGCACAAAATAAGAAATTAATATAAAAAACAATAAAATGGGGCATAAAGGCCAACCATAAGTATTAACAGAAATAAAAGGTTATATTAGGCGGCTCAGCCGACCACATAAGCATATATATATATAAAGGTGGGGCAGTGTAAAGCCAACCACAAATATAAATAATACTGTAAATGAAATAAATAAATAAACGTTACTGTTAGTGGCAGAAATTTAAATGTTAGTAAGTTAGTAAGTGTTAGTGACAGTTATTATAAACAGATATAGGCGGTAGCAGTAGAACCAGCCAATAATATATAGTTAGATGGGGCGGTTAAGCCATCCATAAAAAAAAAAACTGAAAAACCTTCCATTAAGGAGGTGTAGGATACTAATATTATAATATATATATATATATATATATATATATATATATATATATATATATATATATACAAGAGTTAGATAACAATATATTAAATCAGTCCCCGGCAACGGCGCCAAAAACTTGATGTGGGGTTTAGTACCCGCTAAATGTATAGCGATTCCAAACCCAAATTATACTCGCAAGTGCACGAATCAATTGTAGTATAGAAGTGGCAAATACGAGTGTCGTATCCACAGGGACTGAATATTAAATATCTGCAATTCCAACTCTTGTAATTATCAATGGAAACAAAATAAATAAGGATTAACACAAATAAACAAACACTAGGGATCCGATTTCACCAACTCTATTGTATTTAAATTATTTAGCAGACAATTATCATTTCATTCATGCATGTCAAAGATCAAGTCCCCTAATTTATGTAATAGTCATGGGCATTTGACTTACCACGTCTATTCCCAATTGCAACCATCCATGGGCATTTGGATTGGCTAAGACAATCAAGAATGCATTAGGATTTATGGTAACTTATGTAGCGATCACAAAGATCCTAGCATATGGCATTTATGTCTAGGTAACTCCGGTATTAATTGCAAGAAGCTGGTCTCAAATTGGACATGGGCATTTGCCTCAATTTGCATCATGGTAATCAAACCTAGATGGTAGCTAAGCATCAAGATTTAATTATCAATAAAGAATAGCTAATTAACACTTGACATAGCATAAATAAACTAATAATTAATCAAACCAAATTTATTTAGATACAATAGAGTGGATCCATCATCACCCTAGTAAGAGGATTAGTTCCTCATACTAGATTTACACAACCAACAATTGATCTCATAAAATTCTAGAAAGAATATGTGAGAAAATTGTTGTAAAAGAGAAAATAAAACTCAAGAACTCACTCCTTGGTTTTTGTCCTCCTCTTGCCTCTTTCTCCCCTCCTTTAATGTTGTCTTGTATTCCTTCCTCTCCTTTCTCCCCCCCTCCCTCCTTTCTCTAGCTCTCTATTTATAGGAAATTAGGAGCTATCCATCCATTGAGAATTTTCAAACCAAAAATGTTGAATGGCCAAATATGTCAAAGGAAGGGATGTCACCACCATTGAAAAATAGTGTTGCACATGACCAATTTGTACTATAAAAATGATGGTGATGCAGGGAATGATGTCAAGAGAGATATACATATATGTGTATATATGTATAGGTGGAAATGGTAATGGTTTTGACAAATCATGTGGTGGGCTTTCAAATGATAATCAAAGAAATGGGTCAAGATGGTAGTGGACACAAGCAAATGGGCTCTTCACGAACTGTGCCAGCAAATGTTGAACATGGGTTGGTATGAATTGGGCCTGAAAATATAAAAACAAATATAAAGTGAGTGAGAATGATATTTGCATTTTAATGGTGTAATACTCACTTTAAGCCTTAATTATCTAACAAATGCCTTAATAATTCATTATTAAAAGTGTACATTTTTGGCACTTATCAGAAGCCAATAGACCAAGTAAAGTTCAAAATTGCACGAAACATGAAAAACTTGTCTATGCATAGAATTGAGCATTCCTAAGGCATCAAATTGGAGCGTTATACTCTATTTAGTGTTCTTAGAAGTCATAACTTGCTAGTTTTGCTTTTGGACAACGTTTCATTAGGTAAAGAAGCCTATAGACCAAGTTAAGTTCAAAATTGCACGAAATGTGAAAAACTTGTCTATGCATAGAATTCGGCATTCCTAGGGTATCAAATTGGACCGTTATCATCTATTTAGTGTTCTTCGCAGTCTTCACTTGCCAGTTTAGCTTTTGGACAACGTTTCGTTAGGTAAAGAAGCCAATAGACCAAGTTAAGTTCAAAATTGCACGAAACGTGAAAAACTTGTCTATGCATACAATTGAGCATTCCTAAGGCCACAAATTGGACGGTTATACTCTATTTAGTGTTCTTAGAAGTCTTAACTTGCTAGTTTAGCATTTGGAGAACGTTTCATTAGGTAAAGAAGCCAATAGACCAAGTTCCGTTCAAAATTGCATGAAACGTGAAAAACTCGTCTATGCACAGAATTGAGCTTTCCTAAGGCATCAACTTGGACCGTTATACTCTATTTAGTGTTATTAGAAGTCTTAACTTGCTAGATTAGGTTTTGGAGAACGTTTCGTTAGGTAAACAAGCCAATAGACCAAGTTAAGTTCAAAATTACACGAAACGAGAAAAACTTGTCAACGTATAGAACTGACCATTCCTAAGGCATCAAATTGGACCGTTATACTCTATTTGGTGTTCTACGAAGTTTTGACTTGCTAGTTTAGCTGTTGGACATCGTTTCTTTAGGTAAAGAAGCCAATAGACCAAGTTAAGTTTAAAATTGCACGAAACATGAAAAACTTGTCTATGCATAGAATTGAGCATTCCTAAGGCATCAAATTGGAGCGTTATACTCTATTTAGTGTTCTTAGAAGTCATAACTTGCTAGTTTTGCTTTTGGACAACGTTTCATTAGGTAAAGAAGCCCATAGACCAAGTTAAGTTCAAAATTGCACGAAACGTGAAAAACTTGTCTATGCATAGAATTCGGCATTCCTAAGGTATCAAATTGGACCGTTATCATCTATTTAGTGTTCTTCGCAGTCTTCACTTGCCAGTTTAGCTTTTGGACAACGTTTCGATAGGTAAAGAAGCCAATAGACCAAGTTAAGTTCAAAATTGCACGAAACGTGAAAAACTTGTCTATGCATACAATTGAGCATACCTAAGGCATCAACTTGGACCGTTATACTCTATTTAGTGTTATTAGAAGTCTTAACTTGCTAGATTAGGTTTTGGACAACGTTTCGTTAGGTAAACAAGCCAATAGACCAAGTTAAGTTCAAAATTACACGAAACGAGAAAAACTTGTCAACGCATAGAACTGACCATTCCTAAGGCATCAAATTGGACCGTTATACTCTATTTGGTGTTCTACGAAGTTTTGACTTGCTAGTTTAGCTGTTGGACATCGTTTCTTTAGGTAAAGAAGCCAATAGACCAAGTTAAGTTCAAAATTGCACGAAACATGAAAAACTTGTCTATGCATAGAATTGAGCATTCCTAAGGCATCAAATTGGAGCGTTATACTCTATTTAGTGTTCTTAGAAGTCATAACTTGCTAGTTTTGCTTTTGGACAACGTTTCATTAGGTAAAGACGCCCATAGACCAAGTTAAGTTCAAAATTGCACGAAACGTGAAAAACTTGTCTATGCATAGAATTCGGCATTCCTAAGGTATCAAATTGGACCGTTATCATCTATTTAGTGTTCTTCGCAGTCTTCACTTGCCAGTTTAGCTTTTGGACAACGTTTCGTTAGGTAAAGAAGCCAATAGACCAAGTTAAGTTCAAAATTGCACGAAACGTGAAAAACTTGTCTATGCATACAATTGAGCATTCCTAAGGCCACAAATTGGACGGTTATACTCTATTTAGTGTTCTTAGAAGTCTTAACTTGCTAGTTTAGCATTTGGAGAACGTTTCATTAGGTAAAGAAGCCAATAGACCAAGTTACGTTCAAAATTGCATGAAACGTGAAAAACTCGTCTATGCACAGAATTGAGCATTCCTAAGGCATCAACTTGGACCGTTATACTCTATTTAGTGTTATTAGAAGTCGTAACTTGCTAGATTAGGTTTTGGACAACGTTTCGTTAGGTAAACAAGCCAATAGACCAAGTTAAGTTCAAAATTACACGAAACGAGAAAAACTTGTCAACGTATAGAACTGACCATTCCTAAGGCATCAAATTGGACCGTTATACTCTATTTGGTGTTCTCCGAAGTTTTGACTTGCTAGTTTAGCTGTTGGACATCGTTTCTTTAGGTAAAGAAGCCAATAGACCAAGTTAAGTTCAAAATTGTACGAAACATGAAAAACTTGTCTATGCATAGAATTGAGCATTCCTAAGGCATCAAATTGGAGCGTTATACTCTATTTAGTGTTCTTAGAAGTCATAACTTGCTAGTTTTGCTTTTGGACAACGTTTCATTAGGTAAAGAAGCCCATAGACCAAGTTAAGTTCAAAATTGCACGAAACGTGAAAAACTTGTCTATGCATAGAATTCGGCATTCCTAAGGTATCAAATTGGACCGTTATCATCTATTTAGTGTTCTTCGTAGTCTTCACTTGCCAGTTTAGCTTTTGGACAACGTTTTGTTAGGTAAAGAAGCCAATAGACCAAGTTAAGTTCAAAATTGCACGAAACGTGAAAAACTTGTCTATGCATACAATTGAGCACTCCTATGGCCACAAATTGGACCGTTATACTCTATTTAGTGTTCTTAGAAGTCTTAACTTGCTAGATTAGGTTTTGGAGAACGTTTCGATAGGTAAACAAGCCAATAGACCAAGTTAAGTTCAAAATTACACGAAACGAGAAAAACTTGTCAACGCATAGAACTGACCATTCCTAAGGCATCAAATTGGACCGTTATACTCTATTTGGTGTTCTACGAAGTTTTGACTTGCTAGTTTAGCTGTTGGACATCGTTTCTTTAGGTAAAGAAGCCAATAGACCAAGTTAAGTTCAAAATTGCACGAAACATGAAAAACTTGTCTATGCATAGAATTGAGCATTCCTAAGGCATCAAATTGGAGCGTTATACTCTATTTAGTGTTCTTAGAAGTCATAACTTGCTAGTTTTGCTTTTGGACAACGTTTCATTAGGTAAAGACGCCCATAGACCAAGTTAAGTTCAAAATTGCACGAAACGTGAAAAACTTGTCTATGCATAGAATTCGGCATTCCTAAGGTATCAAATTGGACCGTTATCATTTATTTAGTGTTCTTCGCAGTCTTCACTTGCCAGTTTAGCTTTTGGACAACGTTTCGTTAGGTAAAGAAGCCAATAGACCAAGTTAAGTTCAAAATTGCACGAAACGTGAAAAACTTGTCTATGCATACAATTGAGCATTCCTAAGGCCACAAATTGGACCGTTATACTCTATTTAGTGTTCTTAGAAGTCTTAACTTGCTAGTTTAGCATTTGGAGAACGTTTCATTAGGTAAAGAAGCCAATAGACCAAGTTACGTTCAAAATTGCATGAAACGTGAAAAACTCGTCTATGCACAGAATTGAGCATTCCTAAGGCATCAACTTGGACCGTTATACTCTATTTAGTGTTATTAAGTGTCGTAACTTGCTAGATTAGGTTTTGGACAACGTTTCGTTAGGTAAACAAGCCAATAGACCAAGTTAAGTTCAAAATTACACGAAATGAGAAAAACTTGTCTATGCATACAATTGAACATTCCTATGGCCACAAATTGGACCGTTATACTCTATTTAGTGTTCTTAGAAGTCTTAACTTGCTATTTTAGCATTTGGAGAACGTTTCATTAGGTAAAGAAGCCAATAGACCAAGTTACGTTCAAAATTGCATGAAACGTGAAAAACTCGTCTATGCACAGAATTGAGCATTCCTAAGGCATCAACTTGGACCGTTATACTCTATTTAGTGTTATTAGAAGTCTTAACTTGCTAGATTAGGTTTTGGACAACGTTTCGTTAGGTAAACAAGCCAATAGACCAAGTTAAGTTCAAAATTACACGAAACGAGAAAAACTTGTCAACGCATAGAACTGACCATTCCTAAGGCATCAAATTGGACCGTTATACTCTATTTGGAGTTCTACGAAGTTTTGACTTGCTAGTTTAGCTGTTGGACATCGTTTCTTTAGGTAAAGAAGCCAATAGACCAAGTTAAGTTCAAAATTGCACGAAACATGAAAAACTTGTCTATGCATAGATTTGAGCATTCCTAAGGCATCAAATTGGAGCGTTATACTCTATTTAGTGTTCTTAGAAGTCATAACTTGCTAGTTTTGCTTTTGGACAACGTTTCATTAGGTAAAGAAGCCTATAGACAAAGTTAAGTTCAAAATTGCACGAAACGTGAAAAACTTGTCTATGCATAGAATTCGGCATTCCTAAGGTATCAAATTGGACCGTTATCATCTATTTAGTGTTCTTCGCAGTCTTCACTTGCCAGTTTAGCTTTTGGACAACGTTTCATTAGGTAAAGAAGCCAATAGACCAAGTTAAGTTCAAAATTGCACGAAACGTGAAAAACTTGTCTATGCATACAATTGAGCATTCCTAAAGCCACAAATTGGACCGTTATACTCTATTTAGTTTTCTTAGAAGTCTTAACTTGCTAGTTTAGCATTTGGAGAACGTTTCATTAGGTAAAGAAGCCAATAGACCAAGTTACGTTCAAAATTGCATGAAACGTGAAAAACTCGTCTATGCACAGAATTGAGCATTCCTAAGGCATCAACTTGGACCGTTATACTCTATTTAGTGTTATTAGAAGTCTTAACTTGCTAGATTAGGTTTTGGACAACGTTTCGTTAGGTAAACAAGCCAATAGACCAAGTTAAGTTCAAAATTACACGAAACGAGAAAAACTTGTCAACGCATAGAACTGACCATTCCTAAGGCATCAAATTGGACCGTTATACTCTATTTGGTGTTCTACTAAGTTTTGACTTGCTAGTTTAGCTGTCGGACATCGTTTCTTTAGGTAAAGAAGCCAATAGACCAAGTTAAGTTCAAAATTGCACGAAACGTGAAAAACTTGTCTATGCATACAATTGAGCATTCCTATGGCCACAAATTGGACCGTTATAGTCTATTTAGTGTTCTTAGAAGTCTTAACTTGCTAGTTTAGCATTTGGAGAACGTTTCATTAGGTAAAGAAGCCAATAGACCAAGTTACGTTCAAAATTGCATGAAACGTGAAAAACTCGTCTATGCACAGAATTGAGCATTCCTAAGGCATCAACTTGGACCGTTATACTCTATTTAGTGTTATTAGAAGTCTTAACTTGCTAGATTAGGTTTTGGGCAACGTTTCGTTAGGTAAACAAGCCAATAGACCAAGTTAAGTTCAAAATTACACGAAACGAGAAAAACTTGTCAACGCATAGAACTGACCATTCCTATGGCATCAAATTCGACCGTTATACTCTATTTGGTGTTCTACGAAGTTTTGACTTGCTTGTTTAGCTGTTGGACATCGTTTCTTTAGGTAAAGAAGCCAATAGACCAAGTTAAGTTCAAAATTGCACGAAACATGAAAAACTTGTCTATGCATAGAATTGAGCATTCCTAAGGCATCAAATTGGAGCGTTATACTCTATTTAGTGTTCTTAGAAGTCATAACTTGCTAGTTTTGCTTTTGGACAACGTTTCATTAGGTAAAGAAGCCCATAGACCAAGTTAAGTTCAAAATTGCACGAAACGTGAAAAACTTGTCTATGCATAGAATTCGGCATTCCTAAGGTATCAAATTGGACCGTTATCATCTATTTAGTGTTCTTCACAGTCTTCGCTTTCCAGTTTAGCTTTTGGACAACGTTTCGTTAGGTAAAGAAGCCAATAGACCAAGTTAAGTTCAAAATTGCACGAAACGTGAAAAACTTGTCTATGCATGCAATTGAGCATTCCTATGGCCACAAATTGGACGGTTATACTCTATTTAGTGTTCTTAGAAGTCTTAACTTGCTAGTTTAGCATTTGGAGAACGTTTCATTAGGTAAAGAAGCCAATAGACCAGGTTACGTTCAAAATTGCATGAAACGTGAAAAACTCGTCTATGCATAGAATTGAGCATTCCTAAGGCATCAACTTGGACCGTTATACTCTATTTAGTGTTATTAGAAGTCTTAACTTGCTAGATTAGGTTTTGGAAAACGTTTCGTTAGGTAAACAAGCCAATAGACCAAGTTAAGTTCAAAATTACACGAAACGAGAAAAACTTGTCAACGCATAGAACTGACCATTCCTAAGGCATCAAATTGAACCGTTATACTCTATTTGGTGTTCTACGATGTTTTGACTTGCTAGTTTAGCTGTTGGACATCGTTTCTTTAGGTAAAGAAGCCAATAGACCAAGTTAAGTTCAAAAGTGCACGAAACATGAAAAACTTGTCAACGCATAGAACTGACCATTCCTAAGGCATCAAATTGGACCCTTATACTCTATTTGGTGTTCTACGAAGTTTTGACTTGCTAGTTTAGCTGTTGGACATCATTTCTTTAGGTAAAGAAGCCAATAGACCAAGTTAAGTTCAAAATTGCACGAAACATGAAAAACTTGTCTATGCATAGAATTGAGCATTCCTAAGGCATCAAATTGGACCGTTATACTCTATTTAGTGTTCTTAGAAGTCATAACTTGCTAGTTTAGCTTTTGGACAACGTTTCATTAGGTAAAGAAGCCTATAGACCAAGTTAAGTTCAAAATTGCACGAAACGTGAAAAACTTGTCTATGCATAGAATTCGGCATTCCTAAGGTATCAAATTCGACCGTTATCATCTATTTAGTGTTCTTCGCAGTCTTCACTTGCCAGTTTAGCTTTTGGACAACATTTCGTTAGGTAAAGAAGCCAATAGACCAAGTTAAGTTCAAAATTGCACGAAACGTGAAAAACATGTCATGCATACAATTGAGCATTCCTAAGGCCACAAATTGGACCGTTATACTCTATTTAGTGTTCTTAGAAGTCTTAACTTGGTAGTTTAGCTTTTGGAGAACATTTCATTAGGTGAAGAAGCCAATAGACCAAGTTACGTTCAAAATTGCATGAAACGTGAAAAACTCGTCTATGCACAGAATTGAGCATTCCTAAGGCATCAAATTGCACCGTTATACTCTATTTAGTTTTCTTAGAAGTCTTAACTTGCTAGTTTAGCTTTTGGAGAACGTTTAGTTAGGTAAAGAAGCCAAAAGACCAAGTTAAGTTCAAAATTGCATGAAACGTGAAAATTCGTCTATGCATAGAATTGAGCATGCCTAAGGCATCAAATTGGACCGTTATACTCTATTTAGTGTTCTTCGAGGTCTCAAATTGCTAGTTTAGCTGTTGGACATCGTTTCTTTAGGTAAAGAAGCCAATAGACCAAGTAAAGAAGCCAATAGACCAAGTTACGTTCAAAATTGCATGAAACGTGAAAAACTCGTCTATGCACAGAATTGAGCATTCTTAAGGCATCAAATTGCACCGTTATACTCTATTTAGTTTTCTTAGAAGTCTTAACTTGCTAGTTTAGCTTTTGGAGAACGTTTCGTTAGGTAAAGAAGCCAATAGACCAAGTTAAGTTCAAAATGTCACTAAACGTGAAAAACTTGTCTATGCATAGAATTGAGCATTCCTAAGGCATCAAAGTGGACTGTTATACTCTATTTAGTGTTCTTAGATGTTTTAACTTCCTAGTTTAGCTTTTGGGCAACGTTTCATTAGGTAAAGAAGCCTATAGACCAAGTTAAGTTCAAAATTGCACTAAACGTGAAAAACTTGTCTATGCATACAATTGAGCATTCCTATGGCCACAAATTGGACCGTTATACTCTATTTAGTGTTCTTAGAAGTCTTAACTTGCTAGTTTAGCATTTGGAGAACGTTTCATTACGTAAAGAAGCCAATAGACCAAGTTACGTTCAAAATTGCATGAAACGTGAAAAACTCGTCTATGCACAGAATTGAGCATTCCTAAGGCATCAACTTGGACCGTTATACTCTATTTAGTGTTATTAGAAGTCTTAACTTGCTAGATTAGGTTTTGGACAACGTTTCGTTAGGTAAACAAGCCAATAGACCAAGTTAAGTTCAAAATTACACGAAACGAGAAAAACTTGTCAACGCATAGAACTGACCATTCCTAAGGCATCAAATTCGACCGTTATACTCTATTTGGTGTTCTACGAAGTTTTGACTTGCTAGTTTAGCTGTTGGACATCGTTTCTTTAGGTAAAGAAGCCAATAGACCAAGTTAAGTTCAAAATTGCACGAAACATGAAAAACTTGTCTATGCATAGAATTGAGCATTCCTAAGGCATCAAATTGGAGTGTTATACTCTATTTAGTGTTCTTAGAAGTCATAACTTGCTAGTTTTGCTTTTGGACAACGTTTCATTAGGTAAAGAAGCCCATAGACCAAGTTAAGTTCAAAATTGCACGAAACGTTAAAAACTTGTCTATGCATAGAATTCGGCATTCCTAAGGTATCAAATTGGACCGTTATCATCTATTTAGTGTTCTTCACAGTCTTCGCTTGCCAGTTTAGCTTTTGGACAACGTTTCGTTAGGTAAAGAAGCCAATAGACCAAGTTAAGTTCAAAATTGCACGAAACGTGAAAAACTTGTCTATGCATACAATTGAGCATTCCTATGGCCACAAATTGGACGGTTATACTCTATTTAGTGTTCTTAGAAGTCTTAACTTGCTAGTTTAGCATTTGGAGAACGTTTCATTAGGTAAAAAAGCCAATAGACCAGGTTACGTTCAAAATTGCATGAAACGTGAAAAACTCGTCTATGCACAGAATTGAGAATTCCTAAGGCATCAACTTGGACCGTTATACTCTATTTAGTGTTATTAGAAGTCTTAACTTGCTAGATTAGGTTTTGGAAAACGTTTCGTTAGGTAAACAAGCCAATAGACCAAGTTAAGTTCAAAATTACACGAAACGAGAAAAACTTGTCAACGCATAGAACTGACCATTCCTAAGGCATCAAATTGAACCGTTATACTCTATTTGGTGTTCTACGAAGTTTTGACTTGCTAGTTTAGCTGTTGGACATCGTTTCTTTAGGTAAAGAAGCCAATAGACCAAGTTAAGTTCAAAAGTGCACGAAACATGAAAAACTTGTCAATGCATAGAATTGAGCATTCCTAAGGCATCAAATTGGACCGTTATACTCGATTTAGTGTTCTTAGAAGTCATAACTTGCTAGTTTAGCTTTTGGACAACGTTTCATTAGGTAAAGAAGCCTATAGACCAAGTTAAGTTCAAAATTGCACGAAACGTGAAAAACTTGTCTATGCATAGAATTCGGCATTCCTAAGGTATCAAATTCGACCGTTATCATCAATTTAGTGTTCTTCGCAGTCTTCACTTGCCAGTTTAGCTTTTGGACAACGTTTCGTTAGGTAAAGAAGCCAATAGACAAAGTTAAGTTCAAAATTGCACGAAACGTGAAAAACTTGTCTATGCATACAATTGAGCATTCCTAAAGCCACAAATTAGACCGTTATACTCTATTTAGTTTTCTTAGAAGTCTTAACTTGCTAGTTTAGCATTTGGAGAACGTTTCATTAGGTAAAGAAGCCAATAGACCAAGTTACGTTCAAAATTGCATGAAACGTGAAAAACTCGTCTATGCACAGAATTGAGCATTCCTAAGGCATCAACTTGGACCGTTATACTCTATTTAGTGTTATTAGAAGTCTTAACTTGCTAGATTAGGTTTTGGACAACGTTTCGTTAGGTAAACAAGCCAATAGACTAAGTTAAGTTCAAAATTACACGAAACGAGAAAAACTTGTCAACGCATAGAACTGACCATTCCTAAGGCATCAAATTGGACCGTTATACTCTATTTGGTGTTCTACGAAGTTTTGACTTGCTAGTTTAGCTGTTGGACATCGTTTCTTTAGGTAAAGAAGCCAATAGACCAAGTTAAGTTCAAAATTGCACGAAACATGAAAAACTTGTCTATGCATAGATTTGAGCATTTCTAAGGCATCAAATTGGAGCGTTATACTCTATTTAGTGTTCTTAGAAGTCATAACTTGCTAGTTTTGCTTTTGGACAACGTTTCATTAGGTAAAGAAGCCTATAGACCAAGTTAAGTTCAAAATTGCACGAAACGTGAAAAACTTGTCTATGCATAGAATTCAGCATTCCTAAGGTATCAAATTGGACCGTTATCATCAATTTAGTGTTCTTCGCAGTCTTCACTTGCCAGTTTAGCTTTTGGACAACGTTTCGTTAGGTAAAGAAGCCAATAGACCAAGTTAAGTTCAAAATTGCACGAAACGTGAAAAACTTGTCTATGCATACAATTGAGCATTCCTAAGGCCACAAATTGGACCGTTATACTCTATTTAGTTTTCTTAGAAGTCTTAACTTGCTAGTTTAGCATTTGGAGAACGTTTCATTAGGTAAAGAAGCCAATAGACCAAGTTACGTTCAAAATTGCATGAAACGTGAAAAACTCGTCTATGCACAGAATTGAGCATTCCTAAGGCATCAACTTGGACCGTTATACTCTATTTAGTGTTATTAGAAGTCTTAACTTGCTAGATTAGGTTTTGGACAACGTTTCGTTAGGTAAACAAGCCAATAGACCAAGTTAAGTTCAAAATTACACGAAACGAGAAAAACTTGTCAACGCATAGAACTGACCATTCCTAAGGCATCAAATTGGACCGTTATACTCTATTTGGTGTTCTACAAAGTTTTGACTTGCTAGTTTAGCTGTTGGACATCGTTTCTTTAGGTAAAGAAGCCAATAGACCAAGTTAAGTTCAAAATTGCACGAAACATGAAAAACTTGTCTATGCATAGAATTGAGCATTCCTAAGGCATCAAATTGGAGCGTTATACTCTATTTAGTGTTCTTAGAAGTCATAACTTGCTAGTTTTGCTTTTGGACAACGTTTCATTAGGTAAAGAAGCCCATAGACCAAGTTAAGTTCAAAATTGCACGAAACGTGAAAAACTTGTCTATGCATAGAATTCGGCATTCCTAAGGTATCAAATTGGACCGTTATCATCTATTTAGTGTTCTTCACAGTCTTCGCTTGCCAGTTTAGCTTTTGGACAACGTTTCGTTAGGTAAAGAAGCCAATAGACCAAGTTAAGTTCAAAATTGCACGAAACGTGAAAAACTTGTCTATGCATACAATTGAGCATTCCTATGGCCACAAATTGGACGGTTATACTCTATTTAGTGTTCTTAGAAGTCTTAACTTGCTAGTTTAGCATTTGGAGAACGTTTCATTAGGTAAAGAAGCCAATAGACCAGGTTACGTTCAAAATTGCATGAAACATGAAAAACTCGTCTATGCACAGAATTGAGCATTCCTAAGGCATCAACTTGGACCGTTATACTCTATTTAGTGTTATTAGAAGTCTTAACTTGCTAGATTAGGTTTTGGAAAACGTTTCGTTAGGTAAACAAGCCAATAGACCAAGTTAAGTTCAAAATTACACGAAACGAGAAAAACTTGTCAACGCATAGAACTGACCATTCCTAAGGCATCAAATTGAACCGTTATACTCTATTTGGTGTTCTACGAAGTTTTGACTTGCTAGTTTAGCTGTTGGACATCGTTTCATTAGGTAAAGAAGCCAATAGACAAGTTAAGTTCAAAATTGCACGAAACATGAAAAACTTGTCTATGCATAGAATTGAGCATTCCTAAGGCATCAAATTGGACCGTTATACTCGATTTAGTGTTCTTAGAAGTCATAAGTTGCTAGTTTAGCTTTTGGACAACGTTTCATTAGGTAAAGAAGCCTATAGACCAAGTTAAGTTCAAAATTGCACGAAACGTGAAAAACTTGTCTATGCATAGAATTCGGCATTCCTAAGGTATCAAATTCGACCGTTATCATCTATTTAGTGTTCTTCGCAGTCTTCACTTGCCAGTTTAGCTTTTGGACAACGTTTCGTTAGGTAAAGAAGCCAATAGACCAAGTTAAGTTCAAAATTGCACGAAACGTGAAAAACTTGTCTATGCATACAATTGAGCATTCCTATGGCCACAAATTGGACCGTTATACTCTATTTAGTGTTCTTAGAAGTCTTAACTTGCTAGTTTAGCATTTGGAGAACGTTTCATTAGGTAAAGAAGCCAATAGACCAAGTTACGTTCAAAATTGCATGAAACGTGAAAAACTCGTCTATGCACAGAATTGAGCATTCCTAAGGCATCAACTTGGACCGTTATACTCTATTTAGTGTTATTAGAAGTCTTAACTTGCTAGATTAGGTTTTGGACAACGTTTCGTTAGGTAAACAAGCCAATAGACCAAGTTAAGTTCAAAATTACACGAAACGAGAAAAACTTGTCAACGCATAGAACTGACCATTCCTAAGGCATCAAATTGGACCGTTATACTCTATTTGGTGTTCTACGAAGTTTTGACTTGCTAGTTTAGCTGTTGGACATCGTTTCTTTAGGTAAAGAAGCCAATAGACCAAGTTAAGTTCAAAATTGCACGAAACATGAAAAACTTGTCTATGCATAGATTTGAGCATTCCTAAGGCATCAAATTGGAGCGTTATACTCTATTTAGTGTTCTTAGAAGTCATAACTTGCTAGTTTTGCTTTTGGACAACGTTTCATTAGGTAAAGAAGCCTATAGACCAAGTTAAGTTCAAAATTGCACGAAACGTGAAAAACTTGTCTATGCATAGAATTCGGCATTCCTAAGATATCAAATTGGACCGTTATCATCTATTTAGTGTTCTTCGCAGTCTTCACTTGCCAGTTTAGCTTTTGGACAACGTTTCGTTAGGTAAAGAAGCCAATAGACCAAGTTAAGTTCAAAATTGCACGAAACGTGAAAAACTTGTCTATGCATACAATTGAGCATTCCTAAAGCCACAAATTGGACCGTTATACTCTATTTAGTTTTCTTAGAAGTCTTAACTTGCTAGTTTAGCATTTGGAGAACGTTTCATTACGTAAAGAAGCCAATAGACCAAGTTACGTTCAAAATTGCATGAAACGTGAAAAACTCGTCTATGCACAGAATTGAGCATTCCTAAGGCATCAACTTGGACCGTTATACTCTATTTAGTGTTATTAGAAGTCTTAACTTGCTAGATTAGGTTTTGGACAACGTTTCGTTAGGTAAACAAGCCAATAGACCAAGTTAAGTTCAAAATTAAACGAAACGAGAAAAACTTGTCAACGCATAGAACTGACAATTCCTAAGGCATCAAATTGGACCGTTATACTCTATTTGGTGTTCTACGAAGTTTTGACTTGCTAGTTTAGCTGTTGGACATCGTTTCTTTAGGTAAAGAAGCCAATAGACCAAGTTAAGTTCAAAATTGCACGAAACATGAAAAACTTGTCTATGCATAGATTTGAGCATTCCTAAGGCATCAAATTGGAGCGTTATACTCTATTTAGTGTTCTTAGAAGTCATAACTTGCTAGTTTTGCTTTTGGACAACGTTTCATTAGGTAAAGAAGCCTATAGACCAAGTTAAGTTCAAAATTGCACGAAACGTGAAAAACTTGTCTATGCATAGAATTCGGCATTCCTAAGATATCAAATTGGACCGTTATCATCAATTTAGTGTTCTTCGCAGTCTTCACTTGCCAGTTTAGCTTTTGGACAACGTTTCGTTAGGTAAAGAAGCCAATAGACCAAGTTAAGTTCAAAATTGCACGAAACGTGAAAAACTTGTCTATGCATACAACTGAGCATTCCTAAAGCCACAAATTGGACCGTTATACTCTATTTAGTTTTCTGAGAAGTCTTAACTTGCTAGTTTAGCATTTTGAGAACGTTTCATTAGGTAAAGAAGCCAATAGACCAAGTTACGTTCAAAATTGCATGAAACGTGAAAAACTCGTCTATGCACAGAATTGAGCATTCCTAAGGCATCAACTTGGACCGTTATACTCTATTTAGTGTTATTAGAAGTCTTAACTTGCTATATTAGGTTTTGGACAACGTTTCGTTAGGTAAACAAGCCAATAGACCAAGTTAAGTTCAAAATTACACGAAACGAGAAAAACTTGTCAACGCATAGAACTGACCATTCCTAAGGCATCAAATTGGACCGTTATACTCTATTTGGTGTTCTATGAAGTTTTGACTTGCTAGTTTAGCTGTTGGACATCGTTTCTTTAGGTAAAGAAGCCAATAGACCAAGTTAAGTTCAAAATTGCACGAAACATGAAAAACTTGTCTATGCATAGATTTGAGCATTCCTAAGGCATCAAATTGGAGCGTTATACTCTATTTAGTGTTCTTAGAAGTCATAACTTGCTAGTTTTGCTTTTGGACAACGTTTCATTAGGTAAAGAAGCCTATAGACCAAGTTAAGTTCAAAATTGCACGAAACGTGAAAAACTTGTCTATGCATAGAATTCGGCATTCCTAAGGTATCAAATTGTACCGTTATCATCTATTTAGTGTTCTTCGCAGTCTTCACTTGCCAGTTTAGCTTTTGGACAACGTTTCGTTAGGTAAAGAAGCCAATAGACCAAGTTAAGTTCAAAATTGCACGAAACGTGAAAAACTTGTCTATGCATACAATTGAGCATTCCTATGGCCACAAATTGGACCGTTATACTCTATTTAGTGTTCTTAGAAGTCTTAACTTTCTAGTTTAGCATTTGGAGAACGTTTCATTAGGTAAAGAAGCCAATAGACCAAGTTACGTTCAAAATTGCATGAAACGTGAAAAACTCGTCTATGCACAGAATTGAGCATTCCTAAGGCATCAACTTGGACCGTTATACTCTATTTAGTGTTATTAGAAGTCTTAACTTGCTAGATTAGGTTTTGGACAACGTTTTGTTAGGTAAACAAGCCAATAGACCAAGTTAAGTTCAAAATTACACGAAACGAGAAAAACTTGTCAACGCATAGAACTGACCATTCCTAAGGCATCAAATTGGACCGTTATACTCAATTTGGTGTTCTACGAAGTTTTGACTTGCTAGTTTAGCTGTTGGACATCGTTTCTTTAGGTAAAGAAGCCAATAGACCAAGTTAAGTTCAAAATTGCACGAAACATGAAAAACTTGTCTATGCATAGAATTGAGCATTCCTAAGGCATCAAATTGGAGCGTTATACTCTATTTAGTGTTCTTAGAAGTCATAACTTGCTAGTTTTGCTTTTGGACAACGTTTCATTAGGTAAAGAAGCCTATAGACCAAGTTAAGTTCAAAATTGCACGAAACGTGAAAAACTTGTCTATGCATAGAATTCGGCATTCCTAAGGTATCAAATTGGACCGTTATCATCTATTTAGTGTTCTTCGCAGTCTTCACTTGC
This sequence comes from Tripterygium wilfordii, assembly GCF_013401445.1. Lineage (NCBI taxonomy): Eukaryota > Viridiplantae > Streptophyta > Magnoliopsida > Celastrales > Celastraceae > Tripterygium > Tripterygium wilfordii. The sequence continues at coordinate 59,724 of NW_024056359.1, read as the reverse complement.
CAGTTTAGCTTTTGGACAACGTTTCGTTCGGTAAAGAAGCCAATAGACCAAGTTAAGTTCAAAATTGCACGAAACGTGAAAAACTTGTCTATGCATACAATTGAGCATTCCTATGGCCACAAATTGGACCGTTATACTCTATTTAGTGTTCTTAGAAGTCTTAACTTGCTAGTTTAGCATTTGGAGAACGTTTCATTAGGTAAAGAAGCCAATAGACCAAGTTACGTTCAAAATTGCATGAAACGTGAAAAACTCGTCTATGCACAGAATTGAGCATTCCTAAGGCATCAACTTGGACCGTTATACTCTATTTAGTGTTATTAGAAGTCTTAACTTGCTAGATTAGGTTTTGGACAACGTTTTGTTAGGTAAACAAGCCAATAGACCAAGTTAAGTTCAAAATTACACGAAACGAGAAAAACTTGTCAACGCATAGAACTGACCATTCCTAAGGCATCAAATTGGACCGTTATACTCTATTTGGTGTTCTACGAAGTTTTGACTTGCTAGTTTAGCTGTTGGACATCGTTTCTTTAGGTAAAGAAGCCAATAGACCAAGTTAAGTTCAAAATTGCACGAAACATGAAAAACTTGTCTATGCATAGAATTGAGCATTCCTAAGGCATCAAATTGGAGCGTTATACTCTATTTAGTGTTCTTAGAAGTCATAACTTGCTAGTTTTGCTTTTGGACAACGTTTCATTAGGTAAAGAAGCCTATAGACCAAGTTAAGTTCAAAATTGCACGAAACGTGAAAAACTTGTCTATGCATAGAATTCGGCATTCCTAAGGTATCAAATTGGACCGTTATCATTTATTTAGTGTTCTTCGCAGTCTTCACTTGCCAGTTTAGCTTTTGGACAACGTTTCGTTCGGTAAAGAAGCCAATAGACCAAGTTAAGTTCAAAATTGCACGAAACGTGAAAAACTTGTCTATGCATACAATTGAGCATTCCTATGGCCACAAATTGGACCGTTATACTCTATTTAGTGTTCTTAGAAGTCTTAACTTGCTAGTTTAGCATTTGGAGAACGTTTCATTAGGTAAAGAAGCCAATAGACCAAGTTACGTTCAAAATTGCATGAAACGTGAAAAACTCGTCTATGCACAGAATTGAGCATTCCTAAGGCATCAACTTGGACCGTTATACTCTATTTAGTGTTATTAGAAGTCTTAACTTGCTAGATTAGGTTTTGGACAACGTTTCGTTAGGTAAACAAGCCAATAGACCAAGTTAAGTTCAAAATTACACGAAACGAGAAAAACTTGTCAACGCATAGAACTGACCATTCCTAAGGCATCAAATTGGACCGTTATACTCTTTTTGGTGTTCTACGAAGTTTTGACTTGCTAGTTTAGCTGTTGGACATCGTTTCTTTAGGTAAAGAAGCCAATAGACCAAGTTAAGTTCAAAATTGCACGAAACATGAAAAACTTGTCTATGCATAGATTTGAGCATTCCTAAGGCATCAAATTGGAGCGTTATACTCTATTTAGTGTTCTTAGAAGTCATAACTTGCTAGTTTAGCTTTTGGACAACGTTTCGTTCGGTAAAGAAGCCAATAGACCAAGTTAAGTTCAAAATTGCACGAAACGTGAAAAACTTGTCTATGCATACAATTGAGCATTCCTAAGGCCACAAATTGGACCGTTATACTCTATTTAGTTTTCTTAGAAGTCTTAACTTGCTAGTTTAGCATTTGGAGAACGTTTCATTAGGTAAAGAAGCCAATAGACCAAGTTACGTTCAAAATTGCATGAAACGTGAAAAACTCGTCTATGCACAGAATTGAGCATTCCTAAGGCATCAACTTGGACCGTTATACTCTATTTAGTGTTATTAGAAGTCTTTACTTGCTATATTAGGTTTTGGACAACGTTTCGTTAGGTAAACAAGCCAATAGACCAAGTTAAGTTCAAAATTGCACGAAACGTGAAAAACTTGTATATGCATAGAATTCGGCATTCCTAAGGTATCAAATTGGACCGTTATCATCTATTTAGTGTTCTTCGCAGTCTTCACTTGCCAGTTTAGCTTTTGGACAACGTTTCGTTAGGTAAAGAAGCCAATAGACCAAGTTAAGTTCAAAATTGCACGAAACGTGAAAAACTTGTCTATGCATACAATTGAGCATTCCTATGGCCACAAATTGGACCGTTATACTCTATTTAGTGTTCTTAGAAGTCTTAACTTGCTAGTTTAGCATTTGGAGAACGTTTCATTAGGTAAAGAAGCCAATAGACCAAGTTCCGTTCAAAATTGCATGAAACGTGAAAAACTCGTCTATGCACAGAATTGAGCATTCCTAAGGCATCAACTTGGACCGTTATACTCTATTTAGTGTTATTAGAAGTCTTAACTTGCTAGATTAGGTTTTGGACAACGTTTCGTTAGGTAAACAAGCCAATAGACCAAGTTAAGATCAAAATTACACGAAACGAGAAAAACTTGTTAACGCATAGAACTGACCATTCCTAAGGCATCAAATTGGACCGTTATACTCTATTTGGTGTTCTTAGAAGTCATAACTTGCTAGTTTTGCTTTTGGACAACGTTTCATTAAGTAAAGAAGCCCATAGACCAAGTTAAGTTCAAAATTGCACGAAACGTGAAAAACTTGTCTATGCATAGAATTCGGCATTCCTAAGGTATCAAATTGGACCGTTATCATCTATTTAGTGTTCTTCGCAGTCTTCACTTGCCAGTTTAGCTTTTGGACAACGTTTCGTTAGGTAAAGAAGCCAATAGACCAAGTTAAGTTCAAAATTGCACGAAACGTGAAAAACTTGTCTATGCATACAATTGAGCATTCCTATGGCCACAAATTGGACCGTTATACTCTATTTAGTGTTCTTAGAAGTCTTAACTTGCTAGTTTAGCATTTGGAGAACGTTTCATTAGGTAAAGAAGCCAATAGACCAAGTTACGTTCAAAATTGCATGAAACGTGAAAAACTCGTCTATGCACAGAATTGAGCATTCCTAAGGCATCAACTTGGACCGTTATACTCGATTTAGTGTTCTTAGAAGTCATAACTTGCTAGTTTAGCTTTTGGACAACGTTTCATTAGGTAAAGAAGCCTATAGACCAAGTTAAGTTCAAAATTGCACGAAACGTGAAAAACTTGTCTATGCATAGAATTCGGCATTCCTAAGGTATCAAATTCGACCGTTATCATCTATTTAGTGTTCTTCGCAGTCTTCACTTGCCAGTTTAGCTTTTGGACAACGTTTCGTTAGGTAAAGAAGCCAATAGACCAAGTTAAGTTCAAAATTGCACGAAACACGAAAACCTTGTCTATGCATAGAATTGAGCATTCCTAAGGCATCAAATTGGACCGTTATACTCGATTTAGTGTTCTTAGAAGTCATAACTTGCTAGTTTAGCTTTTGGACAACGTTTCATTAGGTAAAGAAGCCTATAGACCAAGTTAAGTTCAAAATTGCACGAAACGTGAAAAACTTGTCTATGCATAAAATTCGGCATTCCTAAGGTATCAAATTCGACCGTTATCATCTATTTAGTGTTCTTCGCAGTCTTCACTTGCCAGTTTAGCTTTTGGACAACGTTTCGTTAGGTAAAGAAGCCAATAGACCAAGTTAAGTTCAAAATTGCACGAAACGTGAAAAACTTGTCTATCCATACAATTGAGCATTCCTATGGCCACAACTTGGACCGTTATACTCTATTTAGTGTTCTTAGAAGTCTTAACTTGCTAGTTTAGCATTTGGAGAACGTTTCATTAGGTAAAGAAGCCAATAGACCAAGTTACGTTCAAAATTGCATGAAACGTGAAAAACTCGTCTATGCACAGAATTGAGCATTCCTAAGGCATCAACTTGGACCGTTATACTCTATTTAGTGTTATTAGAAGTCTTAACTTGCCAGATTAGGTTTTGGACAACGTTTCGTTAGGTAAACAAGCCAATAGACCAAGTTAAGTTCAAAATTACACGAAACGAGAAAAACTTGTCAACGCATAGAACTGACCATTCCTAAGGCATCAAATTGGACCGTTATACTCTATTTGGTGTTCTACGAAGTTTTGACTTGCTAGTTTAGCTGTTGGACATCGTTTCTTTAGGTAAAGAAGCCAATAGACCAAGTTAAGTTCAAAATTGCACGAAACATGAAAAACTTGTCTATGCATAGAATTGAGCATTCCTAAGGCATCAAATTGGAGCGTTATACTCTATTTAGTGTTCTTAGAAGTCATAACTTGCTAGTTTTGCTTTTGGACAACGTTTCATTAGGTAAAGAAGCCTATAGACCAAGTTAAGTTCAAAATTGCACGAAACGTGAAAAACTTGTCTATGCATAGAATTCGGCATTCCTAAGGTATCAAATTGGACCGTTGTCATCAATTTAGTGTTCTTCGCAGTCTTCACTTGCCAGTTTATCTTTTGGATAACGTTTCGTTAGGTAAAGAAGCCAATAGACCAAGTTAAGTTCAAAATTGCACGAAACGTGAAAAACTTGTCTATGCATACAATTGAGCATTCTTAAGGCCACAAATTGGACCGTTATACTCAATTTAGTGTTCTTGGAAGTCTTAACTTGCTAGTTTAGCATTTGGAGAACGTTTCATTAGGTAAAGAAGCCAATAGACCAAGTTACGTTCAAAATTGCATGAAACGTGAAAAACTCATCTATGCACAGAATTGAGCATTCCTAAGGCATCAACTTGGACCGTTATACTCTATTTAGTGTTATTGGAAGTCTTAACTTGCTACATTAGGTTTTGGAAAACGTTTCGTTAGGTAAACAAGCCAATAGACCAAGTTAAGTTCAAAATTACACGACACGAGAAAAACTTGTCAACGCATAGAACTGACCATTCCTAAGGCATCAAATTGGACCGTTATACTCTATTTGGTGTCCTACGAAGTTTTGACTTGCTAGTTTAGCTGTTGGACATCGTTTCTTTAGGTAAAGAAGCCAATAGACCAAGTTAAGTTCAAAATTGCACGAAACATGAAAAACTTGTCTATGCATAGAATTGAGCATTCCTAAGGCATCAAATTGGACCGTTATACTCGATTTAGTTTTCTTAGAAGTCATAAGTTGCTAGTTTAGCTTTTGGACAACGTTTCATTAGGTAAAGAAGCCTATAGACCAAGTTAAGTTCAAAATTGCACGAAACGTGAAAAACTTGTCTATGCATAGAATTCGGCATTCCTAAGGTATCAAATTGGACCGTTATCATCAATTTAGTGTTCTTCGCAGTCTTCACTTGCCAGTTTAGCTTTTGGACAACGTTTCGTTAGGTAAAGAAGCCAATAGACCAAGTTAAGTTCAAAATTGCACGAAACGTGAAAAACTTGTCTATGCATACAATTGAGCATTCCTAAGGCCACAAATTGGACCGTTATACTCTATTTAGTGTTCTTAGAAGTCTTAACGTGCTAGTTTAGCATTTGGAGAACGTTTCATTAGGTAAAGAAGCCAATAGACCAAGTTACGTTCAAAATTGCATGAAACGTGAAAAACTCGTCCATGCACAGATTTGAGCATTCCTAAGGCATCAACTTGGACCGTTATACTCTATTTAGTGTTATTAGAAGTCTTAACTTGCCAGATTAGGTTTTGGACAACGTTTCGTTAGGTAAACAAGCCAATAGACCAAGTTAAGTTCAAAATTACACGAAACGAGAAAAACTTGTCAACGCATAGAACTGACCATTCCTAAGGCATCAAATTGGACCGTTATACTCTATTGGGTGTTCTACGAAGTTTTGACTTGCTAGTTTAGCTGTTGGACATCGTTTCTTTAGGTAAAGAAGCCAATAGACCAAGTTAAGTTCAAAATTGCACGAAACATGAAAAACTTGTCTATGCATAGAATTGAGCATTCCTAAGGCATCAAATTGGAGCGTTATACTCTATTTAGTGTTCTTAGAAGTCATAACTTGCTAGTTTTGCTTTTGGACAACGTTTCATTAGGTAAAGAAGCCTATAGACCAAGTTAAGTTCAAAATTGCACGAAACGTGAAAAACTTGTCTATGCATAGAATTCGGCATTCCTAAGGTATCAAATTGGACCGTTATCATCTATTTAGTGTTCTTCGCAGTGTTCACTTGCCAGTTTAGCTTTTGGACGACTTTTCGTTAGGTAAAGAAGCCAATAGACCAAGTTAAGTTCAAAATTGCACGAAACGTGAAAAACTTGTCTATGCATACAATTGAGCATTCCTATGGCCACAAATTGGACCGTTATACTCTATTTAGTGTTCTTAGAAGTCTTAACTTGCTAGTTTAGCATTTGGAGAACGTTTCATTAGGTAAAGAAGCCAATAGACCAAGTTACGTTCAAAATTGCATGAAACGTGAAAAACTCGTCTATGCACAGAATTGAGCATTCCTAAGGCATCAACTTGGACCGTTATACTCTATTTAGTGTTATTAGAAGTCTTAACTTGCTAGATTAGGTTTTGGACAACGTTTCGTTAGGTAAACAAGCCAATAGACCAAGTTAAGTTCAAAATTACACGAAACGAGAAAAACTTATCAACGCATAGAACTGAGCATTCCTAAGGCATCAGATTGGACCGTTATACTCTATTTGGTGTTCTACGAAGTTTTGACTTGCTAGTTTAGCTGTTGGACATCGTTTCTTTAGGTAAAGAAGCCAATAGACCAAGTTAAGTTCAAAATTGCACGAAACATGAAAAACTTGTCTATGCATAGAATTGAGCATTCCTAAGGCATCAAATTGGAGCGTTATACTCTATTCAGTGTTCTTAGAAGTCATAACTTGCTAGTTTTGCTTTTGGACAACGTTTCATTAGGTAAAGAAGCCTATAGACCAAGTTAAGTTCAAAATTGCACGAAACGTGAAAAAGTTGTCTATGCATAGAATTCGGCATTCCTAAGGTATCAAATTGGACCGTTATCATCTATTTAGTGTTCTTCGCATTCTTCAATTGCCAGTTTTGCTTTTGGACAACGTTTCGCTAGGTAAAGAAGCCAATAGACCAAGTTAAGTTCAAAATTGCACGAAACGTGAAAAACTTGTCTATGCATACAATTGAGCATTCCTAAGGCCACAAATTGGACCGTTATACTCTATTTAGTGTTCTTAGAAGTCTTAACTTGCTAGTTTAGCATTTGGAGAACGTTTCATTAGGTAAAGAAGCCAATAGACCAAGTTACGTTCAAAATTGCATGAAACGTGAAAAACTCGTCTATGCACAGAATTGAGCATTCCTAAGGCATCAACTTGGACCGTTATACTCTATTTAGTGTTATTAGAAGTCTTAACTTGCTAGATTAGGTTTTGGACAACGTTTCGTTAGGTAAACAAGCCAATAGACCAAGTTAAGTTCAAAATTACACGAAACGAGAAAAACTTGTCAACGCATAGAACTGACCATTCCTAAGGCATCAAATTGGACCGTTATACTCTATTTGGTGTTCTACGAAGTTTTGACTTGCTAGTTTAGCTGTTGGACATCGTTTCTTTAGGTAAAGAAGCCAATAGACCAAGTTAAGTTCAAAATTGCACGAAACATGAAAAACTTGTCTATGCATAGAATTGAGCATTCCTAAGGCATCAAATTGGAGCGTTATACTCTATTTAGTGTTCTTAGAAGTCATAACTTGCTAGTTTTGCTTTTGGACAACGTTTCATTAGGTAAAGAAGCCTATAGACCAAGTTAAGTTCAAAATTGCACGAAACGTGAAAAACTTGTCTATGCATAGAATTCGGCATTCCTAAGGTATCAAATTGGACCGTTATCATCTATTTAGTGTTCTTCGCAGTCTTCACTTGCCAGTTTAGCTTTTGGACAACGTTTCGTTAGGTAAAGACGCCAATAGACCAAGTTAAGTTCAAAATTGCACGAAACGTGAAAAACTTGTCTATGCATACAATTGAGCATTCCTATGGCCACAAATTGGACCGTTATACTCTATTTAGTGTTCTTAGAAGTCTTAACTTGCTAGTTTAGCATTTGGAGAACGTTTCATTAGGTAAACAAGCCAATAGACCAAGTTACGTTCAAATTTGCATGAAACGTGAAAAACTCGTCTATGCACAGAATTGAGCATTCCTAATTCATCAACTTGGACCGTTATACTCTATTTAGTGTTATTAGAAGTCTTAACTTGCTAGATTAGGTTTCGGACAACGTTTCGTTAGGTAAACAAGCCAATAGACCAAGTTAAGTTCAAAATTAAACGAAACGAGAAAAACTTGTCAACGCATAGAACTGACCATTCCTAAGGCATCAAATTGGACTGTTACACTCTATTTGGTGTTCTACGAAGTTTTGACTTGCTAGTTTAGCTGTTGGACATCGTTTCTTTAGGTAAAGAAGCCAATAGACCAAGTTAAGTTCAAAATTGCACGAAACATGAAAAACTTGTCTATGCATAGAATTGAGCATTCCTAAGGCATCAAATTGGAGCGTTATACTCTATTTAGTGTTCTTAGAAGTCATAACTTGCTAGTTTTGCTTTTGGACAACGTTTCATTAGGTAAAGAAGCCAATAGACCAAGTTAAGTTCAAAATTGCACGAAACGTGAAAAACTTGTCTATGCATAGAATTCGGCATTCCTAAGGTATCAAATTGGACCGTTATCATCTATTTAGTGTTCTTCGCAGTCTTCACTTGCCAGTTTAGCTTTTGGACAACGTTTCGTTAGGTAAAGACGCCAATAGACCAAGTTAAGTTCAAAATTGCACGAAACGTGAAAAACTTGTCTATGCATACAATTGAGCATTCCTAAGGCCACAAATGGGACCGTTATACTCTATTTAGTGTTCTTAGAAGTCTTAACTTGCTAGTTTAGCATTTGGAGAACGTTTCATTAGGTAAAGAAGCCAATAGACCAAGTTACGTTCAAATTTGCATGAAACGTGAAAAACTCGTCTATGCACAGAATTGAGCATTCCTAAGGCATCAACTTGGACCGTTATACTCTATTTAGTGTTATTAGAAGTCTTAACTTGCTAGATTAGGTTTTGGACAACGTTTCGTTAGGTAAACAAGCCAATAGACCAAGTTAAGTTCAAAATTACACGAAACGAGAAAAACTTGTCAACGCATAGAACTGACCATTCCTAAGGCATCAAATTCGACCGTTATACTCTATTTGGTGTTCTACGAAGTTTTGACTTGCTAGTTTAGCTGTTGGACATCGTTTCTTTAGGTAAAGAAGCCAATAGACCAAGTTATGTTCAAAATTGCACGAAACATGAAAAACTTGTCTATGCATAGAATTGAGCATTCCTAAGGCATCAAATTGGAGCGTTATACTTTATTTAGTGTTCTTAGAAGTCATAACTTGCTAGTTTCGCTTTTGGACAACGTTTCATTAGGTAAAGAAGCCTATAGACCAAGTTAAGTTCAAAATTGCACGAAACGTGAAAAACTTGTCTATGCATAGAATTCGGCATTCCTAAGGTATCAAATTGGACCGTTATCATCTATTTAGTGTTCTTCGCAGTCTTCACTTTCCAGTTTAGCTTTTGGACAACGTTTCGTTAGGTAAAGAAGCCAATAGACCAAGTTAAGTTCAAAATTGCACGAAACGTGAAAAACTTGTCTATGCATTCAATTGAGCATTCCTAAGGCCACAAATGGGACCGTTATACTCTATTTAGTGTTCTTAGAAGTCTTAACTTGCTTGTTTAGCATTTGGAGAACGTTTCATTAGGTAAAGAAGCCAATAGACCAAGTTACGTTCAAAATTGCATGAAACGTGAAAAACTCGTCTATGCACAGAATTGAGCATTCCTAAGGCATCAACTTGGACCGTTATACTCTAATTAGTGTTATTAGAAGTCTTAACTTGCTAGATTAGGTTTTGGACAACGTTTCGTTAGGTAAACAAGCCAATAGACCAAGTTAAGTTCAAAATTACATGAAACGAGAAAAACTTGTCAACGCATAGAACTGACCATTCCTAAGGCATCAAATTGGACCGTTATACTCTATTTGGTGTTCTACGAAGTTTTGACTTGCTAGTTTAGCTGTTGGACATCGTTTCTTTAGGTAAAGAAGCCAATAGACCAAGTTAAGTTCAAAATTGCACGAAACATGAAAAACTTGTCTATGCATATAATTGAGCATTCCTAAGGCATCAAATTGGACCGTTATACTCGATTTAGTGTTCTTAGAAGTCATAACTTGCTAGTTTAGCTTTTGGACAACGTTTCATTAGGTAAAGAAGCCTATAGACCAAGTTAAGTTCAAAATTGCACGAAACGTGAAAAACTTGTCTATGCATAGAATTCGGCATTCCTAAGGTATCAAATTCGACCGTTATCATCTATTTAGTGTTCTTCGCAGTCTTCGATTGCCAGTTTAGCTTTTGGACAACGTTTCGTTAGGTAAAGAAGCCAATAGACCAAGTTAAGTTTAAAATTGCACGAAACGTGAAAAACTTGTCTATGCATACAATTGAGCATTCCTAAGGCCACAAATTGGACCGTTATACTCTATTTAGTGTTCTTAGAAGTCTTAACTTGCTAGTTTAGCTTTTGGAGAACGTTTCATTAGGTAAAGAAGCCAATAGACCAAGTTACGTTCAAAATTGCATGAAATGTGAAAACTCGTCTATGCACAGAATTGAGCATTCCTAAGGCATCAAATTGCACCGTTATACTCTATTTAGTTTTCTTAGAAGTCTTAACTTGCTAGTTTAGCTTTTGGAGAACGTTTCGTTAGGTAAAGAAGCCAATAGACCAAGTTAAGTTCAAAATTGCATGAAACGTGAAAAACTCGTCTATGCATAGAATTGAGCATTCCTAAGGCATCAAATTGGACCGTTATACTCTATTTAGTGTTCTTCGAGGTTTCAAATTGCTAGTTTAGCTGTTGGACATCGTTTCTTTAGATAAAGAAGCCAATAGACCAAGTTAAGTTCAAAATTGCACGAAACATGAAAAACTTGTCTATGCATAGAATTGAGCATTCCTAAGGCATCAAATTGGACCGTTATACTCTATTTAGTGTTTTTAGAAGTCATAACTTGCTAGTTTAGCTTTTGGACAACGTTTCATTAGGTAAAGAAGCCTATAGACCAAGTTAAGTTCAAAATTGCACGAAACGTGAAAAACTTGTCTATGCATAGAATTCGGCATTCCTAAGGTATCAAATTGGACCGTTATCATCTATTTAGTGTTCTTCGCAGTCTTCACTTGCCAGTTTAGCTTTTGGACAACGTTTCGTTAGGTAAAGAAGCCAATAGACCAAGTTAAGTTCAAAATTGCACGAAACGTGAAAAACTTGTCTATCCATACAATTGAGCATTCCTAAGGCCACAAATTGGACCGTTATACTCTATTTAGTGTTATTAGAAGTCTTAACTTGCTAGTTTAGCATTTGGAGAACGTTTCATTAGGTAAAGAAGCCAATAGACCAAGTTACGTTCAAAATTGCATGAAACGTGAAAAACTCGTCTATGCACAGAATTGAGCATTCCTAAGGCATCAAATTGCACCGTTATACTCTATTTAGTTTTCTTAGAAGTCTTAACTTGCTAGTTTAGCTTTTGGAGAACGTTTCGTTAGGTAAAGAAGCCAATAGACCAAGTTAAGTTCAAAATTGCATGAAACGTGAAAAACTCGTCTATGCATAGAATTGAGCATTCCTAAGGCATCAAATTGGACCGTTATACTCTATTTAGTGTTCTTCGAGGTTTCAAATTGCTAGTTTAGCTGTTGGACATCGTTTCATTAAGTAAAGAAGCCTATAGACCAAGTTAAGTTCAAAATTGCACGAAACGTGAAAAATTTTCTACGCATAGAATTCGGCATTCCTAAGGTATCAAATTGGACCGTTATCATCTATTTAGTGTTCTTCACAGTCTTCACTTGCCAGTTTAGCTTTTGGACAACGTTTCGTTAGGTAAAGAAGCCTATAGACCAAGTTAAGTTCAAAATTGCACGAAAAAACTTGTCTATGCATAGAATTGAGCATTCCTAAGGCCACAAATTGGACCGTTATACTCTATTTAGTGTTCTTAGAAGTCTTAACTTGCTAGTTTAGCTTTTGGAGAACGTTTCATTAGGTAAAGAAGCCAATAGACCAAGTTACGTTCAAAATTGCATGAAACGTGAAAAACTCGTCTATGCACAGAATTGAGCATTCCTAAGGCATCAAATTGCACCGTTATACTCTATTTAGCTTTCTTAGAAGTCTTAACTTGCTAGTTTAGCTTTTGGAGAACGTTTCGTTAGGTAAAGAAGCCAATAGACCAAGTTAAGTTCAAAATTGCATGAAACGTGAAAAACTCGTCTATGCATAGAATTGAGCATTCCTAAGGCATCAAATTGGACCGTTATACTCTATTTAGTGTTCTTCGAGGTTTCAAATTGCTAGTTTAGCTGTTGGACATCGTTTCATTAGGTAAAGAAGCCTATAGACCAAGTTAAGTTCAAAATTGCACGAAACGTGAAAAATTTTCTACGCATAGAATTCGGCATTCCTAAGGTATCAAATTGGACCGTTATCATCTATTTAGTGTTCTTCGCAGTCTTCACTTGCCAGTTTAGCTTTTGGACAACGTTTCGTTAGGTAAAGAAGCCTATAGACCAAGTTAAGTTCAAAATTGCACGAAAAAACTTGTCTATGCATAGAATTGAGCATTCCTAAGGCCACAAATTGGACCGTTATACTCTATTTAGTGTTCTTCGAAGTCTTAACTTGCTAGTTTAGCTTTTGGAGAACGTTTCATTAGGTAAAGAAGCCAATAGACCAAGTTACGTTCAAAATTGCATGAAACGTGAAAAACTCGTCTATGCACAGAATTGAGCATTCCTAAGGCATCAAATTGCACCGTTATACTCTATTTAGCTTTCTTAGAAGTCTTAACTTGCTAGTTTAGCTTTTGGAGAACGTTTCGTTAGGTAAAGAAGCCAATAGACCAAGTTAAGTTCAAAATTGCATGAAACGTGAAAAACTCGTCTATGCATAGAATTGAGCATTCCTAAGGCATCAAATTGGACCGTTATACTCTATTTAGTGTTCTTCGAGGTTTCAAATTGCTAGTTTAGCTGTTGGACATCGTTTCTTTAGGTAAAGAAGCCAATAGACCAAGTTAAGTTCAAAATTCAACGAAACATGAAAAACTTGTCTATGCATAGAATTGAGCATTCCTAAGGCATCAAATTGGACCGTTATACTCTATTTAGTGTTTTTAGAAGTCATAACTTGCTAGTTTAGCTTTTGGACAACGTTTCATTAGGTAAAGAAGCGTATAGACCAAGTTAAGTTCAAAATTGCACGAAACATGAAAAACTTGTCTATGCATAGAATTCGGCATTCCTAAGGTATCAAATTGGACCGTTATCATCTATTTAGTGTTCTTCGCAGTCTTCACTTGCCAGTTTAGCTTTTGGACAACGTTTCGTTAGGTAAAGAAGCCAATAGACCAAGTTAAGTTCAAAATTGCACGAAACGTGAAAAACTTGTCTATGCATACAATTGAGCATTCCTAAGGCCACAAATTGGACCGTTATACTCTATTTAGTGTTTTTAGAAGTCTTAACTTGCTAGTTTAGCATTTGGAGAACGTTTCATTAGGTAAAGAAGCCAATAGACCAAGTTACGTTCAAAATTGCATGAAACGTGAAAAACTCGTCTATGCACAGAATTGAGCATTCCTAAGGCATCAAATTGCACCGTTATACTCTATTCAGTTTTCTTAGAAGTCTTAACTTGCTAGTTTAGCTTTTGGAGAACGTTTCGTTAGGTAAAGAAGCCAATAGACCAAGTTAAGTTCAAAATTGCATGAAACGTGAAAAACTCGTCTATGCATAGAATTGAGCATTCCTAAGGCATCAAATTGGACCGTTATACTCTATTTAGTGTTCTTCGATGTTTCAAATTGCTAGTTTAGCTGTTGGACATCGTTTTATTAGGTAAAGAAGCCTATAGACCAAGTTAAGTTCAAAATTGCACGAAACGTGAAAAACTTTTCTATGCATAGAATTCGGCATTCCTAAGGTATCAAATTGGATCGTTATCATCTATTTAGTGTTCTTCACAGTCTTCACTTGCCAGTTTAGCTTTTGGACAACGTTTCGTTAGGTAAAGAAGCCAATAGACCAAGTTAAGTTCAAAATTGCACGAAAAAACTTGTCTATGCATACAATTGAGCATTCCTAAGGCCACAAATTGGACCGTTATACTCTATTTAGTGTTCTTAGAAGTCTTAACTTGCTAGTTTAGCTTTTGGAGAACGTTTCATTAGGTAAAGAAGCCAATAGACCAAGTTACGTTCAAAATTGCATGAAACGTGAAAAACTCGTCTATGCACAAAATTGAGCATTCCTAAGGCATCAAATTGCACCGTTATACTCTATTTAGCTTTCTTAGAAGTCTTAACTTGCTAGTTTAGCTTTTGGAGAACGTTTCGTTAGGTAAACAAGCCAATAGACCAAGTTAAGTTCAAAATTGCATGAAACGTGAAAAACTCGTCTATGCATAGAATTGAGCATTCCTAAGGCATCAAATTGGACCGTTATACTCTATTTAGTGTTCTTCGAGGTTTCAAATTGCTAGTTTAGCTGTTGGACATCGTTTCTTTAGGTAAAGAAGCCAATAGACCAAGTTAAGTTCAAAATTGCACGAAACATGAAAAACTTGTCTATGCATAGAATTGAGCATTCCTAAGGCATCAAATTGGACCGTTATACTCTATTTAGTGTTTTTAGAAGTCATAACTTGCTAGTTTAGCTTTTGGACAACGTTTCATTAGGTAAAGAAGCGTATAGACCAAGTTAAGTTCAAAATTGCACGAAACATGAAAAACTTGTCTATGCATAGAATTCGGCATTCCTAAGGTATCAAATTGGACCGTTATCATCTATTTAGTGTTCTTCGCAGTCTTCACTTGCCAGTTTAGCTTTTGGACAACGTTTCGTTAGGTAAAGAAGCCAATAGACCAAGTTAAGTTCAAAATTGCACGAAACGTGAAAAACTTGTCTATGCATACAATTGAGCATTCCTAAGGCCACAAATTGGACCGTTATACTCTATTTAGTGTTTTTAGAAGTCTTAACTTGCTAGTTTAGCATTTGGAGAACGTTTCATTAGGTAAAGAAGCCAATAGACCAAGTTAAGTTCAAAATTGCATGAAACGTGAAAAACTGGTCTATGCATAGAATTGAGCATTCCTAAGGCATCAAATTGGACCGTTATACTCTATTTAGTGTTCTTCGAGGTTTCAAATTGCTAGTTTAGCTGTTGGACATCGTTTCTTTAGGTAAAGAAGCCAATAGACCAAGTTAAGTTCAAAATTGCACGAAACATGAAACACTTGTCTATGCATAGAATTGAGCATTCCTAAGGCATCAAATTGGACCGTTATGCTCTATTTAGTGTTTTTAGAAGTCATAACTTGCTAGTTTAGCTTTTGGACAACGTTTCATTAGGTAAAGAAGCCTATAGACCAAGTTAAGTTCAAAATTGCACGAAACGTGAAAAACTTGTCTATGCATAGAATTCGGCATTCCTAAGGTATCAAATTGGAGCGTTATCATCTATTTAGTGTTCTTCGCAGTCTTCACTTGCCAGTTTAGCTTTTGGACAACGTTTCGTTTGGTAAAGAAGCCAATAGACCAAGTTAAGTTCAAAATTGCACGAAACGTGAAAAACTTGTCTATGCATACAATTGAGCATTCCTAAGGCCACAAATTGGACCGTTATACTCTATTTAGTGTTATTAGAAGTCTTAACTTGCTAGTTTAGCATTTGGAGAACGTTTCATTAGGTAAAGAAGCCAATAGACCAAGTTACGTTCAAAATTGCATGAAACGTGAAAAACTCGTCTATGCACAGAATTGAGCATTCCTAAGGCATCAAATTGCACCGTTATACTCTATTCAGTTTTCTTAGAATTCTTAACTTGCTAGTTTAGCTTTTGGAGAACGTTTCGTTAGGTAAAGAAGCCAATAGACCAAGTTAAGTTCAAAATTGCATGAAACGTGAAAAACTCGTCTATGCATAGAATTGAGCATTCCTAAGGCATCAAATTGGACCGTTATACTCTATTTAGTGTTCTTCGATGTTTCAAATTGCTAGTTTAGCTGTTGGACATCGTTTCATTAGGTAAAGAAGCCTATAGACCAAGTTAAGTTCAAAATTGCACGAAACGTGAAAAACTTTTCTATGCATAGAATTCGGCATTCCTAAGGTATCAAATTGGACCGTTATCATCTATTTAGTGTTCTTCGCAGTCTTCACTTGCCAGTTTAGCTTTTGGACAACGTTTCGTTAGGTAAAGAAGCCAATAGACCAAGTTAAGTTCAAAATTGCACGAAAAAACTTGTCTATGCATACAATTGAGCATTCCTAAGGCCACAAATTGGACCGTTATACTCTATTTAATGTTCTTAGAAGTCTTAACTTGCTAGTTTAGCTTTTGGAGAACGTTTCATTAGGTAAAGAAGCCAATAGACCAAGTTACGTTCAAAATTGCATGAAACGTGAAAAACTCGTCTATGCACAGAATTGAGCATTTCTAAGGCATCAAATTGCACCGTTATACTCTATTTAGCTTTCTTAGAAGTCTTAACTTGCTAGTTTAGCTTTTGGAGAACGTTTCGTTAGGTAAAGAAGCCAATAGACCAAGTTAAGTTCAAAATTGCATGAAACGTGAAAAACTCGTCTATGCATAGAATTGAGCATTCCTAAGGCATCAAATTGGACCGTTATACTCTATTTAGTGTTCTTCGAGGTTTCAAATTGCTAGTTTAGCTGTTGGACATTGTTTCTTTAGGTAAAGAAGCCAATAGACCAAGTTAAGTTCAAAATTGCACGAAACATGAAAAACTTGTCTATGCATAGAATTGAGCATTCCTAAGGCATCAAATTGGACCGTTATACTCTATTTAGTGTTTTTAGAAGTCATAACTTGCTAGTTTAGCTTTTGGACAACGTTTCATTAGGTAAAGAAGCGTATAGACCAAGTTAAGTTCAAAATTGCACGAAACATGAAAAACTTGTCTGTGCATAGAATTCGGCATTCCTAAGGTATCAAATTGGACCGTTATCATCTATTTAGTGTTCTTCGCAGTCTTCACTTTCCAGTTTAGCTTTTGGACAACGTTTCGTTAGGTAAAGAAGCCAATAGACCAAGTTAAGTTCAAAATTGCACGAAACGTGAAAAACTTGTCTATGCATACAATTGAGCATTCCTAAGGCCACAAATTGGACCGTTATACTCTATTTAGCGTTATTAGAAGTCTTAACTTGCTAGTTTAGCATTTGGAGAACGTTTCATTAGGTAAAGAAGCCAATAGACCAAGTTACGTTCAAAATTGCATGAAACGTGAAAAACTCGTCTATGCACAGAATTGAGCATTCCTAAGGCATCAACTTGGACCGTTATTCTCCATTTAGTGTTATTAGAAGTCTTAACTTGCTAGATTAGGTTTTGGACAACGTTTCGTTAGGTAAACAAGCCAATAGACCAAGTTCAGTTCAAAATTACACGAAACGAGAAAAACTTGTCAACGCATAGAACTGACCATTCCTAAGGCATCAAATTGGACCGTTATACTCTATTTGGTGTTCTACGAAGTTTTGACTTGCTAGTTTAGCTGTTGGACATCGTTTCTTTAGGTAAAGAAGCCAATAGACCAAGTTAAGTTCAAAATTGCACGAAACATGAAAAACTTGTCTATGCATAGAATTCGGCATTCCTAAGGTATCATATTCGACCGTTATCATCTATTTAGTGTTCTTCGCAGTCTTCACTTGCCAGTTTAGCTTTTGGACAACGTTTCGTAAGGTAAAGAAGCCAATAGACCAAGTTAAGTTCAAAATTGCACCAAACATGAAAAACTTGTCTCTGCATACAATTGAGCATTCCTAAGGCCACAAATTGGACCGTTATACTCTATTTAGTGTTCTTAGAAGTCTTAACTTGCTATTTAGCTTTTGGAGAACGTTTCATTAGGTAAAGAAGCCAATAGACCAAGTTACGTTCAAAATTGCATGAAACGTGCAAAACTCGTCTATGCACAGAATTGAGCATTCCTAAGGCATCAAATTGCACCGTTATACTCTATTTAGTTTTCTTACAAGTCTTAACTTGCTAGTTTAGCTTTTGGAGAACGTTTCGTTAGGTAAAGAAGCCAATAGACCAAGTTAAGTTCAAAATTGCATGAAACGTAAAAAACTCGTCTATGCATAGATTTGAGCATTCCTAAGGCGTCAAATTGGACCGTTATACTCTATTTAGTGTTCTTCGACGTCTCAAATTGCTAGTTTAGCTGTTGCACATCGTTTCTTTAGGTAAAGAAGCCAATAGACCAAGTTAAGTTCAAAATTGCACGAAACATGAAAAACTTGTCTATGCATAGAATTGAGCATTCCTAAGGCATCAAATTGGACCGTTATACTCTATTTAGTGTTTTTAGAAGTCATAACTTGCTAGTTTAGCTTTTGGACAACGTTTCATTAGGTAAAGAAGCCTATAGACAAAATTAAGTTCAAAATTGCACGAAACGTGAAAAACTTGTCTATGCATAGAATTCGGAATTCCTAACGTATCAAATTGGACCGTTATCATCTATTTAGTGTTCTTCGCAGTCTTCACTTGCCAGATTAGCTTTTGGACAACGTTTCGTTAGGTAAAGAAGCCAATAGACCAAGTTAAGTTCAAAATTGCACGAAACGTGAAAAACTTGTCATGCATACAATTGAGCATTCCTATGGCCACAAATTGGACCGTTATACTCTATTTAGTGTTCTTAGAAGTCTTAACTTGCTAGTTTAGCTTTTGGAGAACGTTTCATTAGGTAAAGAAGCCAATAGACCAAGTTACGTTCAAAATTGCATGAAACGTGAAAAACTCGTCTATGCACAGAATTGAGCATTCCTAAGGCATCAAATTGCACCGTTATACTCTATTTAGTTTTCTTAGAAGTCTTAACTTGCTAGTTTAGCTTTTGGAGAACGTTTCGTTAGGTAAAGAAGCCAATAGACCAAGTTAAGTTCAAAATTGCACTAAACGTGAAAAACTTGTCTATGCATAGAATTGAGCATTCCTAAGGCATCAAAGTGGACTGTTATACTCTATTTAGTGTTCTTAGATGTTTTAACATGCTAGTTTAGCTTTTGGGCAACGTTTCATTAGGTAAAGAAGCCTATAGACGAAGTTAAGTTCAAAATTGCACGAAACGTGAAAAACTTGTCTATGAATAGAATTGGGCATTCCTAAGGTATCAAATTGGACCGTTATCATCTATTTAGTGTTCTTCGCAGTCTTCACTTGCCAGTTTAGCTTTTGGACAACGTTTCGTTAGGTAAAGAAGCCAATAGACCAAGTTAAGTTCAAAATTGGATGAAATGTGAAAAACTTGTCTATGCATACAATTGAGCATTCCTAAGGCCACAAATTGGACCGTTATACTCTATTTAGTGTTCTTCGCAGTCTTCACTTGCCAGTTTAGCTTTTGGACAACGTTTCGTTAGGTAAAGAAGCCAATAGACCAAGTTAAGTTCAAAATTGGATGAAATGTGAAAAACTTGTCTATGCATACAATTGAGCATTCCTAAGGCCACAAATTGGACCGTTATACTCTATTTAGTGTTCTTAGAAGTCTTAACTTGGTAGTTTAGCTTTTGGAGAACGTTTCATTAGGTAAAGAAGCCAATAGACCAAGTTACGTTCAAAATTGCATGAAACGTGAAAAACTCGTCTATGCACAGAATTGAGCATTCCTAAGGCATCAACTTGGACCGTTATACTCTATTTAGTGTTATTAGAAGTCTTAACTTGCTAGATTAGGTTTTGGACAACGTTTTGTTAGGTCAACAAGCCAATAGACCAAGTTAAGTTCAAAATTACACGAAACGAGAAAAACTTGTCAACGCATAGAACTGACCATTCCTATGGCATAAAATTGGACCGTTATACTCTATTTGGTGTTCTACGAAGTTTTGGCTTGCTAGTTTAGCTGTTGGACATCATTTCTTTAGGTAAAGAAGCCAATAGACCAAGTTAAGTTCAAAATTGCACGAAACATGAAAAACTTGTCTATGCATAGAATTGAGCATTCCTAAGGCATCAAATTGGACCGTTATAGTCTATTTAGTGTTCTTAGAAGTCATAACTTGCTAGTTTAGCTTTTGGACAACGTTTCATTAGGTAAAGAAGCCTATAGACCAAGTTAAGTTCAAAATTGCACGAAACGTGAAAAACTTGTCTATGCATAGAATTCGGCATTCCTAAGGTATCAAATTGGACCGTTATCATCTATTTAGTGTTCTTCGCAGTCTTCACTTGCCAGTTTAGCTTTTGGACAACGTTTCATTAGGTAAAGAAGCCTATAGACCAAGTTAAGTTCAAAATTGCACGAAACGTTAAAAACTTGTCATGCATACAATTGAGCATTCCTAAGGCCACAAATTGGACCGTTATACTCTATTTAGTGTTCTTAGAAGTCTTAACTTGGTAGTTTAGCTTTTGGAGAACGTTTCATTAGGTAAAGAAGCCAATAGACCAAGTTACGTTCAAAATTGCATGAAACGTGAAAAACTCGTCTATGCACAGAATTGAGCATTCCTAAGGCATCAACTTGGACCGTTATACTCTATTTAGTGTTATTAGAAGTCTTAACTTGCTAGATTAGGTTTTGGACAACGTTTCGTTAGGTAAACAAGCCAATAGACCAAGTTAAGTTCAAAATTGCACGAAACATGAAAAACTTGTCTATGCATAGAATTGAGCATTCCTAAGGCATCAAATTGGACCGTTATACTCTATTTAGTGTTCTTAGAAGTCATAACTTGCTAGTTTAGCTTTTGGACAACGTTTCAATAGGTAAAGAAGCCTATAGACCAAGTTAAGTTCAAAATTGCACGAAACGTGAAAAACTTTAGGGTTTAGGATTGAGCATTCCTAAGGCCACAAATTGGACCGTTATACTCTATTTAGTGTTCTTAGAAGTCTTAACTTGCTAGTTTAGATTTTGGAGAACGTTTCATTAGGTAAAGAAGCCAATAGACCAAGTTACGTTCAAAATTGCATGAAACGTGAAAAACTCGTCTATGCATAGAATTGAGCATTCCTAAGGCATCAAATTGCACCGTTATACTCTATTTAGTTTTCTTAGAAGTCTTAACTTGCTAGTTTAGCTTTTGGAGAACGTTTTGTTAGGTAAAGAAGCCAATAGACCAAGTTAAGTTCAAAATTGCACTAAACGTGAAAAACTTGTCTATGCATAGAATTGAGCATTCCTAAGGCATCAAAGTGGACTGTTATACTCTATTTAGTGTTCTTAGATGTTTTAACTTGCTAGTTTAGCTTTTGGGCAACGTTTCAATAGGTAAAGAAGCCTATAGACCAAGTTAAGTTCAAAATTGCACGAAACGTGAAAAACTTGTCTATGCATAGAATTGGGCATTCCTAAGGTATCAAATTGGACCGTTATCATCTATTTAGTGTTCTTCGCAGTCTTCACTTGCCAGTTTAGCTTTTGGACAACGTCTCGTTAGGTAAAGAAGCCAATAGACCAAGTTAAGTTCAAAATTGGATGAAATGTGAAAAACTTGTCTATGCATACAATTGAGCATTCCTAGGGCCACAAATTGGACCGTTATACTCTACTTAGTGTTCTTAGAAGTCTTAACTTGGTAGTTTAGCTTTTGGAGAACGTTTCATTAGGTAAAGAAGCCAATAGACCAAGTTACGTTCAAAATTGCATGAAACGTGAAAAACTCGTCTATGCACAGAATTGAGCATTCCTAAGGCATCAACTTGGACCGTTATACTCTATTTAGTGTTATTAGAAGTCTTAACTTGCTAGATTAGGTTTTGGACAACGTTTCGTTAGGTAAACAAGCCAATAGACCAAGTTAAGTTCAAAATTACACGAAACGAGAAAAACTTGTCAACGCATAGAACTGACCATTCCTAAGGCATCAAATTGGACCCTTATACTCTATTTGGTGTTCTACGAAGTTTTGACTTGCTAGTTTAGCTGTTGGACATCATTTCTTTAGGTAAAGAAGCCAATAGACCAAGTTAAGTTCAAAATTGCACGAAACATGAAAAACTTGTCTATGCATGGAATTGAGCATTCCTAAGGCATCAAATTGGACCGTTATACTCTATATAGTGTTCTTAGAAGTCATAACTTGCTAGTTTAGCTTTTGGACAACGTTTCATTAGGTAAAGAAACCTATAGACCAAGTTAAGTTCAAAATTGCACGAAACGTGAAAAACTTGTCTATGCATAGAATTCGGTATTCCTAAGGTATCAAATTCGACCGTTATCATCTATTTATTGTTCTTCGCAGGCTTCACTTGCCAGTTTAGCTTTTGGACAACATTTCATTAGGTAAAGAAGCCAATAGACCAAGTTAAGTTCAAAATTGCACGAAACGTGAAAAACATGTCATGCATACAATTGAGCATTCCTAAGGCCACAAATTGGACCGTTATACTCTATTTAGTGTTCTTAGAAGTCTTAACTTGGTAGTTTAGCTTTTGGAGAACATTTCATTAGGTAAAGAAGCCAATAGACCAAGTTACGTTCAAAATTGCATGAAACGTGAAAAACTCGTCTATGCACAGAATTGAGCATTCCTAAGGCATCAACTTGGACCGTTATACTCTATTTAGTGTTATTAGAAGTCTTAACTTGCTAGATTAGGTTTTGGACAACGTTTCGTTAGGTAAACAAGCCAATAGACCAAGTTAAGTTCAAAATTACACGAAACGAGAAAAACTTGTCAACGCATAGAACTGACCATTCCTAAGGCATCAAATTGGACCCTTATACTCTATTTGGTGTTCTACGAAGTTTTGACTTGCTAGTTTAGCTGTTGGACATCATTTCTTTAGGTAAAGAAGCCAATAGACCAAGTTAAGTTCAAAATTGCAGGAAACATGAAAAACTTGTCTCTGCATAGAATTGAGTATTCCTATGGCATCAAATTGGACCGTTATACTCTATTTAGTGTTTTTAGAAGTCATAACTTGCTAGTTTAGCATTTGGACAACGTTTCTTTAGGTAAAGAAGCCAATAGACCAAGTTAAGTTCAAAATTGCACGAAACATGAAAAACTTGTCTATGCATAGAATTCGGCATTCCTAAGGTATCATATTCGACCGTTATCATCTATTTAGTGTTCTTCGCAGTCTTCACTTGCCAGTTTAGCT
Source organism: Tripterygium wilfordii (assembly GCF_013401445.1). Lineage (NCBI taxonomy): Eukaryota > Viridiplantae > Streptophyta > Magnoliopsida > Celastrales > Celastraceae > Tripterygium > Tripterygium wilfordii. The sequence goes on along the minus strand of NW_024056359.1, from coordinate 36,594 downwards.
TTTGGACAACGTTTCGTAAGGTAAAGAAGCCAATAGACCAAGTTAAGTTCAAAATTGCACCAAACATGAAAAACTTGTCTCTGCATACAATTGAGCATTCCTAAGGCCACAAATTGGACCGTTATACTCTATTTAGTGTTCTTAGAAGTCTTAACTTGCTATTTTAGCTTTTGGAGAACGTTTCATTAGGTAAAGAAGCCAATAGACCAAGTTACGTTCAAAATTGCATGAAACGTGCAAAACTCGTCTATGCACAGAATTGAGCATTCCTAAGGCATCAAATTGCACCGTTATACTCTATTTAGTTTTCTTACAAGTCTTAACTTGCTAGTTTAGCTTTTGGAGAACGTTTCGTTAGGTAAAGAAGCCAATAGACCAAGTTAAGTTCAAAATTGCATGAAACGTAAAAAACTCGTCTATGCATAGATTTGAGCATTCCTAAGGCATCAAATTGGACCGTTATACTCTATTTAGTGTTCTTCGACGTCTCAAATTGCTAGTTTAGCTGTTGCACATCGTTTCTTTAGGTAAAGAAGCCAATAGACCAAGTTAAGTTCAAAATTGCACGAAACATGAAAAACTTGTCTATGCATAGAATTGAGCATTCCTAAGGCATCAAATTGGACCGTTATACTCTATTTAGTGTTTTTAGAAGTCATAACTTGCTAGTTTAGCTTTTGGACAACGTTTCATTAGGTAAAGAAGCCTATAGACAAAATTAAGTTCAAAATTGCACGAAACGTGAAAAACTTGTCTATGCATAGAATTCGGAATTCCTAACGTATCAAATTGGACCGTTATCATCTATTTAGTGTTCTTCGCAGTTTTCACTTGCCAGATTAGCTTTTGGACAACGTTTCGTTAGGTAAAGAAGCCAATAGACCAAGTTAAGTTCAAAATTGCACGAAACGTGAAAAACTTGTCATGCATACAATTGAGCATTCCTATGGCCACAAATTGGACCGTTATACTCTATTTAGTGTTCTTAGAAGTCTTAACTTGCTAGTTTAGCTTTTGGAGAACGTTTCATTAGGTAAAGAAGCCAATAGACCAAGTTACGTTCAAAATTGCATGAAACGTGAAAAACTCGTCTATGCACAGAATTGAGCATTCCTAAGGCATCAAATTGCACCGTTATACTCTATTTAGTTTTCTTAGAAGTCTTAACTTGCTAGTTTAGCTTTTGGAGAACGTTTCGTTAGGTAAAGAAGCCAATAGACCAAGTTAAGTTCAAAATTGCACTAAACGTGAAAAACTTGTCTATGCATAGAATTGAGCATTCCTAAGGCATCAAAGTGGACCTGTTATACTCTATTTAGTGTTCTTAGATGTCTTTAACATTGCTAGTTTAGCTTTTGGGCAACGTTTCATTAGGTAAAGAAGCCTATAGACCGAAGTTAAGTTCAAAATTGCACGAAACGTGAAAAACTTGTCTATGAATAGAATTGGGCATTCCTAAGGTATCAAATTGGACCGTTATCATCTATTTAGTGTTCTTCGCAGTCTTCACTTGCCAGTTTAGCTTTTGGACAACGTTTCGTTAGGTAAAGAAGCCAATAGACCAAGTTAAGTTCAAAATTGGATGAAATGTGAAAAACTTGTCTATGCATACAATTGAGCATTCCTAAGGCCACAAATTGGACCGTTATACTCTATTTAGTGTTCTTCGCAGTCTTCACTTGCCAGTTTAGCTTTTGGACAACGTTTCGTTAGGTAAAGAAGCCAATAGACCAAGTTAAGTTCAAAATTGGATGAAATGTGAAAAACTTGTCTATGCATACAATTGAGCATTCCTAAGGCCACAAATTGGACCGTTATACTCTATTTAGTGTTCTTAGAAGTCTTAACTTGGTAGTTTAGCTTTTGGAGAACGTTTCATTAGGTAAAGAAGCCAATAGACCAAGTTACGTTCAAAATTGCATGAAACGTGAAAAACTCGTCTATGCACAGAATTGAGCATTCCTAAGGCATCAACTTGGACCGTTATACTCTATTTAGTGTTATTAGAAGTCTTAACTTGCTAGATTAGGTTTTGGACAACGTTTTGTTAGGTCAACAAGCCAATAGACCAAGTTAAGTTCAAAATTACACGAAACGAGAAAAACTTGTCAACGCATAGAACTGACCATTCCTATGGCATAAAATTGGACCGTTATACTCTATTTGGTGTTCTACGAAGTTTTGGCTTGCTAGTTTAGCTGTTGGACATCATTTCTTTAGGTAAAGAAGCCAATAGACCAAGTTAAGTTCAAAATTGCACGAAACATGAAAAACTTGTCTATGCATAGAATTGAGCATTCCTAAGGCATCAAATTGGACCGTTATAGTCTATTTAGTGTTCTTAGAAGTCATAACTTGCTAGTTTAGCTTTTGGACAACGTTTCATTAGGTAAAGAAGCCTATAGACCAAGTTAAGTTCAAAATTGCACGAAACGTGAAAAACTTGTCTATGCATAGAATTCGGCATTCCTAAGGTATCAAATTGGACCGTTATCATCTATTTAGTGTTCTTCGCAGTCTTCACTTGCCAGTTTAGCTTTTGGACAACGTTTCATTAGGTAAAGAAGCCTATAGACCAAGTTAAGTTCAAAATTGCACGAAACGTTAAAAACTTGTCATGCATACAATTGAGCATTCCTAAGGCCACAAATTGGACCGTTATACTCTATTTAGTGTTCTTAGAAGTCTTAACTTGGTAGTTTAGCTTTTGGAGAACGTTTCATTAGGTAAAGAAGCCAATAGACCAAGTTACGTTCAAAATTGCATGAAACGTGAAAAACTCGTCTATGCACAGAATTGAGCATTCCTAAGGCATCAACTTGGACCGTTATACTCTATTTAGTGTTATTAGAAGTCTTAACTTGCTAGATTAGGTTTTGGACAACGTTTCGTTAGGTAAACAAGCCAATAGACCAAGTTAAGTTCAAAATTGCACGAAACAGTGAAAAACTTGTCTATGCATAGAATTGAGCATTCCTAAGGCATCAAATTGGACCGTTATACTCTATTTAGTGTTCTTAGAAGTCATTAACTTGCTAGTTTAGCTTTTGGACAACGTTTCAGTTAGGTAAAGAAGCCTATAGACCAAGTTAAGTTCAAAATTGCACGAAACGTGAAAAACTTTCTATGCATTAGAATTGAGCATTCCTAAGGCCATCAAATTGGACCGTTATACTCTATTTAGTGTTCTTAGAAGTCTTAACTTGCTAGTTTAGCTTTTGGAGAACGTTTCATTAGGTAAAGAAGCCAATAGACCAAGTTAAGTTCAAAATTGCACTGAAACGTGAAAAACTCGTCTATGCATAGAATTGAGCATTCCTAAGGCATCAAATTGGCACCGTTATACTCTATTTAGTGTTCTTAGAAGTCTTAACTTGCTAGTTTAGCTTTTGGACAACGTTTCGTTAGGTAAAGAAGCCAATAGACCAAGTTAAGTTCAAAATTGCACTAAACGTGAAAAACTTGTCTATGCATAGAATTGAGCATTCCTAAGGCATCAAAGTGGACTGTTATACTCTATTTAGTGTTCTTAGATGTTTTAACTTGCTAGTTTAGCTTTTGGGCAACGTTTCAATAGGTAAAGAAGCCTATAGACCAAGTTAAGTTCAAAATTGCACGAAACGTGAAAAACTTGTCTATGCATAGAATTGGGCATTCCTAAGGTATCAAATTGGACCGTTATCATCTATTTAGTGTTCTTCGCAGTCTTCACTTGCCAGTTTAGCTTTTGGACAACGTCTCGTTAGGTAAAGAAGCCAATAGACCAAGTTAAGTTCAAAATTGGATGAAATGTGAAAAACTTGTCTATGCATACAATTGAGCATTCCTAGGGCCACAAATTGGACCGTTATACTCTACTTAGTGTTCTTAGAAGTCTTAACTTGGTAGTTTAGCTTTTGGAGAACGTTTCATTAGGTAAAGAAGCCAATAGACCAAGTTACGTTCAAAATTGCATGAAACGTGAAAAACTCGTCTATGCACAGAATTGAGCATTCCTAAGGCATCAACTTGGACCGTTATACTCTATTTAGTGTTATTAGAAGTCTTAACTTGCTAGATTAGGCTTTTGGACAACGTTTCGTTAGGTAAACAAGCCAATAGACCAAGTTAAGTTCAAAATTACACGAAACGTAGAAAAACTTGTCTACGCATAGAACTGACCATTCCTAAGGCATCAAATTGGACCCGTTATACTCTATTTGGTGTTCTACGAAGTTTTGACTTGCTAGTTTAGCTGTTGGACATCATTTCTTTAGGTAAAGAAGCCAATAGACCAAGTTAAGTTCAAAATTGCACGAAACATGAAAAACTTGTCTATGCATAGAATTGAGCATTCCTAAGGCATCAAATTGGACCGTTATACTCTATATAGTGTTCTTAGAAGTCATAACTTGCTAGTTTAGCTTTTGGACAACGTTTCATTAGGTAAAGAAGCCTATAGACCAAGTTAAGTTCAAAATTGCACGAAACGTGAAAAACTTGTCTATGCATAGAATTCGAGTATTCCTAAGGTATCAAATTCGACCGTTATCATCTATTTATTGTTCTTCGCAGGCTTCACTTGCTAGTTTAGCTTTTGGACAACATTTCATTAGGTAAAGAAGCCAATAGACCAAGTTAAGTTCAAAATTGCACGAAACGTGAAAAACATGTCTATGCATACAATTGAGCATTCCTAAGGCCACAAATTGGACCGTTATACTCTATTTAGTGTTCTTAGAAGTCTTAACTTGGTAGTTTAGCTTTTGGAGAACATTTCATTAGGTAAAGAAGCCAATAGACCAAGTTACGTTCAAAATTGCATGAAACGTGAAAAACTCGTCTATGCACAGAATTGAGCATTCCTAAGGCATCAACTTGGACCGTTATACTCTATTTAGTGTTATTAGAAGTCTTAACTTGCTAGATTAGGTTTTGGACAACGTTTCGTTAGGTAAAGAAGCCAATAGACCAAGTTAAGTTCAAAATTGCACGAAACATGAAAAACTTGTCTATGCATAGAATTCGGCATTCCTAAGGTATCATATTCGACCGTTATCATCTATTTAGTGTTCTTCGCAGTCTTCACTTGCCAGTTTAGCTTTTGGACAACGTTTCGTAAGGTAAAGAAGCCAATAGACCAAGTTAAGTTCAAAATTGCACCAAACATGAAAAACTTGTCTCTGCATACAATTGAGCATTCCTAAGGCCACAAATTGGACCGTTATACTCTATTTAGTGTTCTTAGAAGTCTTAACTTGCTATTTTAGCTTTTGGAGAACGTTTCATTAGGTAAAGAAGCCAATAGACCAAGTTACGTTCAAAATTGCATGAAACGTGCAAAACTCGTCTATGCACAGAATTGAGCATTCCTAAGGCATCAAATTGGCACCGTTATACTCTATTTAGTTTTCTTACGAAGTCTTAACTTGCTAGTTTAGCTTTTGGAGAACGTTTCGTTAGGTAAAGAAGCCAATAGACCAAGTTAAGTTCAAAATTGCATGAAACGTTAAAAAACTCGTCTATGCATAGATTTGAGCATTCCTAAGGCATCAAATTGGACCGTTATACTCTATTTAGTGTTCTTCGACGTCTCAAATTGCTAGTTTAGCTGTTGCACATCGTTTCTTTAGGTAAAGAAGCCAATAGACCAAGTTAAGTTCAAAATTGCACGAAACATGAAAAACTTGTCTATGCATAGAATTGAGCATTCCTAAGGCATCAAATTGGACCGTTATACTCTATTTAGTGTTTTTAGAAGTCATAACTTGCTAGTTTAGCTTTTGGACAACGTTTCATTAGGTAAAGAAGCCTATAGACAAAATTAAGTTCAAAATTGCACGAAACGTGAAAAACTTGTCTATGCATAGAATTCGGAATTCCTAACGTATCAAATTGGACCGTTATCATCTATTTAGTGTTCTTCGCAGTCTTCACTTGCCAGATTAGCTTTTGGACAACGTTTCGTTAGGTAAAGAAGCCAATAGACCAAGTTAAGTTCAAAATTGCACGAAACGTGAAAAACTTGTCATGCATACAATTGAGCATTCCTATGGCCACAAATTGGACCGTTATACTCTATTTAGTGTTCTTAGAAGTCTTAACTTGCTAGTTTAGCTTTTGGAGAACGTTTCATTAGGTAAAGAAGCCAATAGACCAAGTTACGTTCAAAATTGCATGAAACGTGAAAAACTCGTCTATGCACAGAATTGAGCATTCCTAAGGCATCAAATTGCACCGTTATACTCTATTTAGTTTTCTTAGAAGTCTTAACTTGCTAGTTTAGCTTTTGGAGAACGTTTCGTTAGGTAAAGAAGCCAATAGACCAAGTTAAGTTCAAAATTGCACTAAACGTGAAAAACTTGTCTATGCATAGAATTGAGCATTCCTAAGGCATCAAAGTGGACTGTTATACTCTATTTAGTGTTCTTAGATGTTTTAACATGCTAGTTTAGCTTTTGGGCAACGTTTCGTTAGGTAAAGAAGCCTATAGACCAAGTTAAGTTCAAAATTGCACGAAACGTGAAAAACTTGTCTATGCATAGAATTGAGCATTCCTAAGGCTATCAAATTGGACCGTTATCATCTATTTAGTGTTCTTCGCAGTCTTCACTTGCCTAGTTTAGCTTTTGGACAACGTTTCGTTAGGTAAAGAAGCCAATAGACCAAGTTAAGTTCAAAATTGGACTGAAACTGTGAAAAACTTGTCTATGCATACGAATTGAGCATTCCTAAGGCCACAAATTGGACCGTTATACTCTATTTAGTGTTCTTCGAAGTCTTAACTTGCTAGTTTAGCTTTTGGACAACGTTTCGTTAGGTAAAGAAGCCAATAGACCAAGTTAAGTTCAAAATTGCACTGAAATGTGAAAAACTTGTCTATGCATAGAATTGAGCATTCCTAAGGCCACAAATTGGACCGTTATACTCTATTTAGTGTTCTTAGAAGTCTTAACTTGCTAGTTTAGCTTTTGGAGCAACGTTTCAGTTAGGTAAAGAAGCCAATAGACCAAGTTACGTTCAAAATTGCACTGAAACGTGAAAAACTTCGTCTATGCACTAGAATTGAGCATTCCTAAGGCATCAACTTGGACCGTTATACTCTATTTAGTGTTATTAGAAGTCTTAACTTGCTAGATTAGCTTTTGGACAACGTTTCGTTAGGTCAACGAAGCCAATAGACCAAGTTAAGTTCAAAATTACACGAAACGTAGAAAAACTTGTCAACTGCATAGAACTTGAGCCATTCCTATAGGCATCAAATTGGACCGTTATACTCTATTTAGTGTTCTTACGAAGTCTTGAACTTGCTAGTTTAGCTGTTGGACATCAGTTTCTTTAGGTAAAGAAGCCAATAGACCAAGTTAAGTTCAAAATTGCACGAAACGTGAAAAACTTGTCTATGCATAGAATTGAGCATTCCTAAGGCATCAAATTGGACCGTTATAGTCTATTTAGTGTTCTTAGAAGTCATAACTTGCTAGTTTAGCTTTTGGACAACGTTTCATTAGGTAAAGAAGCCTATAGACCAAGTTAAGTTCAAAATTGCACGAAACGTGAAAAACTTGTCTATGCATAGAATTCGGCATTCCTAAGGTATCAAATTGGACCGTTATCATCTATTTAGTGTTCTTCGCAGTCTTCACTTGCCAGTTTAGCTTTTGGACAACGTTTCATTAGGTAAAGAAGCCTATAGACCAAGTTAAGTTCAAAATTGCACGAAACGTTAAAAACTTGTCTATGCATACAATTGAGCATTCCTAAGGCCACAAATTGGACCGTTATACTCTATTTAGTGTTCTTAGAAGTCTTAACTTGGTAGTTTAGCTTTTGGAGAACGTTTCATTAGGTAAAGAAGCCAATAGACCAAGTTACGTTCAAAATTGCATGGAACGTGAAAAACTCGTCTATGCACAGAATTGAGCATTCCTAAGGCATCAACTTGGACCGTTATACTCTATTTAGTGTTATTAGAAGTCTTAACTTGCTAGATTAGGTTTTGGACAACGTTTCGTTAGGTAAACAAGCCAATAGACCAAGTTAAGTTCAAAATTGCACGAAACATGAAAAACTTGTCTATGCATAGAATTGAGCATTCCTAAGGCATCAAATTGGACCGTTATACTCTATTTAGTGTTCTTAGAAGTCATAACTTGCTAGTTTAGCTTTTGGACAACGTTTCAATAGGTAAAGAAGCCTATAGACCAAGTTAAGTTCAAAATTGCACGAAACGTGAAAAACTTTAGGGTTTAGGATTGAGCATTCCTAAGGCCACAAATTGGACCGTTATACTCTATTTAGTGTTCTTAGAAGTCTTAACTTGCTAGTTTAGATTTTGGAGAACGTTTCATTAGGTAAAGAAGCCAATAGACCAAGTTACGTTCAAAATTGCATGAAACGTGAAAAACTCGTCTATGCATAGAATTGAGCATTCCTAAGGCATCAAATTGCACCGTTATACTCTATTTAGTTTTCTTAGAAGTCTTAACTTGCTAGTTTAGCTTTTGGAGAACGTTTTGTTAGGTAAAGAAGCCAATAGACCAAGTTAAGTTCAAAATTGCACTAAACGTGAAAAACTTGTCTATGCATAGAATTGAGCATTCCTAAGGCATCAAAGTGGACTGTTATACTCTATTTAGTGTTCTTAGATGTTTTAACTTGCTAGTTTAGCTTTTGGGCAACGTTTCAATAGGTAAAGAAGCCTATAGACCAAGTTAAGTTCAAAATTGCACGAAACGTGAAAAACTTGTCTATGCATAGAATTGGGCATTCCTAAGGTATCAAATTGGACCGTTATCATCTATTTAGTGTTCTTCGCAGTCTTCACTTGCCAGTTTAGCTTTTGGACAACGTCTCGTTAGGTAAAGAAGCCAATAGACCAAGTTAAGTTCAAAATTGGATGAAATGTGAAAAACTTGTCTATGCATACAATTGAGCATTCCTAGGGCCACAAATTGGACCGTTATACTCTACTTAGTGTTCTTAGAAGTCTTAACTTGGTAGTTTAGCTTTTGGAGAACGTTTCATTAGGTAAAGAAGCCAATAGACCAAGTTACGTTCAAAATTGCATGAAACGTGAAAAACTCGTCTATGCACAGAATTGAGCATTCCTAAGGCATCAACTTGGACCGTTATACTCTATTTAGTGTTATTAGAAGTCTTAACTTGCTAGATTAGGTTTTGGACAACGTTTCGTTAGGTAAACAAGCCAATAGACCAAGTTAAGTTCAAAATTACACGAAACGAGAAAAACTTGTCAACGCATAGAACTGACCATTCCTAAGGCATCAAATTGGACCCTTATACTCTATTTGGTGTTCTACGAAGTTTTGACTTGCTAGTTTAGCTGTTGGACATCATTTCTTTAGGTAAAGAAGCCAATAGACCAAGTTAAGTTCAAAATTGCACGAAACATGAAAAACTTGTCTATGCATGGAATTGAGCATTCCTAAGGCATCAAATTGGACCGTTATACTCTATATAGTGTTCTTAGAAGTCATAACTTGCTAGTTTAGCTTTTGGACAACGTTTCATTAGGTAAAGAAGCCTATAGACCAAGTTAAGTTCAAAATTGCACGAAACGTGAAAAACTTGTCTATGCATAGAATTCGGTATTCCTAAGGTATCAAATTCGACCGTTATCATCTATTTATTGTTCTTCGCAGGCTTCACTTGCCAGTTTAGCTTTTGGACAACATTTCATTAGGTAAAGAAGCCAATAGACCAAGTTAAGTTCAAAATTGCACGAAACGTGAAAAACATGTCATGCATACAATTGAGCATTCCTAAGGCCACAAATTGGACCGTTATACTCTATTTAGTGTTCTTAGAAGTCTTAACTTGGTAGTTTAGCTTTTGGAGAACATTTCATTAGGTAAAGAAGCCAATAGACCAAGTTACGTTCAAAATTGCATGAAACGTGAAAAACTCGTCTATGCACAGAATTGAGCATTCCTAAGGCATCAACTTGGACCGTTATACTCTATTTAGTGTTATTAGAAGTCTTAACTTGCTAGATTAGGTTTTGGACAACGTTTCGTTAGGTAAACAAGCCAATAGACCAAGTTAAGTTCAAAATTACACGAAACGAGAAAAACTTGTCAACGCATAGAACTGACCATTCCTAAGGCATCAAATTGGACCCTTATACTCTATTTGGTGTTCTACGAAGTTTTGACTTGCTAGTTTAGCTGTTGGACATCATTTCTTTAGGTAAAGAAGCCAATAGACCAAGTTAAGTTCAAAATTGCAGGAAACATGAAAAACTTGTCTCTGCATAGAATTGAGTATTCCTATGGCATCAAATTGGACCGTTATACTCTATTTAGTGTTTTTAGAAGTCATAACTTGCTAGTTTAGCATTTGGACAACGTTTCATTAGGTAAAGAAGCCTATAGACCAAGTTAAGTTCAAAATTGCACGAAACGTGAAAAACTTGTCTATGCATAGAATTCGGCATTCCTGAGGTATCAAATTGGACCGTTATCATCTATTTAGTGTTCTTCGCAGTCTTCACTTGCCAGTTTAGCTTTTGGACTACGTCTCGTTAGGTAAAGAAGCCAATAGACCAAGTTAAGTTCAAAATTGGATGAAATGTGAAAAACTTGTCTATGCATACAATTGAGCATTCCTAAGGCCACAAATTGGACTGTTATACTCTATTTAGTGTTCTTAGAAGTCTTAACTTGGTAGTTTAGCTTTTGGAGAACGTTTCATTAGGTAAAGAAGCCAATAGACCAAGTTACGTTCAAAATTGCATGAAACGTGAAAAACTCGTCTATGCACAGAATTGAGCATTCCTAAGGCATCAACTTGGACCGTTATACTCTATTTAGTGTTATTAGAAGTCTTAACTTACTAGATTAGGTTTTGGACAACGTTTCGTTAGGTAAACAAGCCAATAGACCAAGTTAAGTTCAAAATTACACGAAACGAGAAAAACTTGTCAACGCATAGAACTGACCATTCCTAAGGCATCAAATTGGACCGTTATACTCTATTTGGTGTTCTACGAAGTTTTGACTTGCTAGTTTAGCTGTTGGACATCATTTCTTTAGGTAAAGAAGCCAATAGACCAAGTTAAGTTCAAAATTGCACGAAACATGAAAAACTTGTGTATGCATAGAATTGAGCATTCCTAAGGCATCAAATTGGACCGTTATACTCTATTTAGTGTTCTAAGAAGTCATAACTTGCTAGTTTAGCTTTTGGACAACGTTTCATTAGGTAAAGAAGCCTATAGACCAAGTTAAGTTCAAAATTGCACGAAACGTGAAAAACTTGTCTATGCATAGAATTCGGCATTCCTAAGGTATCAAATTGGACCGTTATCATCTATTTAGTGTTCTTCGCAGTCTTCACTTGCCAGTTTAGCTTTTGGACAACGTTTCATTAGGTAAAGAAGCCTATAGACCAAGTTAAGTTCAAAATTGCACGAAACGTTAAAAACTTGTCATGCATACAATTGAGCATTCCTAAGGCCACAAATTGGACCGTTATACTCTATTTAGTGTTCTTAGAAGTCTTAACTTGGTAGTTTAGCTTTTGGAGAACGTTTCATTAGGTAAAGAAGCCAATAAACCAAGTTACGTTCAAAATTGCATGAAACGTGAAAAACTCGTCTATGCACAGAATTGAGCATTCCTAAGGCATCAACTTGGACCGTTATACTCTATTTAGTGTTATTAGAAGTCTTAACTTGCTAGATTAGGTTTTGGACAACGTTTCGTTAGGTAAACAAGCCAATAGACCAAGTTAAGTTCAAAATTGCACGAAACATGAAAAACTTGTCTATGCATAGAATTGAGCATTCCTAAGGCATCAAATTGGACCGTTATACTCTATTTAGTGTTCTTAGAAGTCATAACTTGCTAGTTTAGCTTTTGGACAACGTTTCATTAGGTAAAGAAGCCTATAGACCAAGTTAAGTTCAAAATTGCACGAAACGTGAAAAACTTTAGGGTTTAGGATTGAGCATTCCTAAGGCCACAAATTGGACCGTTATACTCTATTTAGTGTTCTTAGAAGTCTTAACTTGCTAGTTTAGATTTTGGAGAACGTTTCATTAGGTAAAGAAGCCAATAGACCAAGTTACGTTCAAAATTGCATGAAACGTGAAAAACTCGTCTATGCATAGAATTGAGCATTCCTAAGGCATCAAATTGCACCGTTATACTCTATTTAGTTTTCTTAGAAGTCTTAACTTGCTAGTTTAGCTTTTGGAGAACGTTTTGTTAGGTAAAGAAGCCAATAGACCAAGTTAAGTTCAAAATTGCACTAAACGTGAAAAACTTGTCTATGCATAGAATTGAGCATTCCTAAGGCATCAAAGTGGACTGTTATACTCTATTTAGTGTTCTTAGATGTTTTAACTTGCTAGTTTAGCTTTTGGGCAACGTTTCAATAGGTAAAGAAGCCTATAGACCAAGTTAAGTTCAAAATTGCACGAAACGTGAAAAACTTGTCTATGCATAGAATTGGGCATTCCTAAGGTATCAAATTGGACCGTTATCATCTATTTAGTGTTCTTCGCAGTCTTCACTTGCCAGTTTAGCTTTTGGACAACGTTTCATTAGGTAAAGAAGCCTATAGACCAAGTTAAGTTCAAAATTGCACGAAACGTGAAAAACTTGTCTATGCATAGAATTCGGCATTCCTAAGGTATCAAATTGGACCGTTATCATCTATTTAGTGTTCTTCGCAGTCTTCACTTGCCAGTTTAGCTTTTGGACAACGTCTCGTTAGGTAAAGAAGCCAATAGACCAAGTTAAGTTCAAAATTGGATGAAATGTGAAAAACTTGTCTATGCATACAATTGAGCATTCCTAAGGCCACAAATTGGACCGTTATACTCTATTTAGTGTTCTTAGAAGTCTTAACTTGGTAGTTTAGCTTTTGGAGAACGTTTCATTAGGTAAAGAAGCCAATAGACCAAGTTACGTTCAAAATTGCATGAAACGTGAAAAACTCGTCTATGCACAGAATTGAGCATTCCTAAGGCATCAACTTGGACCGTTATACTCTATTTAGTGTTATTGGAAGTCTTAACTTGCTAGATTAGGTTTTGGACAACGTTTCGTTAGGTAAACAAGCCAATAGACCAAGTTAAGTTCAAAATTACACGAAACGAGAAAAACTTGTCAACGCATAGAACTGACCATTCCTAAGGCATCAAATTGGACCATAATACTCTATTTGGTGTTCTACGAAGTTTTGACTTGCTAGTTTACCTGTTGGACATCATTTCTTTAGGTAAAGAAGCCAATAGACCAAGTTAAGTTCAAAATTGCACGAAACATGAAAAACTTGTGTATGCATAGAATTGAGCATTCCTAAGGCATCAAATTGGACCGTTATACTCTATTTAGTGTTCTTAGAAGTCATAACTTGCTAGTTTAGCTTTTGGACAACGTTTCATTAGGTAAAGAAGCCTATAGACCAAGTTAAGTTCAAAATTGCACGAAACGTGAAAAACTTGTCTATGCATAGAATTCGACATTCCTAAGGTATCAAATTCGACCGTTATCATCTATTTAGTGTTCTTCGCAGTCTTCACTTGCCAGTTTAGCTTTTGGACAACGTTTCGTTAGGTAAAGAAGCCAATAGACCAAGTTAAGTTCAAAATTGCACGAAACGTGAAAAACATGTCGTGCATACAATTGAGCATTCCTAAGGCCACAAATTGGACCGTTATACTATATTTAGTGTTTTTAGAAATCATAACTTGCTAGTTTAGCTTTTGGACAACGTTTCATTAGGTAAAGAAGCCAATAGACCAAGTTAAGTTCAAAATTGCACGAAACGTGAAAAACATGTCGTGCATACAATTGAGCATTCCTAAGGCCACAAATTGGACCGTTATACTCTATTTAGTGTTCTTAGAAGTCTTAACTTGCTAGTTTAGCTTTTGGAGAACGTTTCATTAGGTAAAGAAGCCAATAGACCAAGTTACGTTCAAAATTGCATGAAACGTGAAAAACTCGTCTATGCACAGAATTGAGCATTCCTAAGGCATCAAATTGCACCGTTATACTCTATTTAGTTTTCTTAGAAGTCTTAACTTGCTAGTTTAGCTTTTGGAGAACGTTTCGTTAGGTAAAGAAGCCAATAGACCAACTTAAGTTCAAAATTGCATGAAACGTGAAAAACTCGTCTATGCATAGAATTGAGCATTCCTAAGGCATCAAATTGGACCGTTATACTCTATTTAGTGTTCTTCATGGTCTCAAATTGCTAGTTTAGCTGTTGGACGTCGTTTCTTTAGGTAAAGAAGCCAATAGACCAAGTTAAGTTCAAAATTGCACGAAACATGAAAAACTTGTCTATGCATAGAATTGAGCATTCCAAAGGCATCAAATTGGACCGTTATACTATATTTAGTGTTTTTAGAAATCATAACTTGCTAGTTTAGCTTTTGGACAACGTTTCATTAGGTAAAGAAGCCTATAGACCAAGTGAAGTTTAAAATTGCACGAAACGTGAAAAACATGTCTATGCATAGAATTCGGCATTCCTAAGGTATCAAATTGGACCGTTATCATCTATTTAGTGTTCTTTGCAGTCTTCACTTGCCAGTTTAGCTTTTGGACAACGTTTCGTTAGGTAAAGAAGCCAATAGACCAAGTTAAGTTCAAAATTGCACGAAACGTGAAAAACTTGTCATGCATACATTTGAGCATTCCTAAGGCCACAAATTGGACCGTTATACTCTATTTAGTGTTCTTAGAAGTCTTAACTTGCTAGTTTAGCTTTTGGAGAACGTTTCATTAGGTAAAGAAGCCAATTGACCAAGTTACGTTCAAAATTGCATGAAACGTGAAAAACTCATCTATGCACAGAATTGAGCATTCCGAAGGCATCAACTTGGACCGTTATACTCTATTTAGTGTTATTAGAAGTCTTAACTTGCTAGATTAGGTTTTGGACAACGTTTTGTTAGGTAAACAAGCCAATGGACCAAGTTAAGTTCAAAATATCACGAAACGAGAAAAACTTGTCAACGCATAGAACTGACCATTCCTAAGGCATCAAATTGGACCGTTATACTCTATTTGGTGTTCTACGAAGTTTTGACTTGCTAGTTTAGCTGTTAGACATCGTTTCTTTAGGTAAAGAAGCCAATAGACCAAGTTAAGTTCAAAATTGCATCAAACGTGAAAAACTCGTCTATGCATAGAATTGAGCATTCCTAAGGCATCAAATTGGACCGTTATACTCTATTTAATGTTCTTTGAGGTCTCAAATTGCTAGTTTAGCTGTTGGACATCGTTTGTTTAGGTAAAGAAGCCAATAGACCAAGTTAAGTTCAAAATTGCACGAAACATGAAAAACTTGTCTATGCATAGAATTGAGCATTCCTAAGGCATCAAATTGGACCGTTATACTCTATTTAGTGTTTTTAGAAGTCATAACTTGCTAGTTTAGCATTTGGACAACGTTTCTTTAGGTAAAGAAGCCTATAGACCAAGTTATGTTCAAAATTGCACGAAACGTGAAAAACTTGTCTATGCATAGAATTCGGCATTCCTAAGGTATCAAATTGGACCGTTATCATCTATTTAGTGTTCTTCACAGTCTTCACTTGCCAGTTTAGCTTTTGGACAACGTTTCGTTAGCTAAAGAAGCCAATAGACCAAGTTAAGTTCAAAATTGCACGAAACGTGAAAAACTTGTCTATGCATACAATTGAGCATTCCTAAGGCCAAAAATTGGACCGTTATACTCTATTTAGTGTTCTTTGAAGTCTTAACTTGCTAGTTTAGCTTTTGGAGAACGTTTCATTAGGTAAAGAAGCCAATAGACCAAGTTAAGTTCAAAACTGCATGAAACGTGAAAAACTCGTCTATGCATAGAATTGAGCATTCCTAAGGCATCAAATTGGACCGTTATACTCTATTTAGTGTTCTTCAAAGTCTCAAATTGCTAGTTTAGCTGTTGGACATCGTTTCTTTAGGTAAAGAAGCCAATAGACCAAGTTAAGTTCAAAATGGCACGAAACATGAAAAACTTGTCTATGCATAGAATTGAGCATTCCTAAGGCATCAAATTGGACCGTTATACTCTATTTAGTGTTCCTAGAAGTCATAACTTGCTAGTTTAGCTTTTGGACAACGTTTCATTAGGTAAAGAAGCCTGTAGACCAAGTTAAGTTCAAAATTGCACGAAACGTGAAAAACTTGTCTATACATAGAATTCGGCATTCCTAAGGTATCAAATTGGACCGTTATCATCTATTTAGTGTTCTTCGCAGTCTTCACTTGCCACTTTAGCTTTTGGACAACGTTTCGTTAGGTAAAGAAGCCAATAGACCAAGTTAAGTTCAAAATTGCACGAAACGTGAAAAACTTGTCTATGCATACAATTGAGCATTCCTAAGGCCACAAATTGGACCGTTATACTCTATTTAGTGTTCTTAGAAGTCTTAACTTGCTAGTTTAGCATTTGGAGAACGTTTCATTAGGTAAAGAAGCCAATAGACCAAGTTACGTTCAAAATTGCATGAAACGTGAAAAACTCGTCTATGCACAGAATTGAGCATTCCTAAGGCATCAACTTGGACCGTTATACTCTATTTAGTGTTATTAGAAGTCTTAACTTGCTAGATTAGGTTTTGGACAACGTTTCGTTAGGTAAACAAGCCAATAGACCAAGTTAAGTTCAAAATTACACGAAACGAGAAAAACTTGTCAACGCATAGAACTGACCATTTCTAAGGCATCAAATTGGACCGTTATACTCTATTTGGTGTTCTACGAAGTTTTGACTTGCTACTTTAGCTGTTGGACATCGTTTCTTTAGGTAAAGAAGCCAATAGACCAAGTTAAGTTCAAAATTGCACGAAACATGAAAAACTTGTCTATGCATAGAATTGAGCATTCCTAAGGCATCAAATTGGAGCGTTATACTCTATTTAGTGTTCTTAGAAGTCATAACTTGTTAGTTTAGCTTTTGGACAACGTTTCATTAGGTAAAGAAGCCTATAGACCAAGTTAAGTTCAAAATTGCACGAAACGTGAAAAACTTGTCTATGCATAGAATTCGGCATTCCTAAGGTATCAAATTCGACCGTTATCATCTATTTAGTGTTCTTCGCAGTCTTCACTTGCCAGTTTAGCTTTTGGGCAACGTTTCGTTAGGTAAAGAAGCCAATAGACCAAGTTAAGTTCAAAATTGCACGAAACGTGAAAAACTTGTCTATGCATACAATTGAGCATTCCTAAGGCCACAAATTGGACCGTTATACTCTATTTAGTGTTCTTAGAAGTCTTAACTTGCTAGTTTAGCTTTTGGAGAACGTTTCATTAGGTAAAGAAGCCAATAGACCAAGTTACGTTCAAAATTGCATGAAACGTGAAAAACTCGTCTATGCACAGAATTGAGCATTCCTAAGGCATCAAATTGCACCGTTATACTCTATTTAGTTTTCTTGGAAGTCTTAACTTGCTAGTTTAGCTTTTGGAGAACGTTTAGTTAGGTAAAGAAGCCAAAAGACCAAGTTAAGTTCAAAATTGCATGAAACGTGAAAATTCGTCTATGCATAGAATTGAGCATGCCTAAGGCATCAAATTGGACCGTTATACTCTATTTAGTGTTCTTCGAGGTCTCAAATTGCTAGTTTAGCTGTTGGACATCGTTTCTTTAGGTAAAGAAGCCAATAGACCAAGTAAAGAAGCCAATAGACCAAGTTACGTTCAAAATTGCATGAAACGTGAAAAACTCGTCTATGCACAGAATTGAGCATTCTTAAGGCATCAAATTGCACCGTTATACTCTATTTAGTTTTCTTAGAAGTCTTAACTTGCTAGTTTAGCTTTTGGAGAACGTTTCGTTAGGTAAAGAAGCCAATAGACCAAGTTAAGTTCAAAATGTCACTAAACGTGAAAAACTTGTCTATGCATAGAATTGAGCATTCCTAAGGCATCAAAGTGGATTGTTATACTCTATTTAGTGTTCTTAGATGTTTTAACTTGCTAGTTTAGCTTTTGGGCAACGTTTCATTAGGTAAAGAAGCCTATAGACCAAGTTAAGTTCAAAATTGCACGAAACGTGAAAAACTTGTCTCTGCATAGAATTGGGCATTCCTAAGGTATCAAATTGGACCGTTATCATCTATTTAGTGTTCTTCGCAGTCTTCACTTGCCAGTTTAGCTTTTGGACAACGTTTCGTTAGGTAAAGAAGCCAATAGACCAAGTTAAGTTCAAAATTGCATGAAACGTGAAAAACTTGTCTATGCATACAATTGAGCATTCCTAAGGCCACAAATTGGACCGTTATACTCTATTTAGTGTTCTTAGAAGTCTTAACTTGGTAGTTTAGCTTTTGGAGAACGTTTCGTTAGGTAAAGAAGCCAATAGACAAAGTTAAGTTCAAAATTGCACTAAACGTGAAAAACTGGTCTATGCATAGAATTGAGCATTCCTAAGGCATCAAAGTGGACTGTTATACTCTATTTAGTGTTCTTAGATGTTTTAACTTGCTAGTTTAGCTTTTGGGCAACGTTTCATTAGGTAAAGAAACCTATAGACCAAGTTGAGTTCAAAATTGCATGAAACGAGAAAAACTTGTCTATGCATAGAATTGGGCATTCCTAAGGCCTCAAATTGGACCGTTATACTCTATTTAGTGTTCTTAGAAGTGTTAACTTGCTAGTTTAGCTTTTGGGGAATGTTTCGTTAGGTAAAGAAGCCAATAGACCAAGTTAAGTTCAAAATTGCATGAAACGTGAAAAACTCGTCTATGCATAGAATTGAGCATTTCTAAGGCATCAAATTGGACCGTTATACTTCTATTTAGTGTTCTTAGAAGTCATAACTTGCTAGTTTAGCTTTTGGACATCGTTTGTTTAGGTAAAGAAGCCTATAGACCACGTTGAGTTCAAAATTGCATGAAACGAGAAAAACTTGTCTATGCATAGAATTGGGCATTCCTAAGGCCTCAAATTGGACCGTTATACTCTATTTAGTGTTCTTAGAAGTGTTAACTTGCTAGTTTAGCTTTTGGACAACGTTTCGTTAGGTAAAGAAGCCTATAGACCAAGTTCAGTTCAAAATTGCACGAAACGTGAAAAACTTGCCTCTGCACACAATTCAGCATTCCTAAGGCCACAAATTGGACCGTTATACTCTATTTAGTGTTCTTAGAAGTCTTAGTTTGCTAGTTTAGCTTTTGGAGAACGTTTCATTAGGTAAAAAAGCCAATAGACCAAGTTACGTTCAAAATTGCATGAAACGTGAAAAACTCGTCTATGCACAGAATTGAGCATTCCTAAGGCATCAAATTGCACCGTTATACTCTATTTAGTATTCTTAGAAGTCTTAACTTGCTAGTTTAGCTTTTGGGGAATGTTTCGTTAGGTAAAGAAGCCAATAGACCAAGTTAAGTTCAAAATTGCATGAAACGTGAAAAACTCGTCTATGCATAGAATTGAGCATTTCTAAGGCATCAAATTGGACTGTTATACTCTATTTATGTTCTTTGAGGTCTGAAATTGCTAGTTTAGCTGTTGGACATCGTTTGTTTAGGTAAAGAAGCCAATAGACCAAGTTAAGTTCAAAATTGCACGAAAAATGAAAAACTTGTCTATGCATAGAATTGAGCATTCCTAAGGCATCAAAGTGGACTGTTATACTCTATTTAGTGTTCTTAGATGTTTTAACTTGCTAGTTTAGCTTTTGGGCAACGTTTCATTAGGTAAAGAAGCCTATAGACCAAGTTAAGTTCAAAATTGCACGAAACGTGAAAAACTTGTCTCTGCATAGAATTGGGCATTCCTAAGGTATCAAATTGGACCGTTATCATCTATTTAGTGTTCTTCGCAGTCTTCACTTGCCAGTTTAGCTTTTGGACAACGTTTCGTTAGGTAAAGAAGCCAATAGACCAAGTTAAGTTCAAAATTGCATGAAACGTGAAAAACTTGTCTATGCATACAATTGAGCATTCCTAAGGCCACAAATTGGACCGTTATACTCTATTTAGTGTTCTTAGAAGTCTTAACTTGGTAGTTTAGCTTTTGGAGAACGTTTCATTAGGTAAAGAAGCCAATAGACCAAGTTACGTTCAAAATTGCATGAAACGTGAAAAACTCGTCTACGCACAGAATTGAGCATTCCTAAGGCATCAACTTGGACCGTTATACTCTATTTAGTGTTATTAGAAGTCTTAACTTGCTAGATTAGGTTTTGGACAACGTTTTGCTAGGTAAACAAGCCAATAGACCAAGTTAAGTTCAAAATTGCACGAAACGAGAAAAACTTGTCAACGCATAGAACTGACCATTCTTAAGGCATCAAATTCGACCGTTATACTCTATTTGGTGTTCTACGAAGTTTTGACTTGCTAGTTTAACTGTTGGACATCGTTTCTTTAGGTAAAGAAGCCAATAGACCAAGTTAAGTTCAAAATTGCACGAAACATGAAAAACTTGTCTATGCATAGAATTGAGCATTCCTAAGGCATCAAATTGGACCGTTATACTTCTATTTAGTGTTCTTAGAAGTCATAACTTGCTAGTTTAGCTTTTGGACAACGTTTCATTAGGTAAAGAAGCCTATAGACCAAGTTGAGTTCAAAATTGCATGAAACGAGAAAAACTTGTCTATGCATAGAATTGGGCATTCCTAAGGCCTCAAATTGGACCGTTATACTCTATTTAGTGTTCTTAGAAGTGTTAACTTGATAGTTTAGCTTTTGGACAACGTTTCGTTAGGTAAAGAAGCCTATAGACCAAGTTCAGTTCAAAATTGCACGAAACGTGAAAAACTTGTCTATGCACAGAATTGAGCATTCCTCAAGCATCTAATTGTACCGTTATACTCTATTTAATTTTCCTAGAAGTCTTAACTCGCTAGATTAGGTTTTGGACAACGTTTTGCTAGGTAAACAAGCCAATAGACCAAGTTAAGTTCAAAATTGCACGAAACGAGAAAAACTTGTCAACGCATAGAACTGACCATTCCTAAGGCATCAAATTCGACCTTTATACTCTATTTGGTGTTCTACGAAGTTTTGACTTGCTAGTTTAGCTGTTGGACATCGTTTCTTTAGGTAAAGAAGCGAATAGACCAAGTTAAGTTCAAAATTGCACGAAACATGAAAAACTTGTCTATGCATAGAATTGAGCATTCCTAAGGCATCAAATTGGACCGTTATACTCTATTTAGTGTTCTTAGAAGTCATAACTTGCTAGTTTAGCTTTTGGACAACGTTTCATTAGGTAAAGAAGCCTATAGACCAAGTTGAGTTCAAAATTGCATGAAACGTGAAAAACTTGTCTATGCATAGAATTGGGCATTCCTAAGGCTTCAAATTCGACCGTTATACTCTATTTAGTGTTCTTAGAAGTGTTAACTTGCTAGTTTAGCTTTTGGACAACGTTTCGTTAGGTAAAGAAGCGTATAGACCAAGTTCAGTTCAAAATTGCACGAAACGTAAAAAACTTGTCTATGCATACAATTGAGCATTCCTAAGGCCACAAATTGGACCGTTATACTCTATTTAGTGTTTTTAGAAGTCTTAGTTTGCTAGTTTAGCTTTTGGAGAACGTTTCATTAGGTAAAAAAGCCAATAGACCAAGTTACGTTCAAAATTGCATGAAACGTGAAAAACTCGTCTATGCACAGAATTGAGCATTCCTAAGGCATCAAATTGCACCGTTATACTCTATTTAGTATTCTTAGAAGTCTTAACTTGCTAGTTTAGCTTTTGGGGAATGTTTCGTTAGGTAAAGAAGCCAATAGACCAAGTTAAGTTCAAAATTGCATGAAACGTGAAAAACTCGTCTATGCATAGAATTGAGCATTCCTAAGTCATCAAATTGGACCGTTATACTCTATTTAATGTTCTTTGAGGTCTGAAATTGCTAGTTTAGCTGTTGGACATCGTTTGTTTAGGTAAAGAAGCCAATAGACCAAGTTAAGTTCAAAATTGCACGAAAAATGAAAAACTTGTCTATGCAAAGAATTGAGCATTCCTAAGGCATCAAATTGGACCGTTATACTCTATTTAGTGTTTTTAGAAGTCATAACTTGCTAGTTTAGCTTTTGGACAACGTTTCATTAGGTAAAGAAGCCTATAGACCAAGTTATGTTCAAAATTGCACGAAACGTGAAAAACTTGTCTATGCATAGAATTCGGCATTCCTAAGGTATCAAATTGGACCGTTATCATCTATTTAGTGTTCTTCGCAGTCTTCACTTGCCAGTTTAGCTTTTGGACAACGTTTCGTTAGGTAAAGAAGCCAATAGACCAAGTTAAGTTCAAAATTGCACGAAACGTGAAAAACTTGTCTATGCATACAATTGAGCATTCCTAAGGCCACAAATTGGACCGTTATACTCTATTTAGTGTTCTTGGAAGTCTTAACTTGCTAGTTTAGCTTTTGGAGAACGTTTCATTAGGTAAAGAAGCCAATAGACCAAGTTACGTTCAAAATTGCATGAAACGTGAAAAACTCGTCTATGCGCAGAATTGAGCATTCCTAAGGCATCAAATTGCACCGTTATACTCTATTTAGTTTTTTTAGAAGTCTTAACTTGCTAGTTTAGCTTTTGGAGAACGTTTCGTTAGGTAAAGAAGCCAATAGACGAAATTAAGTTCAAAATTGCATGAAACGTGAAAAACTCGTCTATGCATAGAATTGAGCATTCCTAAGGCATCAAATTGGACCGTTATACTCTATTTAGTGTTCTTCGATGTTTCAACTTGCTAGTTTAGCTTTTGGACATCGTTTCGTTAGGTAAAGAAGCCAATAGACCAAGTTAAGTTCAAAATTGCACGAAACATGAAAAACTTGTCCATGCATAGAATTGAGAAATCCTAACGCATCAAATTGGACCGTTATACTCTATTTAGTGTTCTTAGAAGTCTTAACTTGCTAGTTTAGCTTTTGGACAACGTTTCGTTAGGTAAAGAAGCCAATAGACCAAGTTAAGTTCAAAATTGCACGAAACGTGAAAAACTTGTCTATGCACAGAATTGAGCATTCCTCAAGCATCTAATTGTACCGTTATACTCTATTTAATTTTCCTAGAAGTCTTAACTCGCTAGATTAGCTTTTGGACAATGTTTCGTTAGGTAAAGAAGCCAATAGACCAAGTTAAGTTCAAAATTGCACGAAACGTGAAAAACTTGTCTATGCACAGAATTGAGCATTCCTAAGGCATCAAAGTGGACTTTTATACTCTATTTAGTGTTCTTCGATGTTTCAACTTGCTAGTTTAGCTTTTGGACAACGTTTCGTTAGGTAAAGAAGCCAATAGAGCAAGTTAAGTTCAAAATTGCACGAAACGAGAAAAACCTGTCACCGCATAAAACTGAGCTTTACTAAGGCATCAAATTGGACCGTTATACTCTATTTAGTGTTTCTCGAAGTTTTGACTTCCTAGTTTAGCTTTTTGACATCGTGTCGTTAGGTAAAGAAGCCAATAGACCAAGTGAAGTTCAAAATTGCACGAAACATGAAAAACTTGTCTATGCATAGAATTGAGCATTGCTAAGCCCTCAAATATGACCGTTATACTCTATTTAGTGTTCTTAGGAGTGTTACCTTGCTAGTTTATCTTTTGGACAACGTTTCGTTAGGTAAAGAAGCCAATAGACCAAGTTAAGTTCAAAATTGCACGAAACGTGAAAAACTTGTCTATGCACATAATTGAGCATTCCTAAGGCATCTAATTGTACCGTTATACTCTATTTAATGTTCTTAGAAGTCTTAACTTGCTAGTTTATCTTTTGGACAACGTTTCGTTAGGTAAAGAAGCCAATAGACCAAGTTAAGTTCAAAATTGCACGAAACGTGAAAAACTTGACTATGCACAGAATTGAGCATTCCTAAAGCATCTAATTGTACCGTTATACTCTATTTAATTTTCATAGAAGTCTTAACTCGCTAGATTAGCTTTTGGACAATGTTTCGTTAGGTAAAGAAGCCAATAGACCAAGTTAAGTTCAAAATTGCACGAAACGTGAAAAACTTGTCTATGCATAGAATTGAGCATTCATAAGGCATCAAAGTGGACTGTTAGACTCTATTTAGTGTTCTTAGATGTTTCAAATTGCTAGTTTAGCTTTTCGACAACGTTTCGTTAGGTAAAGAAGCCAATAGACCAAGTGAAGTTCAAAATTGCACGAAACGAGAAAAACTTGTCACCGCATAAAACTGAGCTTTACTAAGGCATCAAATTGGACCGTTATACTCTATTTAGTGTTTTTCGAAGTTTTGACTTGCTAGTTTAGCTGTTGGACATCATTTCGTTAGGTAAAGAAGCCAATAGACCAAGTGAAGTTCAAAATTGCACGAAACGTGAAAAACTTGTCTACGCATAGAATTGAGCATTGCTAAGGTATCAAATTGGACCGTTCTACTCTATTTAGTGTTCTTAGAAGACTGAACTTTCTAGTTTAGCTGTTGGACATCGTTTCGTTAGGTAAAGAAGCCAATAGACCAAGTGAAGTTCAAAATTGCACGAAACGTGAAAAACTTGTCTATGCATAGAATTGAGCATTCCTAAGGCCTCAAATATGACCGTTATACTCTATTTAGTGTTCTTAGAAGTCTTAACTTGCTAGTTTAGCTTTTGGACAACGTTTCGTTAGGTAAAGAAGCCTATAGACCAAGTTAAGTTCAAAATTGCACGAAACGTGAAAAACTTGTCTATGCATAGAATTGAGCATTCTTAAGGCCCCAAATTGGACCGTTATACTATATTTAGTGTTCTTAGAAGTCTTAACTTGCTAGTTTATCTTTTGGACAACGTTTCGTTAGGTAAAGAAGCCAATAGACCAAGTTAAGTTCAAAATTGCACGAAATGTGAAAAACTTGTCTATGCACAGAATTGAGCATTCCTAAGGCATCTAATTGTACCGTTATACTCTATTTAATGTTCTTAGAAGTCTTAACTCGCTAGATTAGCTTTTGGACAATGTTTCGTTAGGTAAAGACGCCAATAGACCAAGTTAAGTTCAAAATTGCACGAAAAGTGAAAAACTTGTCTACGCATAGAATTGAGAATTCCTAAGGCATTAAAAGTGGACTGTTATACTCTATTTAGTGTTCTTAGATGTTTCAACTTGCTAGTTTAGCTTTTCGACAACGTTTCGTTAGGTAAAGAAGCCTATAGACCAAGTTAAGTTCAAAATTGCACGAAATGTGAAAAACTTGTCTATGCACAGAATTGAGCATTCCTAAGGCATCTAATTGTACCGTTATACTCTATTTAATGTTCTTAGAAGTCTTAACTCGCTAGATTAGCTTTTGGACAATGTTTCGTTAGGTAAAGACGCCAATAGACCAAGTTAAGTTCAAAATTGCACGAAAAGTGAAAAACTTGTCTATGCATAGA
The DNA here is from genome assembly GCF_013401445.1 of Tripterygium wilfordii. Lineage (NCBI taxonomy): Eukaryota > Viridiplantae > Streptophyta > Magnoliopsida > Celastrales > Celastraceae > Tripterygium > Tripterygium wilfordii. Next base: position 11,277 of record NW_024056359.1, on the reverse strand, counting down.
ATTGAGAATTCCTAAGGCATTAAAAGTGGACTGTTATACTCTATTTAGTGTTCTTAGATGTTTCAACTTGCTAGTTTAGCTTTTCGACAACGTTTCGTTAGGTAAAGAAGCCTATAGACCAAGTTAAGTTCAAAATTGCACGAAACGTGAAAAACTTGTCTATGCATAGAATTGAACATTCTTAAGGCCCCAAATTGGACCGTTATACTATATTTAGTGTTCTTAGAAGTCTTAACTTGCTAGTTTATCTTTTGGACAACGTTTCGTTAGGTAAAGAAGCCAATAGACCAAGTTAAGTTCAAAATTGCACGAAACGTGAAAAACTTGTCTATGCACAGAATTGAGCATTCCTAAGGCATCTAATTGTACCGTTATACTCTATTTAATGTTCTTAGAAGTCTTAACTCGCTAGATTATCTTTTGGACAATGTTTCGTTAGGTAAAGACGCCAATAGACCAAGTTAAGTTCAAAATTGCACGAAAAGTGAAAAACTTGTCTATGCATAGAATTGAGAATTCCTAAGGCATTAAAAGTGGACTGTTATACTCTATTTAGTGTTCTTAGATGTTTCAACTTGCTAGTTTAGCTTTTCGACAACGTTTTGTTAGGTAAAGAAGCCTATAGACCAAGTTAAGTTCAAAATTGCACGAAACGTGAAAAACTTGTCTATGCATAGAATTGAACATTCTTAAGGCCCCAAATTGGACCGTTATACTATATTTAGTGTTCTTAGAAGTCTTAACTTGCTAGTTTATCTTTTGGACAACGTTTCGTTAGGTAAAGAAGCCAATAGACCAAGTTAAGTTCAAAATTGCACGAAACGTGAAAAACTTGTCTATGCACAGAATTGAGCATTCCTAAGGCATCTAATTGTACCGTTATACTCTATTTAATGTTCTTAGAAGTCTTAACTCGCTAGATTAGCTTTTGGACAATGTTTCGTTAGGTGAAGACGCCAATAGACCAAGTTAAGTTCAAAATTGTACGGAACGTGAAAAACTTGTCTATGCATAGAATTGAGCATTCCTAAGGCATCAAAGTGGACTGTTATACTCTATTTAGTGTTCTTAGATGTTTTAACTTGCTAGTTTAGCTTTTGGACAACGTTTCGTTACGTAAAGAAGTCAATAGACCAAGTTAAGTTCAAAATTGCACGAAACGAGAAAAACTTGTCACCGCATAAAACTGAGCTTTACTAAGGCATCAAATTGGACCGTTATACTCTATTTAGTGTTCTTCGAAGTTTTGACTTGGTAGTTTAGCTGTTGGACATCGTTTCGTTAGGTAAAGAAGCCAATAGACCAAGTGAAGTTCAAAATTGCACGAAACGTGAAAAACTTGTCTATGCATAGAATTGAGCATTGCTAAGGTATAAAATTGGACCGTTATACTCTATTTAGTGTTCTTAGAAGACTGAGCTTGCTAGTTTAGCTTTTGGACAACGTTTCGTTAGGTAAAGAAGCCAATAGACCAAGTTAAGTTCAAAATTACACGAAACGTGAAAAACTTGTCCATGCACAGAATTGAGCATTCCTAAGGCATCAACTTGGACCGTTATACTCTATTTAGTGTTCTTAGAAGTCTTAACTTGCTAGATTAGGTTTTGGACAACGTCTCGTTAGGTAAACATGCCAATAGACCAAGTTAAGTTCAAAATTGCACGAAACGAGAACAACTTGTCAACGCATAGATTTGACCATTCCTAAGGCATCAAATTGGACCGTTATACTCTATTTGGTGTTCTACGAAGTTTTGACTTGCTAGTTTAGCTGTTGGACATCGTTTCTTTAGGTAAAGAAACCAATAGACCAAGTTAAGTTCAAAATTGCACGAAACGTGAAAAAATTGTCTATGCATAGAATTGAGCATTCCTAAGGCCTCAAATATGACCATTATACTCTATTTAGTGTTCTTAGAAGTCTTAACTTGCTAGTTTAGTTTTTGGACAACGTTTCGTTAGGTAAAGAAGCCTATATACCAAGTTAAGTTCAAAATTGCACGAAACTTGAAAAACTTGTCTATGCATAGAATTGAGCATTCTTAAGGCCCCAAATTGGACCGTTATACTATATTTAGTGTTCTTAGAAGTCTTAACTTGCTAGTTTATCTTTTGGATAACGTTTCGTTAGGTAAAGAAGTCAATAGACCAAGTTAAGTTCAAAATTGCACGAAACGTGAAAAACTTGTCAATGCACAGAATTGAGCATTCCTAAGGCATCTAATTGAATCGTTATACTCTATTTAATGTTCTTAGAAGTCTTAACTCGCTAGATTAGCTTTTGGACAATGTTTCGTTAGGTAAAGATGCCAATAGACCAAGTTAAGTTCAAAATTGCACGAAACGTGAAAAACTTGTCTATGCATAGAATTGAAAATTCCTAAGGCATCAAAGTGAACTGTTATACTCTATTTAGTGTTCTTAGATGTTTCAACTTGCTAGTTTAGCTTTTCGACAACGTTTCGTTAGGTAAAGAAGCCTATAGACCAAGTTAAGTTCAAAATTGCACGAAACGTGAAAAACTTGTCTATGCATAGAATTGAGCATTCTTAAGGCCCCAAATTGGACCGTTATACTATATTTAGTGTTCTTAGAAGTCTTAACTTGCAAGTTTATTTTTTGGACAACGTTTCGTTAGGTAAAGAAGCCAATAGACCAAGTTAAGTTCAAAATTGCACGAAACGTCAAAAACTTGTCTATGCACAGAATTGAGCATTCCTAAGGCATCTAATTGTACCGTTATACTCTATTTAATGTTCTTAGAAGTCTTAACTCGCTAGATTAGCTTTTGGACAATGGTTCATTAGGTGAAGACGCCAATAGACCAAGTTAAGTTCATAATTGTACGAAACGTGAAAAACTTGTCTATGCATAGAATTGAGCATTCCTAAGGCATCAAAGTAGACTGTTATACTCTATTTAGTGTTTTTAGATGTTTTAACTTGCTAGTTTAGCTTTTGGACAACGTTTCGTTACGTAAAGAAGTCAATAGACCAAGTTAAGTTCAAAATTGCACGAAAAGAGAAAAACTTGTCACCGCAAAAAACTGAGCTTTACTAAGGCATCAAATTCGACCGTTATACTCTATTTAGTGTTTTTTGAAGTTTTGACTTGCTAATTTAGCTGTTGGACATCGTTTCGTTAGGTAAAGAAGCCAATAGACCAAGTGAAGTTCAAAATTGCACGAAACGTGAAAAACTTGTCTATGCATAGAATTGAGCATTGCTAAGGTATAAAATTGGACTGTTATACTCTATTTAGTGTTCTTAGAAGACTGAACTTGCTAGTTTAGCTTTTGGACAACGTTTCGTTAGGTAAGGAAGCCAATAGACCAAGTTAAGTTCAAAATTACACGAAACGTGAAAAACTTGTCTATGCACAGAATTGAGCATTCCTAAGGCATCAACTTGGACCGTTATACTCTATTTATTGTTCTTAGAAGTCTTAACTTGCTAGATTAGGTTTTGGACAACGTCTCGTTAGGTAAACAAGCCAATAGACCAAGTTAAGTTCAAAATTGCACGAAACGAGAAAAACTTGTCAACGCATAGATTTGACCATTCCTAAGGCATCAAATTGGACCGTTATACTCTATTTGGTGTTCTACGAAGTTTTGACTTGCTAGTTTAGCTGTTGGACATCGTTTCTTTAGGTAAAGAAGCCAATAGACCAAGTTAAGTTCAAAATTGCACGAAACGTGAAAAACTTGTCTATGCATAGAATTGAGCATTCCTAAGGCCTCAAATATGACCGTTATACTCTATTTAGTGTTCTTAGAAGTCTTAACTTGCTAGTTTAGCTTTTGGACAACGTTTCGTTAGGTAAAGAAGCCTATAGACCAAGTTAAGTTCAAAATTGCACGAAACATGAAAAACTTGTCTATGCATAGAATTGAGCATTCTTAAGGCCCCAAATTGGACCGTTATACTATATTTAGTGTTCTTAGAAGTCTTAACTTGCTGTTTTATCTTTTGGACAACGTTTCGTTAGGTAAAAAAGCCAATAGACCAAGTTAAGTTCAAAATTGCACGAAACGTGAAAAACTTGTCAATGCACAGAATTGAGCATTCCTAAGGCATCTAATTGTACCGTTATACTCTATTTAATGTTCTTAGAAGTCTTAACTCGCTAGATTAGCTTTTGGACAATGTTTCGTTAGGTAAAGATGCCAATAGACCAAGTTAAGTTCAAAATTGCACGAAACGTGAAAAACTTGTCTATGCATAGAATTCAGAATTCCTAAGGCATCAAAGTGGACTGTTATACTCTATTTAGTGTTCTTAGATGTTTCAACTTGCTAGTTTAGCTTTTCGACAACGTTTCGTTAGGTAAAGAAGCCTATAGACCAAGTTAAGTTCAAAATTGCACGAAACGTGAAAAACTTGTCTATGCATAGAATTGAGCATTCTTAAGGCCCCAAATTGGACCGTTATACTATATTTAGTGTTCTTAGAAGTCTTAACTTGCAAGTTTATCTTTTGGACAACGTTTCGTTAGGTAAAGAAGCCAATAGACCAAGTTAAGTTCAAAATTGCACGAAACGTGAAAAACTTGTCTATGCATAGAATTGAGCATTCCTAAGGCCTCAAATATGACCGTTATACTCTATTTAGTGTTCTTAGAAGTCTTAACTTGCTAGATTAGCTTTTGGACAATGTTTCGTTAGGTGAAGACGCCGATAGACCAAGTTAAGTTCATAATTGTACGAAACGTGAAAACTTGTCTATGCATAGAATTGAGCATTCCTAAGGCCCCAAATTGGAGCGTTATACTCTATTTAATGTTCTTAGAAGTCTTAACTTGCTAGATTAGCTTTTGGACAATGTTTCGTTAGGTAAAGACGCCAATAGACGAAGTTGAGTTCATAATTGCACGAAACGAGAAAAACTTGTCAACGCATAGCACTGACCATTCCTAAGGCATCAAATTGGACCGTTATACTCTATTTGGTGTTCTACGAAGTTTTGACTTGTTAGTTTAGCTTTTGGACAACGTTTCGTTAGGTAAAGAAGCCAATAGACCAAGTGAAGTTCAAAATTGCACGAAACGTGAAAAACTTGTCTACGCATAGAATTGTGCATTGCTAAGGTATCAAATATGACCGTTATACTCTATTTAGTGTTCTTAGAAGTCTTAACTTGCTAGTTTAGCTTTTGGACAACGTTTCGTTAGGCAAAGAAGCCTATAGACCAAGTTAAGTTCAAAATTGCACGAAACGTGAAAAACTTGTCTATGTATAGAATTGAGCATTCTTAAGGCCCCAAATTGGACCGTTATACTCTATTTAATGTTCTTAGATGTCTTAACTCGCTAGATTAGCTTTTGGACAATGTTTCGTTAGGTAAAGACGCCAATAGACCAAGTTAAGTTCAAAATTGCACGAAACGTGAAAAACTTGTCTATGCATAGAATTGAGCATTCTTAACGCCCCAAATTAGACCGTTATACTATATTTAGTGTTCTTAGAAGTCTTCACGGGCTAGTTTAGCTTTTGGACAACGTTTCGTTAGGTAAAGAAGCCAATAGACCAAGTGAAGTTCAAAATTACACGAAACGTGAAAAACTTGTCTATGCACAGAATTGAGCATTCATAAGGCATCAAATTGGACCGTTATACTCTATTTAGTGTTCTTCGAAGTCTTTACTTGCTAGTTTAGCTTTTGGACAACGTTTCGTTAGGTAAAGAAGCCTATAGACCAAGTTAAGTTCAAAATGGCACGAAACGTGAAAAACTTGTCTATGCACAGAATTGAGCATTCCTAAGGCATCAAATTGGACCGTTATACTCTATTTAGTGTTCTTAGAAGTCTTAACTTGCTAGTTTAGCTTTTGGACAACGTTTCGTTAGCCAAAGAAGCCAATAGACCAAGTTAAGTTCAAAATTACACGAAACGTGAAAAACTTGTCTATGCATAGAATTGAGCATTCCTAAGGCATCAAATTGGACCGTTATACTCTATTTAGTGTTCTTAGAAGTCTTAACTTGCTAGTTTAGCTTTTGGACAACGTTTCGTTAGCTAAAGAAGCCAATAGACCAATGTTAAGTTCAAAATTACACGAAACGTGAAAAACTTGTCTATGCATAGAATTGAGCATTCCTAAGGCATCAAAGTGTACTGTTATACTCTATTTAGTGTTCTTCGAAGTCTTAGCTTGCTAGTTTAGCTTTTGGACAACGTTTCGTTAGGTAAAGAATGCCAATATACCAATGTTAAGTTCAAAATTGCACGAAACGTGAAAAAGCTTGTCTATGCATTAGAATTGAGCATTCCTAAGGCATCAAATTGGACCGTTATCATCTATTTAGTGTTCTTAGCAGTCTTAACTTGCTAGTTTAGCTTTTGGACAACGTTTCGTTAGGTAAAGAAGCCAATAGACCAAACTTAAGTTTCAAAATTGCACGAGACGTCAAAAACTTCTCTATGCATAGAATTGAGCATTCCTAAGGCCTCAAATTGGACCGTTATACTCTATTTAGTGTTCTTAGAAGTGTTAACTTGCTAGTTTAGCTTTTTGACAACGTTCGTTAGGTAAAGATGCCAATAGACCATGTTAAGTTCAAAATTACACGAAACGTAGAAAAACTTGTCTACGCATAGAACTGAGCATTACTAATGGAATCAAATTGGACCGTTATACTCTATTTAGTGTTCTTACGAAGTCTTAACTTGCTAGTTTAGCTTTTGGACAACGTCTCGTTAGGTAAAGAAGCCAATAGACCAATGTTAAGTTCAAAATTGCACGAACGTGAAAAACTTGTCTATGCATAGAATTGAGCATTCCTAAGGTATCAAATTGGAACCGTTATACATCTATTTAGTGTTCTTCGAATGTCTTAACTTGCTAGTTTAGCTTTTGGACAACGTTTCTTTAGGTAAAGAAGCCAATAGGACCAAGTTAAGTTCAAAATTGCACGAGAACGTGAAACACTTGTCTATGCATAGAATTGAGCATTCATAAGGCATCAAATTGGACCGTTATACTCTATTTAGTGTTCTTAGAAGTCTTAACTTGCTAGTTTAGCTTTTGGACAACGTTTCGTTAGGTAAAGAAGCCAATAGACCAAGTTAAGTTCAAAATTACACGAAACGTGAAAAACTTGTCTATGCACAGAATTGAGCATTCCTAAGGCATCAACTTGGACCGTTATACTCTATTTAGTGTTCTTAGAAGTCTTAACTTGCTAGATTAGGTTTTGGACAACGTTTCGTTAGGTAAACAAGCCAATAGACGAAGTTGAGTTCAAAATTGCACGAAACGAGAAAAACTTGTCAACGCATAGCACTGACCATTCCTAAGGCATCAAATTGGACCGTTATACTCTATTTGGTGTTCTACGAAGTTTTCACTTGCTAGTTTTGCTATTGGACATCGTTTCTTTAGGTAAAGAAGCCAATAGACCAAGTTAAGTTCAAAATTGCACGAAACGTGAAAAACTTGTCTATGCATAGAATTGAGCATTCCTAAGGCATCAAATTGGACCGTTATACTCTATTTAGTGTTCTTAGAAGTCTTAACTTGCTAGTTTAGCTTTTGGACAACGTTTCGTTAGCCAAAGAAGCCAATAGACCAAGTTAAGTTCAAAATTACACGAAACGTGAAAAACTTGTCTATGCATAGAATTGAGCATTCCTAAGGCATCAAATTGGACCGTTATACTCTATTTAGTGTTCTTAGAAGTCTTAACTTGCTAGTTTAGCTTTTGGACAACGTTTCGTTAGGTAAAGAAGCCTATAGACCAAGTTAAGTTCAAAATGGCACGAAACGTGAAAAACTTGTCTATGCACAGAATTGAGCATTCCTAAGGCATCAAATTGGACCGTTATACTCTATTTAGTGTTCTTAGAAGTCTTAACTTGCTAGTTTAGCTTTTGGACAACGTTTCGTTAGCCAAAGAAGCCAATAGACCAAGTTAAGTTCAAAATTACACGAAACGTGAAAAACTTGTCTATGCATAGAATTCAGAATTCCTAAGGCATCAAAGTGGACTGTTATACTCTATTTAGTGTTCTTAGATGTTTCAACTTGCTAGTTTAGCTTTTCGACAACGTTTCGTTAGGTAAAGAAGCCTATAGACCAAGTTAAGTTCAAAATTGCACGAAACGTGAAAAACTTGTCTATGCATAGAATTGAGCATTCTTAAGGCCCCAAATTGGACCGTTATACTATATTTAGTGTTCTTAGAAGTCTTAACTTGCAAGTTTATCTTTTGGACAACGTTTCGTTAGGTAAAGAAGCCAATAGACCAAGTTAAGTTCAAAATTGCACGAAACGTGAAAAACTTGTCTATGCATAGAATTGAGCATTCCTAAGGCCTCAAATATGACCGTTATACTCTATTTAGTGTTCTTAGAAGTCTTAACTTGCTAGATTAGCTTTTGGACAATGTTTCATTAGGTGAAGACGCCGATAGACCAAGTTAAGTTCATAATTGTACGAAACGTGAAAACTTGTCTATGCATAGAATTGAGCATTCCTAAGGCCCCAAATTGGAGCGTTATACTCTATTTAATGTTCTTAGAAGTCTTAACTTGCTAGATTAGCTTTTGGACAATGTTTCGTTAGGTAAAGACGCCAATAGACGAAGTTGAGTTCATAATTGCACGAAACGAGAAAAACTTGTCAACGCATAGCACTGACCATTCCTAAGGCATCAAATTGGACCGTTATACTCTATTTGGTGTTCTACGAAGTTTTGACTTGTTAGTTTAGCTTTTGGACAACGTTTCGTTAGGTAAAGAAGCCAATAGACCAAGTGAAGTTCAAAATTGCACGAAACGTGAAAAACTTGTCTACGCATAGAATTGAGCATTGCTAAGGTATCAAATATGACCGTTATACTCTATTTAGTGTTCTTAGAAGTCTTAACTTGCTAGTTTAGCTTTTGGACAACGTTTCGTTAGGCAAAGAAGCCTATAGACCAAGTTAAGTTCAAAATTGCACGAAACGTGAAAAACTTGTCTATGTATAGAATTGAGCATTCTTAAGGCCCCAAATTGGACCGTTATACTCTATTTAATGTTCTTAGATGTCTTAACTCGCTAGATTAGCTTTTGGACAATGTTTCGTTAGGTAAAGACGCCAATAGACCAAGTTAAGTTCAAAATTGCACGAAACGTGAAAAACTTGTCTATGCATAGAATTGAGCATTCTTAACGCACCAAATTAGACCGTTATACTATATTTAGTGTTCTTAGAAGTCTTCACGGGCTAGTTTAGCTTTTGGACAACGTTTCGTTAGGTAAAGAAGCCAATAGACCAAGTGAAGTTCAAAATTACACGAAACGTGAAAAACTTGTCTATGCACAGAATTGAGCATTCATAAGGCATCAAATTGGACCGTTATACTCTATTTAGTGTTCTTCGAAGTCTTTACTTGCTAGTTTAGCTTTTGGACAACGTTTCGTTAGGTAAAGAAGCCTATAGACCAAGTTAAGTTCAAAATGGCACGAAACGTGAAAAACTTGTCTATGCACAGAATTGAGCATTCCTAAGGCATCAAATTGGACCGTTATACTCTATTTAGTGTTCTTAGAAGTCTTAACTTGCTAGTTTAGCTTTTGGACAACGTTTCGTTAGCCAAAGAAGCCAATAGACCAAGTTAAGTTCAAAATTACACGAAACGTGAAAAACTTGTCTATGCATAGAATTGAGCATTCCTAAGGCATCAAAGTGTACTGTTATACTCTATTTAGTGTTCTTCGAAGTCTTAGCTTGTTAGTTTAGCTTTTGGACAACGTTTCGTTAGGTAAAGATGCCAATATACCATGTTAAGTTCAAAATTGCACGAAACGTGAAAAAGTTGTCTATGCATTGAATTGAGCATTCCTAAGGCATCAAATTGGACCGCTATCATCTATTTAGTGTTCTTCGCAGTCTTAACTTGCCAGTTTAGCTTTTGGACAACGTTTCGTTAGGTAAAGAAGCCAATAGACCAAACTAAGTTTAAAATTGCACGAGACGTCAAAAACTTCTCTATGCATAGAATTGAGCATTCCTAAGGCCTCAAATTGGACCGTTATACTCTATTTAGTGTTCTTAGAAGTGTTAACTTGCTAGTTTAGCTTTTTGACAACGTTTCGTTGGGTAAAGATGCCAATAGACCATGTTAAGTTCAAAATTACACGAAACGAGAAAAATTTGTCAACGCATAGAACTGAGCATTACTATGGAATCAAATTGGACCGTTATACTCTATTTAGTGTTCTACGAAGTCTTAACTTGCTAGTTTAGCTTTTGGACAACGTCTCGTTAGGTAAAGATGCCAATAGACCATGTTAAGTTCAAAATTGCACGAAACGTGAAAAACTTGTCTATGCATAGAATTGAGCACTCCTAAGGTATCAAATTGAACCGTTATCATCTATTTAGTGTTCTTCGCTGTCTTAACTTTCCAGTTTAACTTTTGGACAACGTTTCTTTAGGTAAAGAAGCCAATGGACCAAATTAAGTTCAAAATTGCACGAGACGTGAAACACTTGTCTATGCATAGAATTGAGCATTCATAAGGCATCAAATTGGACCGTTATACTCTATTTAGTGTTCTTAGAAGTCTTAACTTGCTAGTTTAGCTTTTGGACAACGTTTCGTTAGGTAAAGAAGCCAATAGACCAAGTTAAGTTCAAAATTACACGAAACGTGAAAAACTTGTCTATGCACAGAATTGAGCATTCCTAAGGCATCAACTTGGACCGTTATACTCTATTTAGTGTTCTTAGAAGTCTTAACTTGCTAGATTAGGTTTTGGACAACGTTTCGTTAGGTAAACAAGCCAATAGACGAAGTTGAGTTCAAAATTGCACGAAACGAGAAAAACTTGTCAACGCATAGCACTGACCATTCCTAAGGCATCAAATTGGACCGTTATACTCTATTTGGTGTTCTACGAAGTTTTCACTTGCTAGTTTTGCTATTGGACATCGTTTCTTTAGGTAAAGAAGCCAATAGACCAAGTTAAGTTCAAAATTGCACGAAACGTGAAAAACTTGTCTATGCATAGAATTGAGCATTCCTAAGGCATCAAATTGGACCGTTATACTCTATTTAGTGTTCTTAGAAGTCTTTACTTGCTAGTTTAGCTTTTGGACAACGTTTCGTTAGGTAAAGAAGCCTATAGACCAAGTTAAGTTCAAAATGGCACGAAACGTGAAAAACTTGTCTATGCACAGAATTGAGCATTCCTAAGGCATCAAATTGGACCGTTATACTCTATTTAGTGTTCTTAGAAGTCTTAACTTGCTAGTTTAGCTTTTGGACAACGTTTCGTTAGCCAAAGAAG